>NW_024884955.1:3117514-3177253 GCF_019232065.1 Centrocercus urophasianus
GGAAGGGAAGGGAAGGGAAGGGAAGGGAAGGGAAGGGAAGGGAAGGGTGACATATTTGATGGGTATCATTTTTTTTCTTAACTTATACAAAATAAACATAAATGTCTTTTCATTCTTAAATTCCATGTTCTCTGTGTATCACAGATCTCTCTGTGGGTTTCTGTGTCTGCCTGGATACTTCTTTAAACCCACAAGAGCTCAGATCTCTCACGAGAATACACTTCACTGTGTATTCACTGTGATCCTAATATATACAGTTAAAAATACAGGTTCCAGTAATATTGGCATCAGAGAGTGTCTGTTTACTTTGAGTTAATCAAGACTAACATTTTATCTCCCGTCTGGCTAAAACACCCACCTGTACAAGGTTCTTCACTTCAGCTGCAAAGATGAAATCTTTAAGTGACAAAATACAAGGTGGATGCCAATTTGTTGGCTGGGTTCTATCAGGCCAATACATGATTATGTCTGGCTGCCTTCCCATCCAGGCCCATTGCAGCACCCCGCCACGATCCAGGAGGATGTGCTACATGCACACACAGTTGTATAGCTGTGCTGTGTGCTTATGCAGACAGATCAGTGCGTGCACCTTCAGGCAATGTAAAGAAACACAGAGCCATTGCTGGAACCTCCCTCCAACTTTTTATTGCAACAACAGCCATGGCATGAGGCAAAGGGAACTCTTGAGCCCCACTGATCCATTTTCCCTCAAGTGGTCATTGCTAGGCTTAGAGAAATCCATTAATCACTCTGGTAGGTGCCCACTGTACATCATTAATAGGGGCAATCTGGTTGTAGGATTTCAAAGCCTTCAATTTCTGCTCTCAGAAAACACGTCTGTTTTGATCTTCCCATTCAGCCAACCAGTAAAAATGTTGCACATATTTTCTGCACCTATCCAAAGAAATTTATCTTTCACACCCTACTTCATGCCATATGTTGGGAGCTGAAGGAATGAAGGATTTAGCTGTCAGTCTCTGAAGGCAGCACAGGCCCTCTTCCAACTGCACACAGCGTCAGATCTGAAAGTATGACATTTCACTTTAGCTTCTGTCAGCACTATCTGCGGTGTATCACTGGTGCACTGTTGAAAATATTCTTGATAGGCAGCTCATATAAAGTGCTCATTAATCTTTCCTTTAAAGTATTGAGGAGTTGGGTGGTGAATTTCTTAAGTGAACGCGCTCTGCTTGGCGCAGGATGGATATTCCCACTGCATTCCCCCGCCAACAAAGGCAGCCCTCAAGAAGCCGTCTGCAGAGCTATTTCAGCTCACTTTAGGTTTCTCTTATGGAAGCCCTCCTTCCCCATCTGGCTCTGTGGTGCCAGCACGGCACAGCCACTGCCACAAGGCGATGGGTGCCCACTGGGTGCCCATGGGGGAAGGGCTTTCCTTCTTGCACAGCCCATGGTACAGGCTCACAGCACACAGAACTCCTCCTCCCATTGGCTCACTTCTGTTAAATTTTAAAAGAACACTTTCAAATAGCCTAAAGACATCAGTGCAGTGGGATGTTTGTGCCCACCGCTTCTCATCCAAATGCCAGAACAACTCGGTGTTCAGTAGGAATATTGCAGTCTGCAAGAACCTGCTTCTTTGTCAAACACTTTAAAAATGGCTCCACAAAACAAGAACACTTCATGAAACATTTAATGAATATATGGATTTTTGCTTGTTTTTAATCCCCCTCCTATTAATAAAAGATTTTTTTTTTAAAGATTCACTATTTATTTTTCCCTCTCTGCAATTGACTACAGCAGAAACAGACAGTAGGTTTAGGCATTTGCAACAGCAACAAGAAAACAATAAAATGAAACAGAATAATATATTTTTAGCCTGCCCTCCATCTAAAATACCCTCAGCAGAAAATGCATGATATGAAATTCATACTGACAAAGGACTATCAATCACTTCTGAGCATGACTCTCCAATTTGTTTTTATTGTGATACCATTTAACACTTCCATTAGCATTCATACGAAATAACTTGGCTACATAAAAGAACACAGTAAATACTTTGCTAATAGCTAAAATGCTGCATTTTATAATAAAGTCATACCCATGTTTTGGGAGGAGTCTTCCAGTATAGTTCTGCTAGGAACAAAAGCCAAAGAAGAAAACAAAATACCAAAGAGACTGGCCACTCTCTTTATGAATGATACAACAAAATAATCAAATGCTATTTATTTCAGCCTTATTAGTCTTTGTAGTCTGCAGTGAGTCCTCCACTAGGCAGAAATGCAGATTAAACCTGACATAGCCATTGACCAGGCACCACACCTGAAGAAGACATCAATGTGCCGTGATCAGCTGCAGCACTGCCTGATGAAGCCCCTGACCTCATCACACCAAGGTGGTAGGAAAGTGGCTGCAGCAGTCCATGGCTGCCCAGAGTCCTGCTGGGCAGATGCAGGATGTTGTTCCCTGATTCATTCATGTTTTCATCTGAATGAATCCAAAAGCTTACCCAGAAATGTTCCTTAGTCTCCATTCATGGGTGTGAAGCAAGCCAGGGCTCACCACCCCACCCTCACTAATGTCCATGCTTTATTTTCCCATGTTGGTTTCTAATCCATTCGTATTTATTAGCTTTAAAAATGTGCTCCCCGTGATTTCAGATGCATATAAAATCCTAAATCATGTACATCTCTCAATAACACCATCCAGCCCCAGACTCTAACAGCTTTGCATCAAGCACTCTCTGCCAATATCTTAACATATATATCCTTCAGAGCCCATCTGTTTCTGCAGAACCTGGCGGTGGAGAACTTCTGGCAGTGCCTGTGCACCATGCCCTCCGGCACACAGAGGATTTGGGGAACAAGCTGTAGGTCCTCCAACAAGAACAATTTCCAAGTCTTTGCTGTATGACTGTGTTCCTACCTCCTCTTAAAAACTCCTGAGTTCTAAAACCAAATGGCAAGAATAATCACTGGGCTACTAACGTGGAAATATGCATGTCAGAAACAGGCCTGCCTCAAGAATTCTCCTGAAGGGAACTTGAAAATGATCCAAAGATGCTCCCAGATCCATTGCTCACCACTAGCTTCAGAAGGATGGGTATGAGGTCTGAAGCCCAGTGCCTGCTCAGTGACACTGCACAGGAAGGAGATTCTCAGTGCTCAGCACCTGGCTGGACACACAGAGAAGGAAGTAGCTGGAACACAAACTGAGCAGGAGCACACCAGTTAGAAAGAATGCTTTAAATGACAGAAAACAACTGCTAAGTCAATGTCTAATTATCACCCATGTGATAACACTTTTACTTTCTGCCATGCCCCAGCAGGCAAGAAGCCCAGGCTGACCATGGATCACATGGGAAGCAAAGAGCAAGAGTCTGCAGTTCATCTGCCTCTGATTCATTAATTCTACAAAATGTCTGGAATTGGAGATTTTGACAAATAAGGCTCGGCATAGCCTGTGAGAAAGTAACAAGGAAATGTATAAAATGCCTTTTAAGTAAAGCCTATTGAAGGCTTAGACCTCCATATTACATCTTCTAACACTCCATCTTATAAAGGTCAAGCATCCAAACAAGACCTTGACTGATGAACACGTTCAATGACAGATGGTCACACACACCCAGAGCGCGCCAGAACGACTGCTCTGTGCATCAGGTGCCCATCACACGAAGAGACTCCCGAAATGATTGCAGCCTATTGATGCACAGCTGGGCAGGGATTTCTACCTGCAGATTTGCACACATGCCTTAACAAAAGGCAGAGCTGAAGTAAATAAGCTCAGCAGAGAATGTTTTGCCTGTGGTGTCTAGTTCTGGTTCTACCTGAACAGCAGGCTACAGTGGGAGGGAGGCAGTGAGACAGATCTCATCCCTGAAGGATAAACCATTTGATGGTTCTTTAGGGAGGTACCTACACAATGTGTGTGTGTGTGGCAGGTCTAACATGCTTGAGACAATTTGACTGTGTCACACAGAACAAGCAACTCTCTGCCATGTCAATGCACACAGCTTCACTTATCAGCACTGAAGCCATTTTTGGTGGAGCAGAACTGAAATGTTTAGGGGAAAGCTGCTTATGTGGTTGGCCACTTGAGACTTCTCCCTCTAAAGAACCATGAAACAGGCACACCATTATGGGAATTAAGGACATTCCTTAACAGGGCCAGCTGTAAATCACTAGGGGATGCGACTTCATCTTGGATGAGACTTCAAACACCTCTCCCTGACCCGCTGCACATCTGGATAAACCCGGAGCGAAGGCTCACCTCCAGAGGAATATCACTCTTCCTGGAGCTATGGATCGGCAACAGCATGACGACAGGAGGAGAAACACTCCAGAAAGCTGTGACATGCTCCTGGCAGTGCCTTCCAAAGGGAGAGCCCTGGAGGCAGGGACGTCGGCGCGATTCGGAGATGCTGAGGAATGTTTCATGAAGCTGTGCTAGATACTGGCTTCTGTTGTTGATTCACTACGACTTGACTTAGTAGACACATTTGGAAGTGTTAGAGTTTCCTCTGTGAAATTTAACTCACAGACAAGGCTCTCTTCTGACACATTACAAATTTCAATCAAAAAGTTATAGCTTGATGGAAGTGCCATGTGCAGTTTCTTATTAATCTCCCAATGGCTGGCATCCCGACATGCTATATAGGACAGCCAGCTATGTTTATTTCCCCAAGGAAGTATTCACACTACTGCAACAGGTAAAGCTGGCTTGAAAAATTCTGAAATACCCTGAACTATGCCAGTCCTGTGATGAAGTTTGCTACAAAGTCTTTCGATTTTAGAAACAAAACATTTTGGAAGGATTATTAAGTAACTTTTAGTTGAAATTTTTCAGATGCACAATCTCATGAGCAATTTCCTTTCTCTTTTTTCTTTTTTTTTCTGGTGTGACGTTCCAAAATTTCCCCGACAATGAATATCCCCAATTTAGCTCCTGCCTAAGGCTCAGTCAGTCCTTGGTTCAGTGGGAATACTGAATTTCAGCATACTCACACTAAAAAAATAAGTGCATATGTATTATAAAATGTATATTGGTTATGCCAATTTCCAACTCAATACACACCTATTGATAAAGGATAGCATCCTTCCACACCTTACACAGTTAAGTGAGGAAATATACAAAAATCTCACCATTTATTATTCAGTATTTTCATCCTGCCCATGGGGAAGTCAGCACACACACAGGCAGCAGGATTGGGCCCACTGGGTGTCAGGGACCATCCTGGGTCTGCCAGCAAGCTGCCCTATGGCACTGGGGAACCATTTATCTCCCACCCTAATGGCACTGACCCACTCCTCAGCAGTGGGTTGGAGATGTGGGTTGAGGTGATCCCTTATCATGGCAAGGTGTCTCCTAATCCATCCCAGCAGAAGGCGTCCTCAGACAAAAGGCACTGTGGACACACAGAAGGGAAACTGCACATAAACCCATGGTATTTGTCCCTCTTTAAATTTCAAGCGCTGTGCCATTTTGGATACTCCCCTACCTTGCTTTTCATTATGACTAACCACCAGCGAAGCAGTGAATACAGCACAGCTTCACTGTTTTAAAGTGTGTGGTATTATTTGTCAATTCCATTGTGTTTCATATGAATTTCTTCCCACAGTGTTGTGCATATATTAATGATGTTGAAAGTTGCTGCCTTAACAGCAATACAGAATCCCAATAATGCTTTTGTTTTCAAGCATTTTCATCTCAAGACTACAGTTTCAGCAATTAAGTATTTCAACGTTCCCATGTAACAAGTAATTATTGTCATCCCCACCTAACAGACCAAGGATTGGCAAACACCCATTGCTGACTACACCAGAAATGAATTGCTGGGAATTACAGCCCAGGATCCAACCCAGGATCTGCTTCTTCCAACACACTGCACGGAACCGGGGCTGGAGGATGATGAGGAGGAAGGCAGTGGGGAAAAACGAATGCATTCAAACTCCAAGCACTGCATACCAGTTCAGTCCCAGGCTGCATTCTGTTTATCAAGGATAGTACTTCAAAGCTGAGTGCCACTCAGTCATTTCAATGCCACATTTCCCTCTGAAGTCCTCAGTAAATTCTTAGTGTCAGTGACATCTTGTGGCAATGAAGTCTTTGCTACAGCATATGGTAAACACCAGCTTGAGAGGGACAGGCAGAAAGCTTTGCACAAAGGTCTATCCAAGTTAAAATAGACAGGCTTATTCCAAAAAGAGAAACTACATGCAATTTTCCCAATTTCTTGTCCTTTGAACCCCTTGAATGCTTGGGCTTGTGAAGTCCTATGAATCATTCCGAGAGCTTCCCAGCTCAGTATGTAAATTTGGCAGAAAATGCATTTAAGCAAATTGTTTGAGTTCATAAGGACTCAAACAATTTTGCTTTCTCTTTTTATTTCCATTCTGTCTTTTGTAGAATAAAAGAGGGATTAGTGCATGTCCAGCTATCTAAACGGAATCCTTTTAGGAAAAAAATGTTGACAAAGGAGAATGTGTATTTTTATAGCTCTGAAATCCATGCAGAAAATAAGTGTTTATAAGATAAGTACTACAACTTCATAACTTCAAAAAGTATTTGATGAAACAAAATCAATTTTCCTTAGCTGCATTTCATTACCTTCTGTTCTAATACTTGCTTTTTACACTTTCTTCTGTCTCTTTGTGCTGTTGGTCTCGTTAATGCAACATGCACTAAAAAGTTTGCAGCTTGGTGCAGAGTCTGCTCATGGAAGTGGGAATCTTCCTTACTCTCAGCAAATCTAAGGTCACGTCCTTTGACAGCCTTCAACAGATGGGTACTTAAGCATCATAGTTGTTTCTAAACCATGTTCAGCTTATTTCCACATTTTTGCACATATCAGCACTTGCTATCAGTGGGAATTCTGATCTCAATGCTGTTATTAAGCTAATCTCTATACAGGTTACTTGCATGGGGCTGTAAGAATTGGACTGGGGAAGTACGCCAGCCTAAAGAAAGTATGTTCCAATGGCTACCAAGGGCACAATGAATGACACAAAAATATTCAAGAGTTTTAATTTTTCTGAATGTAGAGTCTTGAGCTGGAAGTAGAAAAGGAAGACAGCAATCTGCTTTCTATGGCTCGAGAAGAAAACATTCAGCAAAGGCAGAAATTCCAACAGGCAACCTGCAAGGCACTGAACAATGCCAAGTGTGTCTCCGTCTCTCCAGCTTGGAAAGCTGAATGGCCTGCTCAATGCAGAGAGATCTCAGGCACTGGAAATCCCACTGCAATATGTTACAGCAAAGCCTCCACAGATCTCCATTTCTCACTGCATTTGTGTGTCTCAAAGCAAACAGGAGCGTTCTGGGAAAAACACTGACAGAACACAAGATTTTTGTGACTTCTTAAAGCGTTTGTTCAGGCTCCTGTTTACTCTCATGATAATTGTTTCCCATTTATACAAGTAATTAAAAAGCAATTGTGCTATTTTACACGTGTTACCATTCATTTACTTTTCCACTGCAAATCTGAAAATATGCAAAATGAAAGCACTTGAGCCTGGATTTAGATGGTTTACACTCCACTTGAGTTCCTGCACCTAATGTTTCCAATTAGCAGGGTTGTCTGCAGTCCCAGCATCTGGAGATGGGGAAGAAGAAAACCAAAAGCCATCCGAATGCAGACCTCTGTGTAAGCACCTTCTGGCAGAAAGAGACTCTTATCTCTTAGGGCTTAAAGAAGCAGAAGGGTTTGTGAGCCAGGTTATTGATGATTTATGTCATAAACAGGAATCTTGTTGAAGAAAGCCTGAAGATTTTTCCTCTGATGAACAGATAACTGAAGTGGATAAAGAAGGGTTTATGAGTGTGGGGGGAGGTGACTAATCTGCGTTTACCAGCAGACACAAAGGAGTGTGAGTTTTTCCCTGAAGTGGTTCCTAGCTCACAATGGGCTGAAGATGAAATGCAGATGACAGAAATCCGGAAATCCCACACCTTCAGAAAGCCAAAACTCTGCAGACATTTGTCACTTAGTACTGGGTTTGTTTCTGTGCCAGATGATGTTTATTCTGGATGTTTTTATGCTTAAATAATATGGATATGGCAGCCACTGTAAAAGCCACAAACCTAAACGCTGGATGACAGGCCTCTGCATTTGTGTGATCCAGGGTTACTACAAGAAGATGGGCCATTGGCACCTGTGGCCTTTGGAAATGTGCTCTTTAACATCAGCATGGGGAAAACAGAAGCATGGCACATCAACCAGGGAAGCTCTGGAAATGGGCAAGACCAAGGAATCCGCGCATGCACCGGCTGCAGTTAGAACACTGTGTGCACATTAACTGCTCTTTTCTACCCATTTTGATCAAAAAAGACACAGCAAGGATGGCATTTCATTTTCTCCTAGAAAATAATCAGGATTTATCCAGCGTATCTATGCCAAGGCTGAATGCAGAATCCATATGGGAGAAAAGCAGTGTCATCTCCTGAAGGCTGTTGATCCCGTGAAGTCATCTGTGAAGCCTTCCAGGAACAATTCAAGCTCCACAGCTGATGCAAACAAGGATGCAAGTCAATTGGCCCAGCCGTCTTCAAAAAGGCAAATCACTCTAATTCCCTCTCAAGGCAAAACAGTTTCAAACTCATCCTGAAAGTTAGGCACCTAAGCACAAGTGGCCTTATTTCAAACAGGAGCAAGCACTGAAGCTCTCAAGCAGATGAATGGAAGTTGTGATTGCTCACCACTGCTGACAATCAGGTGGCTTGTAGTTAAGTGTCTGCATCTGCAAAAGAAAGAAGCTGGCTCAAAGGCTTCATTTTTCACTGCAAGCGCAAGCTCGGGTATTTGAGTGCAGCCAACAGTCTGAACGCCTTCCTTGCAAAATCTTGCAACCTCCAGCAAAAATGCTAAAAGCACGGCATAGGTAATGCTCCTATTTGCAATCTGCAGTTGTATCTTCCTAAATATTTTAAATGTTTAACATCGGTTGTAGGCATAGGTACCCAAGCAGTGTGTGCCTTCCGCACTGCGGGTTCCCAAGGGATCCCAGCGTCAGGCAGCTCTGTACTTACACTGATGGGAATACTGCTGACTGAAGCCCATTTGTTGTGAAGGATGACCAAGAATTAAAATTTCTTTAAACAAATTCTCCTTTGGATCCATTAGGATGGAGCTCAGTTAGGCTGTGTACTGCTATATTTGGGGTGGGGCTGTGACTTGTCAAAAATGTTTAAGAAATCTTTCCTCCATATAGACCACTTATTTTAAGCATCAGCTCCTCGGTAAAATTCAGAGAAGGATCACTTCTCACCAAGAAAACAGAATCAGCACTTCTTATGCTGAGATCCTGCCCTTCACGCAGGGAAACAAGTGCCCATAAATCTACAATGGATCTGTGGAGCTGAAATAGGATTTATTTGGATGCCTTCCACACACTGCAGCTATATTTCATAACCAGTTACAGAACTTACTAAATTTTGACTCAGCTGCTCTTGAAACTGCACGCTTTTCATCAGGGGCATAATTAACTCTGCACCTTCTATCCACTTTAAAAGTATTAGACTGACTATACCACAAGCAAATATGAAATCTGTTGCTGCTGTACCTTACCTGTTGAAAAGATGTTTAATGTTATAAGAAGATGACAATTCAGAAATATTAAAAAACAACCTAGGTCCCTTATTTGCATTCTTGCCAGTATCTCATCATCATCTTATCTCTCTGTTCACTGTCAATTTTTCTGCTTCTACACAATTAAAATGAGGAAGCATTATTCTGAGAATAGGAAATGTCCTGATGTCTAAATCAAGTAAAAGAAGATGGAAACAAAAATTTCTCTTTTAAAAATCTTTTTGAGGAAAAAAAAGTCTTTTCATCACCTACAGCACAATACACTGGTTCAAAGCCTGACCTCAAGGAAAGAAGGAAGAAAGTGAATATTGAGAAGGGTGTCAGCTACTATACCTAGGAGAGAAGGAATGAAATTAATGAAGAGAAATTAAGGCTGCATATTAAGACAGGAGGAGGAATTCCTTGTAGAGAAGTTTCTTTCTCTTAATGTAGCCCAACACTTCAATGCATGCTTTTGCCCTAAGGAAAGATCTGCCATTTCTGAATTTGTGTAGTATGTGCTTGACTTCCTATGGCTTTCAAAGGACTCAGATGCCTGTACTGTCCGTTATGCCTTTGGAAGCTTTCTCCTAGACCCTAACTAATCCTTACACATTTCCCTTGGTCCATTTCCAGACCGAAAATTAAGAACTTAAGTGCTTTGCATAGGATTATGGGATGATGTTGTAGAATCAAGGCTGCAGTCCCACCATGCAGAGCATTTCAAAGCACCAGTGCCTTGGTAGTGCACAAGAGTGGCCAAACAATCTCACTGGATAGGCTGGCAGGAGCCATTCCACAACTCTTTACCATTTGTTGTTTATCAGAAATTCAACTACGTAATGACAAACCAATAGTTTCAAAACAGAGTTGCTCCTTCTGCACAAACTCAAGTTTTTCCTAAAGGGAGCCTTTTTTTGTGCCCAGGTTCCACAGTAAGTCACGTAACTATCAGCCACCATTTTAATTTTCCTTTTTGCCTCATCAAGTACTTACTGAGCAGAAAGTACTACCTGTGATAAATGCTACCTGTCAAAGCTTTACTTTGATCATGCTTCAGGAAAGAAGGATTTCCAAATCATTTGCTTGGAAATTTTTAATTCTTAAGTGGGTTGCTTGTTTTCCTCAAAGGAAGCACTAACCTATTTTATATTGTCAAAATCTATTTTTAAACAAAGTTTTCCTTTGTACTTTAAACATTCCCTAAAAATACTTCTTAGGTTCATTTTGTAAAATTAAAATGAAGCCGATGCTTAAACCATCATCTGACTCAGCAGCTCTGTCACCGTGCTTACCCACTGCCTACGGAAGGATTGAATCTGGCCAATGGCTCTGTTCACCTGAATTAGAGAGCTGAGTTAATACTGTCATTTGCCATGGCACCGATGTCCCTCTAACTATGTCAAATCACCAACAAGAGAGATCCCTCATTTCGCTTAAAATTCTTTCACAAACCCACAAGCAGAGCACAAGCATTACGGCTCTCATTTACCCTTCCCATGGTTGATATTTGGCATCTAAAACAAAAGGAGGAGGCTTGGTGTGGGAGGTAGTTGAAAAGGTCACCTCTATAGCTTCCAGGAAGGATTTGCCTTGCTTCACTAAGCCTCAGACACTGCACTTCAATTTTGCCGGTTAAATTTGACTTTGCAGGATGGGGTGGGAGGGGGCAATTTATGGGATGTGGTCAGCAGAAGCCGCAGCGCTGTGTATCACTGTGAGCAGCCGCAGCTCTTGGTTGGTGCTGCATGGGGTCACTGTGCAGGAGACGAGCTCCAGCAGCCTCTATTGCTGGTAAAAGAAAAGATACGGAAATACATTGATACTCCGAGCTGCCGTGCTGCAGGATTGGTAGCTTTGCTATGGAAAATTAAAGAAAGCAGACAGTATTCTATCAGCATCCAAGTATCACCTGTTAACAGAGGGATCTTAGCACTTATGCTACCTTTTTTAATCAACAGCAAAAGCAATTGCAGCAGAATGATCCTCTTGGCAATGGAGACTTGCTTTCAGCATTTGGAGTACGCTCTCCTCCATTCCTTCATGTCACGTCAAAGGGAATTATTCAGAGAAGTACAGGAGCTAGACCTCTTTGTTTTGCACTTGCTGTTCTTAGACTTTAGAATTTCATTAAAATTCTTACATGTTTAAGAAAGAAAAATCTTGGAGGAAAGGAAAAATAAAGCTCTTCCCCCTATTTTATTTACAGAGACTGCTAAGCCTCCTTAAGCTACTTTCGACTCGCTGTCTCATAGCCTAGCAAACCAGATGTGAAGAAGGCAGACATTGAAGAGTACAGCACGCACAGCAGGGCTGCCAACTGTCCATACATTTAGGAACAGTTTGTAGAACTACAGGAGCTTTGTGAAAATTCTTATTCTTTCTATAAAAACTGGCAAGCTGTCCTGTATCCTGGCAAAAAAAAAAAAAAAAAAAAAAGTACAGAAAGTTACCATTTAAGAACATAGAATCATAGAATTATACTGGTCGTAGAAACATACTGATCTGTTTTCACCTGGGAAAAAACCCATCCCCAAAAATAACCCACTCATTGCTGGATCATAGAATTTCTGTATGGAGCTCTCCTCCAAATTCCTCTGCTATGGGAATGGATCACAGGGCTGCTGATGTTTAAAAGCAATTGGCAAATGATTCGGTGGGATACGGAATATTGTGCGACGGAACAGGAATGCAGTTCACTTAAACACAAAAATAGAAATACTTTGTTTCAAAAATAACTTACTGACACTGGGGTTTTAAAAATAACCACCTAAAATTACTTTCAAGATTAATTTTCCTTTCTGCCCCCCAAGCCGGCTGGGTGGCTATTCAAATGCAAATGTGCACTAACAGCTATCAGCTTTATTGCCACAGATTAGCTGGAACGAGCAAAACCTCTGCTTCCAAATGCAATGGCTGCACTGATGCTATCTGTGTAACTTGCTTAACATGCATGGGATCACAGGGGCATCCCTGCTGTCAGTCACTGCATGCCCTGTGCTCCCACCTGCTCCAGCACCCATAACCTGCTGCTGCCAGTGCTGGTCCAGCAGGTGAAACCCCACACCTGGATGCACAACATATAGGAAGCATATAGTGCAGCCCAGTGCAGGTACAGCTATAGGGTCAGCTTGCTGCCCACGTACATTTAAGATAACAAACCCCAAGCTCCTTTGCTCTAGAGTTACATCTTAAACTCATTTTTTAAGCCTCTCTCCAACTTTATAGTTTGCCAAGGTTTGATTTAGAAGAGTACAGCAAGAACATTATTGGAGAGAAGCCTTGCCGGTGGATTTTTATTGTAACAGAGCTGAATTTGCTCCAGCTGGCTTTCTGCGAAGGCAAAGAGGACAGCCAAAGATTTTATATTCAAGATTAAGCAGAATTCTGAAGGCAGGAGGCATGTCTGCCTACAGTACCATCTCAGGAGGTTCCACATCTCCCAGTGTGGTTAAAAAAAAGTCATGTAAAAGCTGCACAACAAACGCCACTTCTTTTTAGTGGCTTTCCTGCTCCTAGAGCTGGAAGTAAAAGGTTTTTAGGGTTCATACTATTTGTTAGGCTTCAAAATAATTGTGAATTCTTATTCCAGGGATTCACCACTCCAAATGTACCAAAGTCATACCATACATTTGAACACAAGTATGAGTGAAGTCAATGGTAATATTCCTTAGCACCCGGGATGTCAGAAATGTTGTGTGCATACAGACACCCACCCAAGGAAGAGGGAGTGAGAGCACACACATCTACCCAGAAAATCATTCTGGTGGGAAGAATAAAAAAATTGCCTTCTATCAAGCTGAGATTAAGTGAATTTCTGCCACTGCTGAATGACTTGGGAACTCTATTCACTTTAATGTACTATGAGCTGTCATTCCCATCTCTATACAAAGACACCGAGTTTCTCAAGAGCAGCTTGAAAAAAGTATTCAACATTTTCTGTACTTTCACATATTTTTTCAATGTGTATTTTTTTTTTCCATTAAAACGATACTGCTGCAAGTTAGCAGGAATAACGCAGACCTCTCATCTCCCTGTAGTTTTCTGTTTGTATATATTATTTATAGGGAGAGCCTGCTCCAACCCTTGCACTTAGACTACCTAACACTTGCTATTATAAAATATTATTGTGACCTTTTTTTGAGCTCTTAATGCTGTCATTATTTGCAGCTAGCCTCAGAAATTCAGAAAAAGCCCTGAAGGCTTTTCCTTGGTCCATGAAACTCGTTTCAGATTTGACGGGTAATGATTTGAAAATCTCCATTTTGTTCTCTGCCTTTGTCAGCACTGTTTTGGCAGCATCCAAAAGAGCCCTGGACACATCAGAGCACTGCATCCAAGGCAGCAGCATGAAGTGCAAGGACAGCAGCACGCTTCCCAGCCTGAAGAGGTGAGTGCTGAGTGCTCCTGTGCTGGCTGGCTGGGGACACGGCTCCTGCAATGCGGTGTAGCCATGCTGTAGTTTGGGCTTCAGTCCATTGGAAGTGAGACCTCCGGCATGGCTGCAAGATGCCTCGGGGCTGCTAACCCCTCACTTTACATCCTTTGGAACTCTCAACCAGAATGCCCAATCTGTGCCTTTTACATGGCTTCCAATAACATGTTTACACAGCCTGGCAGACTGGCATTGACCTCGTTCCTGTCAGTGCAGTGGACAGAGCAGGCAGAGCACCGGCTGCGATTTGGCTGTCTACACTCACAACACACACACACATCCCATCAGCAGGACAGCAGCTCCAACCCCTGACGCACCCCCGGACCACGCAGGATGCACCAAAGCTTCCAGGCTGCTGGCTCTACCTACACCCAGAGCACTTTCTGCTCCAGTAGTCCCTCCACACTGCAGCAGGGACAAGATGACAAATCTGATTATATTAAAGGCCATTTTTTTTCACCCCGCTTTCCAAAATTTACAAGTTTACCATATGTTTTTTTATAGGAGACTAGCTTGTCTCTTTTAAGGGAACCATTGTTTCAGTTTTAATGGATTCGACGCTTTCATGCATGCATTCATGTCTGCTGAGAAGTCAGCTCCTGTATATTCATAGGCAAACAGCTGTTTTGCCAAAACCCAGCGCTGTGTGCCTGACAACCAATGGACTGCAGAAGGTCACCTTTCCAAATGGGCCTTTCCCAATTAACACTCAAATTTTAAAAGATACTCAAGTGTCCACTGATCACGTCAAATTAGCATTAGAAATAGGCATATATATGTAGATATATACGCATAGGGAGGAAGATAGACCGGTATATAGACAGATGGATAAATTGTGCAGTGTATTTTGCCATTCCTCTGTTTAACTTTATTCTACCGAGTCAGAATTACTTTATTTTTTTAATTTCAGAGAAGACACATTGTGCACTCTGTCAGTAAAAGAGAATTCATAGAGGTACTGCAAAGAGCTACTTACTGACACTGGATGCAATCTGTGGGTAATTCACATTAAATTATATCTCCTGTTCCACTGTGTACTGCAGAACTGAAGATATGCCCATTAGAATGACAATGTTGTATCTGCATAGAGTCTGTGATTTTTATACAATAAGGCCACGTTCTTCCCACATGCAACCAGAGGAGAAACAGATGCCCTAAATAAAAGGTCACATTTTGATATCATTAATAGGACCCTGCCAAAAAGTAGGGCACAATGTAAATTAATTTGTAAATTAAATTGAAAACAAAAACACAATGTACAATGGAAAGAAGGGTGATGTTATCTCCTCTGTAATCTTCTAAGGATGGTAAACTTACAGATCTAGTGCTTTTTTCAATGTTTTTCTCCTGCTGTGTGGGTGTCAGGATATCACAGTTTTTTCTTCATCCTAGGAAGTACGATTCTGCTGACACGTCCCTCATACTATAACAAAAAATGAAGTAGGTGGTGTGTGCTGCCTTCCAGAATTGCCAAGTCCCACTCTTCTTTGTAATAAATGCAAATGTGGGCTGCAGGAAACTGAAGAGTTTATCCTGGAGAAGGGATGGGTTTGTGCTCTTCAGCATCAGGTTGCACACATTTGCATCTGTGTTAACAGACCCACCGAGACCAATGAATGACCATTCAGTAATCCAAAAATAATCACAAAAAGCAGCAGAAACCATGTGTTGTACTAATTCAGGGGAAAATTCTGGGACATGGAGGTGTGATGCTATTTAAAGGGTTTCCAAAAATGTCAAAATGTTAGCAGATCTTCTTTCTTTTCCTTTTTGCACCTGCAAAGTGAAGGTTTGCAAATACACAGTTTTCAGCACTCATGGAGGCTCTACTGAGACACAGGTAAACATTTTGAGTCTGGGACAACATTGACTTTTTCACCTCCTTATATAAAGAAGGAGGAAGCAGAACGGCAGCTTATCAGAAGGCTTTTATAGAAACCAAAACATGGAAAGCATAAGTAAAAACCTAGAAGAGCCTTGCATTTAATGGAACAGCCCTTTCTGGTGCTAACAGCAAAACCATTAAGTCATTTTAGCAATCCTCTCCAAGGAATACTCCCTCCTGGAAAGCAGACAGGAGCTGATTACTGCAGGTGGGTGGCAGCATGCCCACAGGTAGGTGTTGCAGAAGGGACTGCTGGGCCTGCCTTGCTCCCTGGGGAGAAAGGAGGAAGGGAGGATCACAGCAGGAACGCGGGGAAGAACTCTGCTCAGCCCCACCGTACGCGCCTGCAGAACTGCTCTGCATGCCTCCAAATCCCACTGACGGCTGTCACAGCAGTGAAACATCTTTGAGATGATTCTTTTCCTCAAATATATAAAAGATCAAATAAAAATCCTAATTACAGTATGAGTATACAGGCTAGCTCGCAGCCAGCCAATCCCTCTGCTAATGACTGCAGCATTCTACCATTTGAACTCAAAGGAATGCAGTCTTTGGAGAGCTTCTTAGAAACACTGAGCACTTGGGGTGCCTGGCGTTCTTCCCCCTGAGACTTTGCCACTTAGAAGATATATATAAAATGCTCATTTCCAAAGCGAGGCCCCAAATGAAATTTTTGCCCCAAACACCATCCCTCATAATTTGCATATTGTTGAACGCTTTCAATTTTCTGTTAATTTCAAAATTATTTACAGTACAACGATGTTGAGTTTTAATTGAATGTTTAAATAAATGCTTTCTAGCATACAATTGCTTGGTGTCAGCAATAAGAAGGAGGCAACTTTACTATGGATAATTATGTCCTACTTTGGCTTGGAGAGTTTATTTCAATCACTACACAACCAAAGGAATAGGAACACAATTTCAGCTAGAATTGTATGTTTACTTATATATAATTAATATGGCCCATACCTAATTTGCATTCCAAACCCCTGGAAAGAATCTGTTTTAGGAAGAAATAACCATGGTAATTGGCCTAAAAGGAAAAACTGCATCCTGACCACCATCCCATCCTTGTCAGATGTAAAGGACTTAACTTTTGCCCACACTTGTGGAAAAGGGGCATTTTGGATGGGAAAAAAAAACAGTTCCTACAAGGCAATCAAGTAACAGAAATAAATTCCCCTATGCTTGAATGCTAATCACTTATATGTGAATAATAAGCATGCCCCATGAGTCTAAATGATCCACTCATGTTTGTAAATGAGCTATCCGCAGAGATTATTCCCACATAAACTTCTAAAGACCCAATCTCGGTGCTTCTGAAGTCAACAGTAACATCTCTATAAGCCTCTTTATGCTTCCAATTTGCCAGACCCATGATAAAACATTACACTCCTACCACTATGGGTTAACACTTCTCCATCTTCACATCCCTTGTCAGTTTCTTTACACTGTGGATGCCCAAATCCATACCTCCGGAATCAGCAATGTCAGGAATTCCTTTCAATTTGCACACACACACATACGCACAAATGTTGCTCACACCAACAATTTTAGGAGTCGCTGTATCCACACCAATACTCGCTGTTTTCAACACTAAGACATACAGATACACAGCACTAATACATACAGACACATGCTATACTACAGTGCATAGGAGAATTTCCAGATTAATTACATGTAGTAAAATTCACAAAGGTGCTTTCTTACTTAAGAAGCTATTGCTGCCAAATGTGTAACGCTTAAAACCAACGTAGTGCTGCGTAGTGCATCATCATCCCGCCTGCTGGAGCTCTGCAGATAATTAGAAGCCATTCTAAGTTACATAAGAAGATTATTTTTTTAAGAAGCAGTGCTTTAAAGGTTTCAGCTTCCTTCCACAGCACTTGGCGATTTGTTTTGCTTCTTAGAAATGTTTTATTTTAATAAGTGCGGTTTTATATGGGTTCTACTGCTTTAATGTAAAACACATGAATATGAATGTGCAGTATTTACAGGAGATATCCCCCCTGCATTCTGCTCTATTTTGTCATATTGTCTGCAGTAGATATGTAATTTTTATTTTCCCTTTAGCAGTGAGGTAATTTGCCCATGTTATTTGCTCTGTGGGCATCCTCATAACACGTTCCGAATTTATTTCATGATGTCTCTTGAAAGCACTGTGAATCCAAGACATGCGGAATCAAACTAATGAAGTAACCCCTGCACTAACAACCCTCCCTGTCTCAACTCTGTTTGAAGCAGAAAGGACGGAAGACTGATAGACAAATTTTAAACATATAATTCTTTTGGACTTGGTCCACATGTTCACGAGATAATGAGATCTTAACAAAGATGTAGATACTCACATGAAATATTAGATCTGACGTTTCATTTGAGGTGAAAATTGCCAGTCCTCCTAATGACATCTTTTCTTACCAGGTATAAGGAAAAAGGGACTGAACTGTACAAACTTGCTCTTTTTTTTTTCCTCAATGCTGATTTTGATCTTACCATGCCAATTTTCAGTGAAGAATTTTAAAATGAATACAATGAAAAGACTGTGAAAAAGAAGAAAAAAAAAAAAAAAAAAAAAGAAGATAGAAAGCTGCTGGTTATTCACCAAGAGACCCTTTAATTTTAAAGAAATCACCACCATGAACCAACCTTGCTGGGATCATCATTAGTCCCTAATTTGCGGCTGACTCAGGCCCCTAAGACCTAAAATAGGAAGTAGAGAGGCTGAACGTAAAGCGAGAATGTGCCACTTCCAAGTTAATGCTGTTTATTTTGAAATACTGAGGGAGTTAAAACCAGTTTACATCAACCCGGACATTTTCATTCCTCAAGTCGCATCTTCAGCTCAGTTTGTAACTTTACAATGCAATGTGTCAAAAGGAAGAGGCATCTGAATCTTTTATTCCAGCTGTAGTATTGCATCCTGAATACATTTTTACAGTTTGTTTGTGCTCTGATGTCAAATTCCATTCCACATTGGTCACTCAAACAGAGCTGCCAAAAGTTATTTTCATTAAAGCCTTTCAATGTGTTGGTAGAAGAAGGAGGTCAGGGCTGAGATGCCTTCTTTTTTGTTTGCTTGCTCTTCCCAGATTTTTTTTTTAGAAGAGAGGAAAAAATATCAAGAATACAGAAGAAAGGAAAAGCTTCCCAGATGAAACTGCAGAACAAGGAACTCCATGGCAGATATTCACTCAGTGAAGATAAAAGCAATGCTCAACCATAAAGCTCTACTTTATGTATTTACTCTTCAAGACATGACAAGACTTGTAAAGCAATAATTGTAGCTTCACACAACACCGTAGCTTTAACCCAGCAAACATAAGGTTCCCTATTGTAAATGTTGTAGAAGAAGGTGGTGGTGAGACACCTCCACAACTGGAGCTTTTTCTAATTTGTAGCCAGAAGGCAGTTACCCCTTTGGGTTACTCCAATATCATTCCTGAGGCTTGCTCTCCAAATGAGTATGCACTCTGGCGCAATCCAGATGGGATGCTAACAGTGTGCTTGATTTTAGCTAATATAATCACAATTATTAGCAATTATATCCTCCTTGTTTCTCTTTCTAACACGTTCCAGGAATGTTCTGAAGCATGGATAGACTCATACCTACACAAGACAAGAGTTGTGGCAGACCTTAATTCCAGGACCATGCTGTCATGAGGATTTGATCATACCATAAAGGCATGATCAACTTCCCTGAATGAAAATACCTGTGTCAGAAGTTATGCACAATATCCTGGAGATCCCTGCTTTTCCAAAGACATGTCATTGAGCAAAAAGGACAACATGACATAGACTCAAGTCCCTTGCTGAAACTGCAGCAACACAGCTCACAAAAGCAATTTTCAAGGTTGTAACTCTATTATACCTATTTTAGAGGTTGAAGTCACTTCTCTGTAATGACCACAACCTTAAAATTATTTTTTTAGAATAACCGTTCCTCATTGAGTTGCCCCTCTGTCAACGTTGTTTTTTTCATTCAAAAATAGAGCTCACTGTAAACGAGTATCATCTTGAAGGATTCAGAGAAAGAAAGAAAGAAAAAAAATGATGGTAAAGGGGAAAAGGAAGAATGACAAATGACAGCAGACTGTGCCAGTTAAAAATGAAGTCTTTGAACAGGAAAACAGCATGGCCTTAACATTATACACTGAAAGGTCATGGACATATGTGATGCTAAATGACCCCAGTGAATCATAAAGTAACATTGCTCTTCTTAGCAACACATGCTTCATGAAAGATGAATAAACATAAGCTGGTCCACTATCTTGTATGTGTGCTCAGAGTAATCTTGAGGTATTATTGTGAATCCTTCCAGACTGTCTAAGCCCCTACAAAGGACATGCTGTTGTAAAAGGCATTCATCATCTGCTAAGAAGCTACATCTGGGACATTCTGGCTCCTAGGTAGTCCCTAAAACCATTTAGCAGGGAGAAATGGCAATCAGCAAGATAATCAACTTGCACCACCCAGGAGAGGAATCACCCAATCCCTCTCATGGACATTCCTGTCTTCTTAAGGAGATTAAAATCCGGAGTTGATTTTAAAGCAAAGCTACAGGCTAAAGAGGGATAAAAACAGTTTTTTAATTCTTACAGAATATTAAAACACAATCCGGAATGATCAATATCAAAAGTGATTTCATTTGTTATGAAAAACTGGACTGGTTATGATAAACTGAAGAGGTTAAAAAAAACAAAAGTCAATGCTTTTTTATAGTATCATTCTCTCAATAGCCATAAATGGTACCATTTTCATGGTTACAAAATGCACCGGCACGTGCCTCGGTTCATCCAGCACAGGTCACTGGTTAGGTTCAGGACAGCAGTTAAGCACATGCTTAAAACAAGGCTGTAAGTAGGTCCCAAAGGGTGGCCACTATGAGCAGCAGCACTGCCACTTCCACTGCCTCCACATGTAAACAGAAATTTCCACTTGAGAAAAGAATTTCCTCTGTGCAGATATAACAATAAATATATAGTTCTCAATAACTGCTGCTGTTTCTTAATTATTTTTGTTGCTGTTACCATGCTGGAAAAATTCCACTGCGTCTCATGGCCTCCTGTGGAAGAGTTGTTTATCTTAAGTTATAAATTTCTGTTGTGAAGAGCAATATCGATCTATGAGCAAATAGCAATTTTATTTACTCAATAACCATAAGAACAGGCTTGCAGAAGTAATTTTAATTATTAAGTCTATGTTCAGCAATTACTTGTTACGTTACAAATTTCATTTCTTTTGTTAATTTTAATAAAAAGTCCATTCCAGGCCTGCTGTGTTCCTCTTCTACAAAGGCATTTAAAAGATTAGTCTTAATTATGGGTTTCAATGTAAAATGTGATGAGAAAAAAACCACAACAAAAACACCAACAATGATGGATGGACTGCTAGGCTTTCTGCTAATTTCTCAGCAGGCACAAGCCCTGTGGCATTAAAAATACAGAATAAAGATGACTTCTACAGTCACTGTGGGAAAAACATACCATCTAAAAGCACATTCATGCAATATTTGTTTCACGCAGTGCAAGTAGCACAGGCCAGATCTGCCAAATTTCCTATCTGCAATCAAGCACTATTTAGATGACTTTTCTTGGTCAGACTTTCCAAGAGATTTTTGCTGGCTCAAAGATTCAGCCTAGTGCTTTGTGATGAGTGAATTATGTCCTTGATCAAACTCATTTCAACAGGTGTTAGGAGCCACCTGGTTCTGGCATTTTGTAAATCCCACTGGGCACTCTTATGCCTCCTCAGGGAACTGAATCCCTTCAGCTAGTCAGATGAACATCACACATCTTCACGTCCAGGATGCAGGGACAGAGTGAAACACAGCACGTTTCTTGGCTTTACACATGCAAACATGTCAGCAATCAGCATCAATGGATCCTTGCACTGATAGGAGGAGAGGTAATGGCCTCATGTTCCACCAGGGGAGGATCAAGTTGGGCATTAGAACACTTTTGTCTCAGAAAGAGTGGTGATGCAGTGGCACAGCTGCCCCAGGAGGTGGTGGGTTCACCATCCTCAAAGGTGTTCCAGAACTGCAGGGATGTGGCACCAAGGCACGCGGCAGTGGGCACAGTGGGGTGGGCTGGGGTTAGAACTGGAGATCTTAGACCTCTTTTCAACCTCAGTTATGCTGTGAGTCCTCTGTACTCCTGAGGAAGAACTAGCTACCAGCAAACATTAATGAAGGAGATACGATGAAGATGGAGCTACAAAAACACGATCCTGTTGAAAGTTTCTGTTGCTGCTGCTATGTCCTCATGGCAGAGAAGAACTGGAAGAACTGAATATAAGTGAACCTCAAGGACAGCTCAGGATAGAAGCTTTCAGTTTTCCTTTTCAAATGTTCCTGTGTCCCCAGCCCAGTTTGTTTATGGGGCCTCGAGTGACTCTGCTCATTGGGAAGTGCTGCATTAGTCCCTTCTCATTCCAGATCTCTCTGAGCTCAGTAGCCACACTGTCTGCTTGGATTAACCACCTGTCTCTATTTGTGCTCATCCTTTCTTCCCCTCTCTGCCCCTCTCAGTTCAGTTCAGTATGAATCTTATTACAATCTTCCCTCCCAGTGTCTCAGTACACCCATATTCATCTGCATTGACTCTGAGTGGCGAAGTCTCACTCTCTGTTGAGAATGCTGACAACAGATTGTTTCATAATTAATTAAAAGGCAAAACCTGGACATTCTTGATCACTGCTGATGGGAATTACTTTGTCCAACTTCAGTAAATCTGCACAGGGAAACCAATGCTTAACTTAAATACAAGTTACTTCACTGCGAGCCAAACATACAGTTTAGAATTTGTGGGTTTTTTCAAGAAACCTTCTAGAAGCACTGCTTCAATGGTGAGTAGTGTAGACATTTGAGAGTAGATTATATCTGGTTAAATTAGCTAATATTTGCCTTCAAGACAAGGTTACATAACATTATAGCTTCCACTTTCACAGTCACTGTGAATGTGCAACAGGGATCAGACATTCATGGTATACAGCTGCCCTAACAGAAACCAGGGGGAAAGGGCTCTCTTTTTTACAGCACCCATAAAAATCCAAAGATCAATTCAGTGCACATTTAATTGCTTCAGTGCCCACTGGCCCTCATGTATCTGTAGCACAGGGGATGCAACACACAGTACATTGCACACATGCTCCTGTTCCACTCAGTGTGGGGTAGATCCTGTTTTTGGTAAAGCTGATGTAACTGTATATGAAGTTATTCTATATTAATGTTAACACTGTTATATTGAGTCCACCATGAGAACTGTACAACAAAAACTGCTGCATGAGATGAGGCCAATGGCCCAGGGCCCCCACTCAGTCGCAACAGAGCACACTGAAGGATGTCACTCATTACTCTCTTAATTACAGACTGCTCCAAAGAATGAAGGCTTCACTATTCCAGCTCTGGTCATCCTTCTTCCCTGCATCACCCAGTCTCCCATTAGCAAGGTGCACAGCGTGCTCTTTCTACCCCATTTGCTGCATTTTCAATGGCCACGCTCAGTTCACACTTGCTGAGTTGCAGCGAGAGAAAGACTGGCAGGGTTTTAAATAGACACATGTAAGGCCATGCCCTATTTTTTTTTTTTTTTTAGGAAGAAATTGGGGAGAAGGGATACGTTCCACAAAGAAATTCAGCACGTTTTTGTTATTCTGAAAAGCTGACAGAGGAGCAATGTTTTCAAAAGGAATCAACTTTTGAAAGGAACAGGGTACTGAAATATTTAACCTTTTGAAAGGCAAAAGCTCCCTATATCACAGCTTTCTTATACACTCTCGCTTGACTGAATCACTGAAACAAATAAAGGTTTATTCTCCCAAAGTTGGGTTTAAACAAACTAACAGAACTTTGGGCTAACAGTTTTTAAATGCTCCTTTTATTCCGTTCAAGATACTTTATTAAAATACAAATTAATCTTATGCTGTATATTAGAGCATTGTACTTAGTGACAGTATAGTAAAGGATCTGTCAGGCTTTTCATTACAAAACCCTATTCTAAGCCGGAAAAAAAAATCCCTCTGGGCTGAACCTTGGTACACAAGTAACTTGAAAGAAATCCATTTTGTGGTTTTTGAATTCTGAGAATGCAAAGAAAATTGATTTAAAATATTTAAGAGATCATTTTGTGCTTATATACCTCAAAAAAACCAAAATTCACGTTTTTAAACAAAATTTTGCTGGCTTATTAATCTCTATCATAAGACACCGTCTTGCTTTAGAAACATACAAACATGTCTCCACAAAAATTAGAGCTCTCCCCACCTTCCCAAATGTGTTTTCTGAATATGAGAACATGTATGAAAGCTTTGTACTAGTCCCCAAAACTCAGATGGGCACCTGGCCTTTCCTGGATACATCCAGAATGTGCTCAAGTGAGTAGACAGAAACAATTCAAGAAAAAAAAAGAAACAAAAAACAAACATGAAGAAAAATAATAGAAAAGGAAGAGTAAAAATGACAGCAAGTCTGGAAGTCATATGAGAACAGTCAGATTTTTGCCTTTGAAGGATGGAGGGATATTTATAACAGGAGCTGGATGTGAGTGTCCACCTCCTTGCTGCTCTCGCAGTTTGGAGAGAGCTGACCCGGGTTTTCCAGGAGCTCTATCTCACTGCAGGGTGTACAGCAGCCAGCAGCCCCGTGTGCAACTCTCAGCCACCAGGGACTCTGCTCAGGTCATTTCTGGTGGCCTCCATCTGTACACAAGAAGCTGTTGGGCTCCTGACCTCATCTGAAGCTGCAATGCTTCACTTGGCTTACAGAGAAATGAACAGACCGACTCTTGCTATTGGTGGCGCAGAACAAGTGCTGGGGCTCTACGATCCCCTTTCTCCTTTAAGGACCAAACACTTCCCCCGTCCCTCTTCTTTGCTTGGGCTCTTTTTAACTTTTTTCTGCCCTGATTTGCCTGACCCCTGCTTCACACCGAACCCAGCCCAGACACAGCAGTTACTTCTTCCCTGAAGCTGGGAAGTGCTCGTTCGATAGGCAGACTCAGGACAGCTGACACTGCCACTAGGCAGCATTCCAGCTCTGGCCCCTCACTGATATGCTGCTGCTGAACTCCATGGGAGCTAATCCGTAAAATGACCGGCTAGCAATTGAACCAGGATGTCAAAAGTCAGTTCTTTATCTTCGCAATCCAAAATCTTTATTAAGTTCTCACTCAACCAAAACTTGGCGGAATCAATGGGGCAAATCTCAAAGTGCTTACTTGGTTTTTATAGTGTTAGGACTAAAGCAAATTTCTATTGACTCAAACAGAAGCTTATTTGAGACAGGTCTCAAAAAAGCAGAGTGAAAGCCCTGTGAGAAGCTCAAAAGCCATTGGAGGTTTTTTTCCAGTACCTTCTCCTCTGTGCACTGAGGAAATCAGGATGTGTTCACATCAACAGAAAATCTTTAGCAATGTGGTCTTGCCAAAAAGCTTTTGCAAACCCCTTAGTTGTTCCTTCAGCACCCTGCTGCCACCACCACTGTTGTTTACCCACGTAACACCTTCTTTTCACCCCTTCCTACAGCATGAACAAATATTCTTCGCATTCCTTAGCAGGTTTTGGGTGAGAGCAGAAAGGCTGAGACACTCCTTGTAAGGTAGTTCTGTAGCTGATGGTGCTCTTGTTTCTTCTTTCTGTGCCAGATTTCCAGAACTGCTCTCCCTCAATTACCCTTTCTGCCTTGGAGTTTTACTGTGCAGAACGACAGCTGGAGGTTTTGTTTAGTTTAATTCCCTCTTCCCCTTTCTTATCCTCCCCTTCGCAGCCAATAAGGCTTCCTGTCTGTGACTGTGATTTGGGACCTTTTAACTTTCCCTTTTTTCAAGTTATTCAACATAGTTAAGGACCAATAATGCCAAACTAAATTTACTGGTACAAAAACCACATTGATATTGATTGTACGGCAGTTCCATGAGGGAGCAGATGATGCAGAGTCAAGATGGAGATGGGAAACAAATGCAGCTCTTGACCTTGCAAGCTGCGACCTGGCTCCCATGTTTCGAAGCACAACCCCTAACAGAACAGCCCAGGCCAGCATTCAAGTGCTCCACTTTGTACAACTGGCTATCCCCTGTTACATAGCTTTGCTACTATATTTGCAAAGTGCTAACAGAAGTTCAATTACAGTTCCCCATTTTGTTTCAGTTCACTCAAAGGACGAAAGTGTCTCTTGTCTTACAGCTTTATTTTACTGTTCTGAACAGACTTGCAAGGTTTGGAGCTGCTGAAATGGAATCTATCCTCATAATCACAAAATGTGCCCATCGCAATTTAATAATCTGATACAATGGGAGTATTTGCGTACACCCACTGAAATAAAATGGGAGCACAATCATCCCCTGATATCATTATAGGGCTGATGGAAGTCAGTCTTGAATTTAGAGGATATTTTATGCAGATAACTCTACTAAGTACATAAGGAATTTAGGCATATAATATCAACAGTTTTCTGGGAAGAGAGTTCATTTTGAAATGAAGCAGCTCATGTATCTCAGTAGTGCTCTCCACACTCTCCACTTTAATTTTCCTACAGAAAGGTGAATAATAGAATTATTCAGAAAATCCTCCTCAACCCCTCCCTGACTCCCCAGATCAATACAAATTTTGATTTGCCTTGAATTCTCCCTCTCACGTACAAAGAACACATAATTCGGACTCTCAGAGGTAAGCGTGCTCCGTACAATAAGCAGCATTAGCACCTCGTGATGCCTTTGATTTGTCATTCTTTTGGTATCACAGGAGCTGCCCGGTTGCTCTCTCCAGCACAGCCCAGACACCAGGAGCTCACACACCACCAGCTTCCATCAACATGCCGATATTAAGAAACGCTGAAAAGACAATCATTCTTTGTGTGCTTACTAATGTATACTCTCACTGAAAAACTCATTCCAGCACAAAGTTCTCCATCCTGTACAGATGCAAAGAACAACTTACAGGTTAAGCAAAAAGAAAATGCTTTAATCTGTGGATTGCTTGGCATTTATACATCTATGCTTTGAGAGATAATTGCTTTCTTTGATTAAAACACAAAGGAGAAAATGAGCTGCGCTACGACACTGTTCGGTTTATGAACAACCAGGATCAGGAGAGGCAGTAAATTTCTCAGTGTCCCAGTCCCACGATCCTGTATCAGGATACAGAGCTATTCTCCTGGCTCGCAATGTCAGCAAGACCAGATGGGTCTGATTAGTTCCAACCCAGAAATACAAATGGTTGACAGTCTGTACGAGACAACAGGGAACAGAGAATTCAGTGAAGTGAAATGCTAGAAACCTCCAACTGCACACAGCTATTCGCTGCTGCTTTGCTTACAATAAAGGAAACACCAGGAAACAAGCATGCTTGGCCCCTATTCAATGAGCATGCAGAGCTAAAAGTAGAATGGCAATCCAGTTACCGCATGATTTCCTTTGTCTAATACCTCAGTTACTTAAATATATTTTAAAGGCAGTGTAGTGATTGGAGGAGTCCCTGATCAGTGATATGGGCATAATGACATTCTCTGCTGTAGATGAAGCTGAAAGACCTTCAATATAAAGCAGAGGTTTTTGTTGCTTTGCTTATCTTAGCAATGAACTAAATCTGTAAAAACGCCTGCTTCCCATTTACAGCATCAGAGAACTGAAAGATTAAATCTGTTCAAGCTGACATTAGTAGTATGGCATCCTTCAGATTGCTGCAGTTCTGTAGGGTTGCTGAGATTTTTTGCTATCATGGGGGAATTACAAAAAGTAAATGATAAACTCTTAATAATTGCAGAATACTTATTCTATTTCATAAGTCTAAATAACTTTCAGAGTGTTGCACAAGAAGGAGGGCCCATCTGTCTATGAGTATAGCCACAAAAATATTATGAGACAGCAGTGACTGCACTAGGCTGGATACTTGCTTAGGATTCAGGATATCAGAGTAGGTCTCAATTCCCCACTCTTCCAATCAGTCATTTCCTCTCTGTGCTGTCTGTATTCCTGGAGATGTGCTGAAGATCAGTGCTCAGTATTGGAGATCACGTAAATCCCTTGGAGAGAGAAATATAATCATCTATTTCACACACACTCACAAAGTAAAAAAGGAAAGGAAAAAAAAGAAAAGAAAAAAGCTGCCTCAAGGACAGCCTGGTAAGCTCTGTCTAGTTAATTTGGAAAACGCTTTAAGACTCTGATAAGCTCATTAGTACCAATGACTGGATATATGCATTCATAACCCTGTAAATACAGGAGGACAACATCACAGATAAGTATCTCTCTTTCTAATAACGCGTTCCTATGCACCACGGATTACAGGATGTCGGGTCTCCTTTTGCTGTCAACTCACTTCCTGACAGCGGTGCATAAATGGTCTGGTTGTTGTTTCATTTATCCTTACCAGGTAGAAATGGGAATCCAGTCACAGGAATGCAAGGCTTCCACTGTCAAATGCCCATCATTTCTACAGTGCAGCTGTTGTTCCTTTGATAAAAATGAGGAAATCTGGTGGAGAATAGCAGTTCTTATTTTTTCCCCAGAAACATTCCTCTTCAGTAATTACACAGTGTATTAGTGGGACAGTTCTATTAATCTCTGGCAAATCAAGAAATGGCACTAATGGTCATGATTAGTAGGAATCATGGTGATGGGCTGATGATTGGACTTTATATTTTTAGAGGTCTTTTCCAATATTAATGATGTTATGATTCTATGAAATCTGGCCATGAAGTTCATCAGCCATCCAGGTGACATGAGGTTTTGCATAAATCCTATTGAATTCCATGGCAATATCTCTACTAGCTTCATGAGCACAGGACATCAGCCTTATGAAATACTGTTAGCGTTTTGAGGGGCTCCAGCCTCAGGAAAGATGTGATATCATTTCATTGCTCATTAAAAGAAAAGAGTTTTTCAGCATTCTTTGCTGTCAAGAAAACTTGAAAAAGTCATCTCTCTTATATCTCAAAAAAGAGGATACAAACATAAACAACACTAACTGTGTTGGGTCCCTTCACATCACTCTCTGTTTTGGAGGTCTGACGTTTGCTTTTGAAAAGGCTGCATCTGGCAGTACTGCAATATGTTATCTCCCATGCAAAACGGCATCAAAGTAATAATTACAGTACTTACTCACTTCACAAGGGTATTGTGAGAATGACTGCAAATGTTTCCACAGTGTTTTGAATATGTAAAGTACTATATGTTTTAAATATTATTCTTATTTGCATACTACAATGGAAACAAGCTGGATCCTGGATCTCAATTAAAAAAGAAAAAAAATAACTCCAAGAAAACCCCAAAGCTAACTACCACAAGTGCACATTAAGGAAGCCCCCACTGGTTACATGTAATGGTTATGTGAACAGTGCATAAAGCTTCCAACGGTCAGAGAAAGTCTTCAGGAGGAAAGGATATGTCCAGCTGCGTATTCTGTGTAATTATTTACATAATCACATTTCTATGTTCTTAAAGTGCAAGGAATCTGTCACTCCAGCAGTGCCATTTCCCAAATACTTGTGTTTACACAAAAACATAGCAGAACTCGGTCATTTATCTCTCAAAAGACAGCAATGATTTCAAGATCAAGGACTTGCATTCAGCGCATCATTCATGGAAAAATCTTGTTGGAAATCTTTAAAAATGCAGAAATGGTCCTTCTGGGTCACATTCTTCCTTTTTAAATAGTTTCAGCAGGCTGCACTTTATTGGCTGGCAGTGTTACTATTCCATCAAATGGTATCAGAAGCTGCTTAACCCTGCCACCCCACAGGAAGACACGTCTAGTTCTATTCTCTGCACAAATGAAAGGCAATCACACATCAGCAGTTAGATGATGGATTTATATACCCAGGGCCTTCCTTCTGCTGTGTGCTTCCTTAGAAACCACGTAAAAGACACCTACTGACAAAAAGTGTCCCAGATTCTTCTATGTGAATACACGTGTACTGCAAAACAACTCTTGAGTTGTTTCAAACTCAAATCGTAATTAGTTTTCAATTAGATTGAAGGCCAGAGGAAAAAAAAAAAAACAAAACACCAAACAAACAAGAACTACAGCTGCAAACTTTTACACCTCCCAGTTTGGCCAGAATCACCTGGGCTAGCAGGCAGGGAAGCAGTTTGGCACCTGCCTCCGCAACAGTCTCATGATGCTTAAAACCATTCATCACGTGCTGCTCCTCCCGGCTGCTGGGATTTCCCAGAACATGCTCAGCCCGTGTTTCTGCCCCAGGCATGGCCTCCAACAGCCGCTCGCTGAGCAGTGTGGGCTGTGGATGATACCTCCAGGCTGTACGTGGGTCTCCGCACACCAGACCCAATGGCATATTTTGCAGAGCGAGAGAAAAATAGAAGGGAGAAAGGAAACAGTCTTTCCAAAAAGCTACTTGTAACATAACCATGGCACTGTGTGCCGGAGAGAAAATCTGCCACCTGCACCTAAACTCGATTACACGGGAAACAACAACAGCCTAGCAGTCATTTCTCATTACTTCTGGAGAGAACAAATGTAACAGTCTCTACCTAGACAAATACAGGTGCTATGTCCCCACGTGCAGAAACACACTGTGTATAAAACAAGCTTATCTTGAACCCTGGAGCTGACCATGAATTACCTTTGGTTGAGATACAAATTCAACCCCACACCTAAAGATAAGCGAGGACAGATTTTGTGGTTGACCTCTACGCAGTCACCCACAATTTAGCACTTGCACTATGCAAACCACGCTACACTTAGCCTGCAAAAAGAAAGATGGAATAATTAAATTTAATTCAAGAATCTAGAATGAGGAACAGAGGGATAAATCTTAATAGGAACATGGGATTAATATCTTAGCATAAATAATAGTCTCTGGAATTGTATTTTGATGATTCGACAGTTCTGCTATAAATAATTCACATCAATAAAAGAGAGATAACATCAGATTCAGTTGGAACATCGGTTAATTTGAGCATAAAGTGAAGGACTTCACTCAAACTAAAGGACACCTATAAGTAACTGTTCTACTTTACAGGAATCAGCATCACGTATTTGCTACACAATCACATGCAAATGCAAATTGCTCTGCAAGGTTACAAAGGAATAGATAAAGCATTTTGCATGAGGAAGCACAAAAAAGCCAACAGTGGATGGAGCTTCAATGCCTCCACTGCACAACAGAACATCAAAGCAGAACAAAAGCCTTCTGGAGAATCCCTGCATGCAACAGTGAAAGAGAAACAATACTTCATTGCTTTTAATGTATATATATATATAATTTACCTGTAGGGGTAAGGGTAGGGACAGAGGGTAGGGACAGAAAGGCCATGTATCCCTGAGCCCACCTGTCAGGACCTTCTGACCGCTCTCTCTAGCCCTTCCTCATTGCTCTCACCTCAACAGCACAAACAGACAATGGTGCACCCACGCACTGCTTTGAAGAGCACAACCATCAACATTAAATAAACAACAGAGCAAGGAAGTCCAGGTGAGGCGTGAGTAAGCATGTGACTTATCCCATCTCCAAGAGTCAGAATTCACACCCAGGTTTCCAACTCCCAAGGTGTATCACTCGCTGTGAGATGAACCTTCTCCTTCTCACTGGTTTTGAATGTGATCAGCAATGGGATCAATATTAATAATGCATTTGTAAGACATTAATTTTCAGTGGTGCTCTTCACCCCAGGGAGGTTTCCAAAGCACTTTCAAAATTATTTATATATGAAAGTCATTTTTCCCAAAGAAATGCAACCATCCCTGTGATAGAATGTGGCAGCTGTGCAGCAGTGCAAAGCTACAGCAAAAATAGTTGAGGCCAGAAACGAAGGAGACAGCACTGAGTAGAAACTGTGGGAAGTATTTAGGTAACAGGCTGCGAGATTTAATTACACCAGTTGGAATCTGGCCAGTAGGCATGAACAAATGTTTTCAGTATGTTGTTTAAATATTTTATTTTATTTTTTAATAAATGTCATCGTGAAAATCATGAAAAATGGAAGAAGATACTTCTGCTAGACAGTGCATTTCCAGAAAGTGAAATAAGTTCCCATTTTGATCCCAAAAAATGCTATGAAAAAAAAAGTTCTGCTATTGAGACTTCCTTGAAAAAAGGCATGTATGTTTTTCTGTAAGACATAAGGGACATGATCATCAGAAATCCTGGCACCACTATCACTGCCTGCACTGATTAGTAATGATCTAATTTTCCTCTCTTTAAGCATAATAAGAACCTCCAGATTCCTTTGTCTACAATAGATCAAGAGCTAGACCCTACGCCCTTAGTTCACCCCGTAACTTAACTTACAAATCCTTCTTTCTGCAAGTCCTCCCAATGCCATTTTGTGTTAATGAACTGCTATTTAGTATGTCAGAGTACAACCTGTCTGTCCTGACCCCACCTGACTGTGTCCACTCACATGTGTGCAAGCAGAGAAACAGTCAGTCAGCCTCATTTCAGGTCTTAATGAGCACCGCAGTGTCCTCTAAGCTAAGCTACTAGGCTTATGAAGACTTCAAACACTGAACCACGACATGGTTTGAGTTGGAAGAGACCATGAACTCCTTTTAACACCATGAGAATGGGCTTGTAAAAATGTGGATGTGTGCATGTACTACCAAATATACATTCCATAGGATAACTTGGTTTTGCTTGAAATTGTACTTTTCTTGTGAAAATGCTGAGACCAAACTTTCACAAACATCGTGCAGTGCTAAGGCTGTACAGAGTGCTGATAACACACAGGTCAGACATAACAAGCTATTTCTGTAAGAAGCAATATGAAGCATTTTATTGGTGACTCCTTGGCAACAGTATGTCACATTTCGATGGATACGATGCCCTATCAGTATGTGCCCGCACTACCTCAAAGTTAGGTGTCCTTAAAAAAATCTATTGTTTAAAGTACAGATGGAGGAGATTTCTTTCCAGGATCCATCATGCCTGAATGTCCTCACCTAATATTTTGCACTTCTCCTGTTTGATGTTTGTGAAAGACTCCTAAGCCAGAGGCATGCCCAGGCACCTCAATCAGCTTTCTTTCATGCTTGTATTTTCACCTAAGCTTTCAGTCAGAAGGACAAGCCTGGATTTAGGGGGTGTCGGCAGCACATAAAAAGAAGTTTCAGACAACAGGAGTTGCGGAAAGAGCAGACTGTGAGCAGCAGGTGACACAGCTGTATTAGCATTCATCTCCTCCACTGCACCTCTCATTCCTGCTCTGCATATCATACCACCTTTTGCCCATCTCAATTCTGCTCCAAAAGACCTAGCAGAAGATCAGCGATGCAACTGATCCAAGACCCACTTCACTGAAACTGCCACCTAGGAATTCCCGATGAGTTTAGGAGAGCTGCCCCATGGTCATCCGGGCAATGCTTTGCCCAAAAACAGCCCTGTTACAGCAACGTATTGCTGCCATCACCCCTCACTTCTCCTAAAATGGCTGGTTATTTCTTCTCATTTAGACTTGAACTGTGAAACATTAAGAACATATTAGTTAAAATTCAGAAAAGTCTCTGAAAATAGACCAATTCTGTAGCCACAGCTTCTACTGTTCTTCATGCATTAATCAATGGTTCATATTTAATTAATTACCACCAAGTTCACTTGGTGATGAAAGTAGAATTTCCATGAATAGGAAAATAAATTAATGTAAAAGCCAGCTACCAGACTGCTCTGAAGACTCTCTCCCACTGACTTACATGTGAAAATGGATGTTTCTGCCTTACATTATTAGTCTTTCTGAGCTTTTTTTAAATTTTATTTACTCAGAGGGAAATAGAAGGCAGCTTTTCTCCAGCTGGGTAAGAAATAACTTAAACTCTTCCTGCAGAAAAGCCACCTGCCCATGATGGCACTCGCAAGCTGCTTGAGTTGGATGAACCAACGGCATCAGCAGTCTGCACGTCACCATGCTACCCATCAGCACTGACTTAAGAGCACGCTCAGGATGTATGCATCCTAACTTCTCAAGACAGCACTTGAGTCTAAAAGTACAGAACATTTACCAATTAAAAAGCTAACCCAAAGCATTTATTTACAGCCAGAAATTTAATAAACTGCTTACAGAGTAAACACCTCTTCTGCTTCTGAGAAAAGTATGTTTAATATTCAGGATCTATCTGCAATGTTATCATGTCCTCTTCATTAGAGCATCAGTTTTGTTAATTAGCATTTACTCATGTGAGTAGTCCCCTTGACTTTAATTGATCCATTTTCATGAATAAGTAGTACATAATTTTATAGTTAAAGAATTCAGTTCCTAGTGAATGCAACCAGCCGCTGTTCTCAAAGTTTAATTCTTAGCATAATATGGAAATAAAAATGAGTACAATGCTTTTCATCAGATAGAAGAGAAACGTGCGCAAGGCAACAGCAGGAACAAGTGTGAGTCCAAGACAAGATACACAGCTAGCAAATCTATTTTGCTTGCTCCCTTAGCACAGCAAAAAAAAAAAAAAAAAAAAAAGATGCTAAGAAATACAAAATACATGTAGGAGATAAAGTAGTATCTGTTAAAATGGCAGCTCCTTCACTGCTAGTGCTGTGTTTTCTAGAGGGTCGAGTCGCACCTGCCCTTCAAATCTGGGGAGTTAGCAGAGCATAAGAAGATCTGCTGAGAACTGAAGTTTTAGAAGAGAAACAGTACTAGCTCCATCTGCTTCCCAGGAACTTGTTCTCAAGCTCTCACTTCTTGTATCAGCTTTGAGCTTCTCACTGAACCTCCTTGTTTATATTCCTTTTTACTTTTCATGCTAAAGGCTCCAAGGTGGCTTACAGTAATTTTCATAATGATTCCATAGCACAAAACAGTTTAACAAAAGCCTGAAAAAGCTGAAATTGGAGGTTTCCTTAGTGATGGTAATTAAAGATGGTATCCAGAAAAGAAGTTTTTTCAGAACTCCTTATCCCACTTTAAGAGTAACAGATCATGGATTTAAATAGAAATCTGGGTATGGTTGCTCATATCATATCACTGCTCAGGGCTGACAGGCGGGTGGGGGCACTGCATTACCTCCATCTGTAAAAACACGGCTGGAGATGGCAGCTGTCCACATACCATCACAGGCTTAATGTCTTGAGTTTTACCCTTAGTTCAGAGCCTGAGGACACGGAGCATAAAATCACCAATAAATCTTTAACTTTATAAACCAAAAAGAAGTCTCTTTAAATAATTTAGAGAGAATTAATACGTTTCGGGAAGCGAGCCAATTTACTAAGCTAATTGCTGTGTGCATTTTTTTAGAGGCTATCTTTGGGAAGGTGGCTTTAATCACCAGGTGCCTTCGGAGTTTCTCTCATGTGACTGATTAGAGCTGTACATCTAATGGGCTGCAGAGACCGAATGGGAAACACAGGTCTTTCAGATGCACAGCTCTCTCTGATTACTTTGCAATCTTGCTGCTCTCTAATTTTCATACACAGGGTAATGTTCTTCTAACAATGTGCAGGAAACGTCTGAAGGGACAGAAATGAATTTATATGAAATTGAAAAATACAGGCATCTTTAGCCAGAGCTTCCAATAAATGATCTGATTAACCCAATAAAATATCACGGGGGGCGCCCCCCGGTTGTTTTGGGCCGGGAGGGCATCTGCTTCCAAAGAGACTGATCACTTCGGCAAAACAGCTGACATAACAGCTGAAACTCTATAAAGATTATGGTCAGCATGTGAAGCCTTTCCCAAACACAACAGGATTCCTGATGCTTTAGAACCATTCCAAATCCCTGTGAAGAGCGGGAAAAGGAGAAAGCAGTCCAACATCTCTTTGAAGACTCACTACAAAGTTATACCCTTCAGTTTGGGTAAGCAAATGGCCAACAGCAGACCATACCAGGAAACCTGCTCCTAGTGACACACGCAGATAACCGCCCAGTTCTGTTTCAGACCAAAACATTAAGCTTTGATATATTAACTGTAACATGTTATTTATCAGCTTGTGTTATTAATTGCTTTGAAGATGAAAAGAACCCAAAAAAGCAGATTTGGGTACTTTTGAACACAATTAGAAAGATATATTTTGAAAATATGACTTCCTCAAATGAAATTATTACAAAGTCTCCCAGTATGACATTGTTTAGGCTTTGGGAGCTGTGGGTTACAGGATGAAGGGAAGGTAGAGTTAGCGAACCACAGTCAGCAAGAGCAGCTCCTTACCAGGGAAGGCTGGCAACAGTCTGCTACCAAATTGACAGCAATTAGCAGATGTAGCCTGATGCATGTGCTCCTTTAGCTGGCAAAGCCCCATTACATTCTTCCTGGAGAAGGATGCCGTCCATGGCCAGTTCCCCACTGTGTGGGAGGCACCACATTCCTTGGCCATGCTGGCATTTTGCAAGTTCTCAACTTACAGCACAGGTAGAGTGAGAGGCAAAGCACCTGAGTTTCTTCTTTGACCTCAGTAACTTTTTCATGTGCGAGACACAAAAGAGATTATTATTTACTAATTATAAATCATATAATGATAAACCAACTACCGTCTTTCCCCTCCATCAAGACCTGAACATATTAATTAACATATTTTTATTTTACTACACCACACTGGAAAGCGCAAGGAACAAAAGTATTCACTGAGAGGGAGAGAAAAAAGAAAGTGAACCACAGCAAATTCTATATGCAGCCAATGAGAGATTAATCAATGGGACATACGATACTAAATTACCACGAGTTAATGTAGCCAGTGGTTATTTGGCTTACTACCAGAGTGGGATATCACAGAATGCACATTATATAATTTAGACACTTTATAGTCTGGATCATAAATGCATTGATTATGTCAGCTAGGGGTAAGGTAGATAGATAATAAATCAATGTTGATCTAACATATTTAATTCATTGGTTTTGATGAATTCCATGAATCATTTCCAAATCTTATAGACCGCAGTATTTTTACTTGGATATATGCTGATCTACCTACTTTTTTTTTTCTGATAGCAGTAGCCATTCTTGCTCACTATCAGTGGAGCCAGACTAGATGGTGTCATTGATGGGGAGAGGGAGGATGGGGGGACTGCAGATGTTGCAATCAACTTTAAGCTGACGCTGATTTACTTATCAGAATGTCTGAGAAACTGCTTCAGTAGGAAGTAAAGTGGATGACCAAAGACAGCATGAAATTTGGATTACAACTGAATATACAAAAGGAAGTGGCAGCTGCAGTAGTGAAAGTAGAATTCCAGTTCACTGAAGCATGGGAGAGGGAAATTTTTCTGTGAAAAATTGAGCTTGCAAAGGTGGTTCTTCTACTGGGATGCTGAAGACAGATCTTGTGGCATTTGAAGACCTCCTGAAATATTCAACCCCTACAGAATGAAGCTTTTAGTTGCAGTGTTTTTACATATCTCAGGAATATATTGTCTTAATGAAAAGCAGATGCCACGTTGGCTATCTGTAATGTCCAGGAATGAAAACCATGCAGAAAAAGAAAAGCCATCAGGGATTACTTGTGGTACCTTGGCAGAATTTTCAGTTCCACTCACATTCCATTTTAACTTCTCCAGGAATCGTTTTATTAGTTGGAGAACTCTCCGTTTGATGTAGAGAATAATCAGTTTAAAATGAAGGGAAGCAGACAGATGCCAAATTCTGCATGGAGAATTTCAAATATCTATTAGGCCTGGTAACTGAAAAATGAAATGCTGAAACACCCTATTTATATTGGAGTCAAGGTATCATAAGAGTGGGGAAAAAGTAAGAGTGTCAATTAATGCAACTCCTGCTGTATTAGAGAGACCAAGATTAATCAGTTACAAGAAGAAACAATGGGGTTTTAAACACCTACTGCTATCTCTCTAATGTTAGTTAATACAGAAAAGATACAGCAGGGTGAATTGTTCCTACTTTTCTCCTTCACCATTTTCCACCATTTTCCACCCTTTCCATTATAAGAAACATTTGCATGGGTTTTGCCCCTGGGTAAGATAGTTATAGCAGGACTTTATGACTTGATTCTAAGAAGAGCTGGCAAGTGATATTAATTATCATTATTTTTTTTTCCCCCCCAGAATAATATTGTAATGGGCAGAATATGTTAGTGAATAAAAACAACTGATCAGTCATTTACTAATTTGGCAAGCTGTAATACAGGTAGCAGAAGGTATCAGAAAAAGCCTTAACTAATACAAGTAGTCATGAAAGCCAAACCAAATAGCTGCTCACGAAGTCTATGGTCATGTCAGAAACCCAAATGCTATATGGCCTTTTCTTCCTTGCAAAATGCCTCAGCACTGTGGCATAATTATTATTAGTTTTGGAGATGTCTCCTTTAGGTTGGTGAGGTGACTCAGTAATGAAAAGCCAGTTATCCTCCTCAAAATGTTACACGAAGTTGTTATCTGAAAGACTAAGGTCTTGACATTCAAAAGAATTAACCCCCCTGGAGCTCCAATTTCTGGTATATTTTTGACATTTGGAAACAACTGCATTTCTGAGTTTCTCCTACAGTGCACCCCAATATTTGGGGAATGGTTCTTGTAAAGCTCCAGCAGCCCCATGGAGGTCCTGGGAACAGGGATCAGTTCCTGAGGATCCATCCAGCCCTCACTAACAGCAGCTGAACTTGTGTATTTCCACATGGAAAAAAGGATAGCACTTGCCAAATTTCTTTCCTCTTGCTCTAGAAAGGAGCCTGGCCATGCAACACATGAGCATGGAGCTTTCTTCTGGCCTTCTCCTCCATCTGTTTTCATCACCCATGCAACTCCAACTAGGGAAACTAGAAATGACAAAAACTAAACCTCTCGAAAAGACTCAGTGGACCCTCAGGCATAAAAAGTGTCTGCAGGGTCTTATTTCAATAAGACACTGTTTTCATCCTGGAAGAGGAATGTAGTCTGAGGAAGGAGACCATCATTTAGTCACTCTCTGGGTATACAGGATGTGCGCAGCCATGCAAATGTGTAAATCTGATGCTGTCAGCAAAATCTTGCTGCCTTCTGACAGCCACCCTGTGCAGCCTTCAAACCTTCTCCAGTTGCTCCTCACACCTGTCAGCCTGAAAGATAACGTGGACTGGTCTTCCCTTTTTTCACCACAGAAATACAGAAGAGGTACAGTTCTGTCATTTGGAAATAAGATTCTCGGATTCTCTGGTGCAGTCTCTCTCTGAGGGCTTATTTCAAACATTTGTTGGCTCCTGGCTCACTTAAAACTGTAACAAATAAAACTAAATGATGGTGTTAATTTTGCCTGCTGCTCCCTGTATTGCTGCAGTCTTCAGTCTTGTGCTGCTGTCCACCCTCCAGCTGCATGCACAGCAGAGCTGCAGCCCTATACCAGAGCTGACTTTACACGATGCCTCAGCTAATAACAATCTGTCAATTTATTTTCCTCCACTGTTCACTCCCACTTTCCACAGGGGGTAACAAAAGACGTTCCCAGAGATATTTTTTCCTTTTTTTTTTTTCTTTTTTTCTTTTTCTGCATACGTATGTCTATATAATTATCAAAGTATCACTTAATGTTCACTAAGACAGATTGCGTCGCTGAACAATTCATTTTCTAACACTGCAGCTGGGTATGACTGGGCCTTTTGGCAGTAATTGAATCCAGTCTACTGCTGTCAAAACAGAGAATTTATGAATAATAAATTGATTGTAGCCAGCAAAGCTAAGTCTGAGAGATAGCAGGTTATGTCAAGGAATAAGAAGAACTTTAAAAACACAGTAAAGATTAATTTAGAATCAAACCTGCAATGCTTCCACGGTGGACAATAAAAGCAAATAAAACTGTCATTCTTATATGACATAATCTATTGTGCCACAATGTGCATGAGCTCAGAGACAGAAATAAGGGAAGTAAAATGTACGCTTACCCAAGATGATAGTGCAGATATAAGATGCAACATACAAACACAACACAGTGTTGTGCTGTCACAACCCTGCTGGTTTATAGGTTAATGCTACCAGGGCTTGTAGGAAGACATAATACGCTTTATTAGACTAACCAGTATGCAGAATGAAAGCCAGCAAGTGTGCTGACATGCATTTGTGAGACCTCTGGGCTTCTGGCAGTCACATTTCAAGGTTTCTGTAAAACCAAAAGGTGAGCATACAGATACAAAGGAACTCCACCCAGCAAAGAAATAACAAGAATTAATGGCTACAGACTGAAGGCAGAAAATAAGCTGTAGGGTTCAACTTTCTTTACAGCGAAGGCACTTAGGAGATGGAACAAAAGGTCACAAGGAGGAGCACACTCCACATCTCACTGCTTTCAAATCATGACTAGCTGGCTTTCTGGAAAGAGCATTTTATCTGCACAGACGTTATAGATGCAACAGAATTACAGGGTAAAATCCTTCAGCCTGTGATCTACAGAAAGCCACTGGGTGCCCAACCAGTCCATTCTGGCCTCAGTCTGCACTAACCTCTGAGTGTCCATGTGCTTGGTAAGCAGATACCGTGCTGGAAGACTTCAGCCACAGCTCACAATTCTTCTAGATATTGCAGGCTACATCAATTTAGCCTGATTTCTTTGTGTCAGGAAAAATCTGAACAAACTTTAAGACACAAGACACTATCTGTTGTGAAGACTGTGAAAATTAGTGGAAGTCAACAGCCCATAAAAGGCAGGACTGCTGAAACAGCCGCATATTCAGATGACAGTCACTGTAAACAAAATTTGCTGGAAACATCTCAGCTATCCTGGGCTTGGTAAGCCCAGGCTGCAGCCGCAATTCATCCAGTAAGAGGAGCAGATTAAGACAGTGTGGTTGGTTAAAAGAGGATACTCAAGCAATTTCTAATCTCTCCTGTTATTCCTGTTGTCTGGGAAATGATTTAGTCTTAGGCTTTCTCTTGTTTCTGTCTATGATTATAGACTTAATCCCACTAAGCCTCAGTAAATGGTTACAATATATGTTTGGGGATTCCTCGCAAATTCAGAATTGGTCTTACTTGATGATGTTCAGCATTTCATCAGTAGCAGCTGAGAGTCTACTAGGCCATCACTGCAAGCCCACATCTTCCCAAACCTCCAGCTTTTGACACTTGCATTGCACATGCTGGCCACCACATGCAGGTCAGACCATAGGAATGGTTTGCATGAACCGATGGCAGCAGATGGTCTTCTAGCGTGGTGGTTCCCACGGAGCCAATGGACTCTAAAGTAATCATTTGTAACACATTATGCTGGTTTCATGAGAAATTGTCCTCCAGGAATGTAAAATTAATGCGGGATCAAGACCTCACTTTAAAAGTTGGCCATTAACAGCTGGTCAATTATTCTACTTTTAAATAAAGTGAGCAATCACAATTGAACTCAATTTATACATGCCACATTGAAAATTCCATAATTGCTTTCATTTCATCTGTCTCCTAAAACAAAATTTAAAACAATCCAAAGAAGAATCAGTATTATTTGAAGACATCCTCTCTGACGAAGTAACTTAGAAGTGACCATTTCCAACTCAGAGAATTTACAAAGACGGCCACTAGAATAAGGGGAAAACAAGGCAGGGCGGAGGTGTTCAGAATGTCCTGATACCACAGAGGTTTCCAGCCTGGCATTACAGTCACCTTTGTGAAACTCTGCAGAAACCTATCCAAGCTCTACTCAGTAGCTGTAAGTATGAGGAAAAACCTCCAACATTTGCTGGTAACTGATGAGTGAAATTTTTCAGGAAGGAAATGATTCCCAGGACAGGACTGAGTCCAAGATAGAAGATATGGCAATTGCGTAAATGATAGTAAAACTTCAGTGCCATACCACACAGAATACCTGGCTGAATACATGTGCAGATACTGAGATACTTGGTTCAATTCCAAGGGCAAAAGTCACAGCTTCAGGACAAGAAAAATAGTAGAGGCTTTCTACAAACCTCTGTTGACTTTGTGAAGAACAAAACTCTAAAAAACAGGAGAGAAAGAAAACTGTCTAGACAGCTGTAAGGACATTTCTGACCTCTTCCCAATAGCTGATCATTTTTATTCTTTTTGAATAGCATGGAGCAGTGATGTCATTATCAATGAGGCACGTTTGTATGATGTTAATAAGAAGAGCTACCTTCTCCACAGCCTCACAGAATTCTGAGTAGCTGCCAGGCTTTTGTTTTTCCAGAACTGGTGTCCTCTTCTTATTGCCCAAATCTCTCTGCCAAACATTCTCCCACCTCGCATATGAGGCCTGGAGAGAAACAGAACAGCACGGATGGAGGATGGAATCAAACAGTCTATCAATTCCTGTTTAACCTTTCCCATCCATCTCTTCCTCTCCTCACACCTCCAAACATTAGGATGAGGTGGCAACAAATGACTCCATATCCCACAAAAGACTTCTGTAACTTCAGTAGATACTCTCTCACACCCAGATGTTTGTGCAGCCAGGAGTGCAGTGCATCTTTCTTGGCCTGGCAGGGAGCAACAGGAGCAGGAGAGCAATTAGAAATGCTAACACCTACTTTCAGAAAAAAAAAAAAACCACCAAAAAAAAAGGAGGGCAGTCTTGCCTTCCCCTTCAAACTCCATCCCCACGTATTTACCATCACTAATGCAATTTGGTCTTAATGCACTGTACTGTACCACCCTGTAACAAAGACCTTGCAGTCACTAATATCCTGAAGTGGCTGTACCTTACAGCAATAGTTTCATGGGTGAAAAGTTGGCCCTACTTAATTGAATGGCAAAATTTCTGCCTTAACAAAGCCAGCATTTCATTTGGGCTTAACTGGTCTCCATCCTGTTCTTGTTTTCATGTCCTCTAAATGCACATGCACTTTTTAGATGGTATAAAACTTATGAGCTCTGCCATGTTCCTTCTGCAGAGAATCTGGCACATGCTTAATGAAAATGCAGAAATATCTACATGCATGCTGCACAAATCAGTGCCCTGGAGAAGATATAAATGCGGATAAGACTCTTACCACAGTGACATCTAACACAAAGTCAAATCATCATTATTTAAGTATTTTACCACTTTACATCCATAATCTGTTTTCAAAGATTCTACATTTTGTGACAGAAAGCAGGCGCGTCCATAAAGAAAACCTTCATATACAAAGCTGTCTTCCATATAGCAGCTACACAGCTATGGGTGTTTTCACAGTCATCAACGATAAAAAAAACAGTCAACAGCAATAAAAAACTTTCAAGGAAACATTTTAAAGGGAATTCCATCTTTCTTAGAACTAGCAAAAAAGCACAGTCAAACTTATTTTAGGACAGTGTGATTTTCATCACATCTCACCCCTTCAGGTTCTACAGCTCTGGATGCTACCAGTCAAATTTTACCTTCTCACACTATCAAATCTAGGCTAAATCCACTGATTCAGCTGGTATTATGTGAGCTTTGTGCTCGCTTCCCAGAGCATGAAAAACGTTATTTGTAGGAAAATGAAGTTATTGTATTTCTCTCTCCATTAACACTGATGTGTTTCCTATAACAAATACTGGATGTAGTCACTCTATGCACAACCAATGATGAGAGAAATACAGCAGAAGATTGGATCCTAATTGTTAAATGATCTTTCTGATTGTCAGAAAATTAATGGCACACTGCGGGCCATGTAGTGCATGCCTTGGAAATCTCAGTGCAAGTTCTCAACCCATTTAAATAATTCAAGTTTATATATTTAATTTGCTTTCAATGCAGACATTTAATTTGGTTTGCTTTTTTTTTTTAAAAAAGAAAAGCACCATGTATTAGGAATCTTTATGCATGCACATGTACACACAATTTCAAAGAAAATGCTATTTTGAAGCAAATTATATGAAATGTAAAATTAACAAAATGCAAATAATATAAACAATCCAAATTAAATATTAAAACAATGCTATATCTGAATGACTGAATTTTATTTTCGTAAGAAGCTAAACCATAAACCATTCTTACCAATGCAACACCCAGCTGTTTGGTGTTTAGCATCCGAATAACATTATTCTAGTGCAGCTGCTGTTATTGTTTGCTGTATTTCTGCCAACTTGTGGGAGCCAGAGATGTTCATCTCGCAAAGAGGGACAGCTCTGATGAAAGCTCCAGTTTGACAGATGCTCCCATCAACAACTTTGTTACTCTGATTGACTACATGGTATTTTAGGCAAATTAACCTGTCCAAAAAAATTCTTTATTGCTGTGCTTGTGGCACAGATGGAAATATGAACTTGACAATTCCGGGTACTAGCTTAGCAATTAACTGAGATGTTTCAATAGACTAATGAACTTTCATTCAAAGCATGCTCTCTGTCAGGAGAAGAGACAGGCTGTTGTTTGAGAAAGTGTTACAGAATGTCAAATAGATCTCGACAGCGATGTTACTGTGAAATCTGAAATATTAGAAAGGCACAGAAAGAAAGTCATTTAACACCTTTATAATCCTGGGAGACCTGAGATGAATCTTTATTATCAAAGTCTGAAATTCTACCACATTTTACAGTCATCTTGCAGTAATTCACACTCTGTATAATAACAGTTCTCCAGTCACTAAGGCTGTTCAGTTTTGAATGGTCACAATTTATTAGAAGAATAAAAGAAAGAATCAAGCCACTGTTCTTCTAATTCATGAAGATATTAACATACAATAAAAAATTATATGAGGCTAGGAAACTACTACAGGGAAACTAATGTATCTGAAATAGTAAGTAAAGAGAGAACTATGAATAATTAATAAATACAGATAAATGTTAAAGGGACAATTCTGTTTTGGGGGAAATGAATGCAAGGTTCTAAGGCGGTCTGGAGGAAACATAAATGACTTCAAAATACGCATCTGACAAAACAAATGGACATTTCTGGGATCCAGATGGATTTGCTCATCCAGTACCCTTATAGATATAACAGTGGAAAAAAAAGAATCACATCCTTATTGGCCTATTCCAGCATCTGCAGTAAACCTACTCTACAATCCAGTTACACTAATTCGGCCTCAAACTGCATGAATAGCCATGATATCCCAACCACCAACTGAAAGGACCCTCCAGTCATCCAAGAGCTTCTCACCAGTGCAGGACTCCAGATCAATGTGTGTTACTAGGAGCGGGAACAAGTAAAGCAGGACAGAAATGAACATTTTCCTGGATCAGAACTGAAAATCTGCCTGTTCTCCTGGTAGGGCATCTATACTACTGCATGACATACACATACATATACTGCATATATTAGGTATGTCTTAGACGTCAATAATTTGAAAGCTCTACTAGTATCATCTTTGTCAACAACATAGAAACTACTTTTACTCTGCCCTTAAAAGAGGGTACAATTGTGTTAAATAGATTTCAAAGTATATATTTAACATACACAATATACTCCTAATTTTTGGCAGTCACATTATATGTCTTCTACCAGGGAAGAGTTAAATTTGTTCCATTATATAGAAGTCATGTACCTAACCTTGAGAGAAAACCTGCACTGTGACAAAAAATAATCCACTTTTCCTACATACTTCGTAAACAGCTTGACTCTCATCATAAAATATTAAAGCCTAATATTGCAGTCAGTTCCTTCTGAGTATCAAGACTTGGAGTAGCCCCAAGCATGTCAAACATGCATTGGAAACACTACATTTTTAAAGAAAGGCAACGTGCTAACTGATACACTGTTTTATTTAGTCTGAAAACCTTTAAACAGTTCTTAGAAGTCTTTAAACCATTAACTACTTGATGAGTTAATAGCACTAAAATGACCGCTAACATTTAAAGTTGGCTTTTTAAGAAGTCAATAAATTAAAAAAAAAAAATTAAAAAAAAAAAATAGAGATGAAAAAACAGCACTGCTTCTGTATTTAACCCTACAATGAGCAAATTACTTCTCCTACTTAAACCAACTGCAAATGTACCCACTGGTTTCAAAGTAATTCCACACATTAACTCATAACTTGGACAACTGCCATACCACAGTGGTTCTTTGAGCTGACAAATTAATCAACCAGGTAAGATGGGCAAGCAGCCCTGACCTCTGTCTCCACTTCACTTTGCAGGCATACCGCAGGCAGGGTTTCACCTCCTGCTGCCATGCACTCAGTGCTCCAGCCCTGTGAGGCCAGGGAACAGCCTAACCCCTTGTTTGTAGAAGCCACTGGATAAAATATTTATCCTGATTTCTTTCTCAAACTGTTAAATGCTACTTACCTCTATTTCTCTTGAGATTATGCTCCTAGCCACAGGTAGCATAATTAATTATGCAGGCTATTATTGCCCACAGCATACCTATTTCTTACATTTAATGAACAGAGCAAGTTGCTCAGCAATGACAAGTAGGTATACATGTTTCCAGTGTTCCAGTTCTCATTAAGGGAGAATCACAAAAAACAGGCTAATTTTGTTGAGCAGAACAAACTGGGAATGCATTCTATCTACCATTCCACAGCACATGCCCCTCAACACATCCAGTTTCACCCCATTTCCAAACACCAATTTACAAACACTTCTTAATCTCTGGGGACATTGTCCAAATCCCAGGAAGGTAAGAAGACCAGTGTTTATTAAGCACCTGTACATGCTGCACTTCAACACATCCTTCAGCCAAAACGCTTGTCCTGGTGCAACTAGATTGAATGATGAGAGCCACAGTTTGGTGTTAAGAAGGAAAGCAATTTGGGAAACACAGCAGGAGGAATTACTTCAGCCAGAACAGCTGAGGCAGGTTTGAGAGAAACAGCAGTCTCGTTAGTATCAAGTTAGAAACCAAGTGATAGCCTTGTAAGAAGAGGAAAATAATGGGGATATCTTTGTTTAAAGGTGATATTACAGCAAAAAGCTCTGAGGAGTACTGAGACCAGACCTCTGGCATACCAGTGCATCATGCTGAGATAAGTGCAGAGTTTCTGCCTCAACATACTTTTTTATATTCTTCGGCCTGAGAGCACAATGCTGTGCTGCTCCTCACCAGAACCGCTTTGCCCACAAAGGCTTGGTTGTCGAATGGGGAGAAGTGGGCAGACAACCTATTGACTATACAGATCAATCCCTTTTCTTATCCTGGCCCATGAAACTCTGCCAAATTTTAGTACTAGTAAAATTGTGTGAAATTCCCTTTTAACTTGAGGATAAGGTTTCCAGCTCTTTAAAAGAGACTGCTGATAGCACGTAATGGACAGACACTGCTGAAAGAAACACCGCAGTGAAAGGCCAAGAAAAGTCCTGTTTGCAGGGAAGTGGAGTTAAAAGACTTGCCTTGGTAACTGTAATCAAACAGCCAGATTAAAGGCAGGACTGGATTTCCTGAAGTTCGCAGAAATTCTCAGGAAGGCCCCACTCGTGCCCTGAGAAGACAATGAACAATGGCTGCTTTTTCTTCTTGAAAGGCTTTCCTATTTCTCCCTGTTTTATTCGTATCATTTGGCAGATGAAAGACATGACTGTCAGGCACCTGGCATTTCCTGCAGCACTGGGTGCATCGGTGTGGAGAGAAATTGAGGTCCATAATGTGGAAAGAAAAGCAAGTGAAGGGGCTGGAGAGGTAACACCAACATAGCAGGGATTGGCAGAGAAATGATGAGTAAATAATGGGACTGATCTTGTGCGAGGACAGGTCCTGCTTTGTGATGCTTTGTGTTGATAGGCAAAGAAGAATGCATTACCTGAATGAGGAATATGTCTACAGAAATGTTTTATATATATATATAAATATATAAATATTTATATTATATATATATATATATTTATATAATATAATATATATTATAATATATATAATATATAATATTTATTTTATATATATTATAAATATATATAAATATATATAATATTATTTATATATATATAATATATATAAATATTATTAATTTATATATATATAGGCAGAACAGTAATTAAAAAAACAAAACAAAACAAAAAAAACTTATAGCTGCAATAGATAGATATAGCAGAGCTCGCTGCCCATTTCTGGTGATTTCAGCAATTAAATACCTGGTGCTTTTTTCTTCACTCTCCACATTCTTTATTCAGTGTAAAAGTGACCACTGGAACTCCTATAACATTTTGGTCCAATTGAAGACACTGGGGGTTCAACACCAGCATTTCAGTAGCAAGATCAAGAAACCCCTTACCAACCTGTTCATCATAGAATCATAAAATGGCCTGGGTTGAAAAGCACCACAATGATCATCCAGTTTCAACCCCCCAGTGACAGGCAGGGTCATCAACCATCAGATCAGGCTGCCCAGAGCCACATCCAGCCTGGCCTTGAATGCCTTCAGGGATGGGGCATCCACAGCCTCTTTGGGCAACCTGTTCCAGTGCATCACCACCCTCTGGGTGAAAAACTTCCTCCTAATATCTAACTTAAGTTCTCAAGGTATTGTTCATGGTTCAGAAATAACTTGTATTTATTTCCTGATGCAGACATTTTGTTTGGGTGAACTGCTGAGCTGCAGACTGACTTGCATTTTATGATAAATAAGCAAATACACATTCTTCAGTTTTTATTAATGTTTTGAAAGATATCTCACCAATTTCGCCTTTTCATTTGCAAACTCTTCATATTTATCGTGTTTCTTTTCTTTTTGTAGGAGCAATGTACAGTGCAGTCTACCATGAGCTATCCTTTCCAGATAAATCTGATATATACAGTCATCTTGTAAAAGGAAAGAAAACAGCTAGCACTTAAAACCAAGCCTTAAACAACCCTTCTCTTTTTCACAACTTTTTTTTTTTTTTTTTTTTTTTTAAACTTCCTCAAAATTTTAAATTGAGGACCACACTTTCGTTTTGGGTGAAATAGTAAATGGTGCTCCAATGTTTGTTGCTCTCCATGTACTCTTGTTAAAGGTGTAAATGTTTGCTCTTGCTTCAGAACTGGGAGTTGGAGGCTGCATCCAGCCCATCATACGTGATTGTCACTGAAAGGCCACGTTCCACCTTCCTAATAAAATGATGCACTGTGCCTCATGCTGCATGTGTAAATTTTTCATGTAGGCACCATTTTCTCCTTATTATTATGCTCTGCATTGTGCTTAGCACCATGACTCTATCCCTATGTGGTAGCATAAAACAGTAAGCATAAAATACTAACAGTAATTATCAGCAGAAAATAATTAGATGAACAAGACTGTGACCTCCCAGTGATAAAGCATAATAAAAGGCTGGCACATAAAGCATTCAGGGTACTTAAAAGCATTAGTACCAAGAGAAGTAGTGCTGCTGATTGAGACAAGGCAAGAGAGCACAAACAGAAATACTGTTACGCACTCCAGGAGGATTTTCACTCATTTCAGACATCTGTCTGTGTTCCTCTGCAAAGCAGAAAGATGGGCTCACCTGGAAGTTGGTGAATCATCTACAGAAGGAGCATCTCTCTGCACTGACTGCAGGACACCTGGGGAGAACTGCCTTCTGACTGAGCCACCTCATTTGGAGACCTACATGAAGGTATTTAAGCACTCCCCTCTGATAGATGGTAAATGGGGCATGGACTTCACGACAGGCGCTTCGTTAAGGAAGATATGTTTTATGACACTGAACCTGTTTGGCTCTGAGCTTACTTCTGTTAGGCAGTGAGTTAACTCAGTGTTATTTGAGAGCTTTTTTAGCGATTCGGATGATGACACATCAGAAAACAACGTGCACCTTACAGAGCACTTAATGCTAAAAATCAGAGGCATTCAGAAACAGAGGCTTTTCAGAGTTGATGATAAGGCACAGCAGCCACCTGAGTCCTGCCCAGATTTGCTGCCTATGTCAATCAACACAGTTCCACTGATCACAATCACAGTTGAATATTAGACTTGAGCTGAGAATTTGTCTCGCAGTTTCTTTTGTTCAAAGGTCTCTGTATACTTATTTCTCTTTTTTTCTTTCTGTAAGGCAACATGAAAACACTAATAGAAAAGAAGCATCCCCACGAAGGTGATAATGAGATGGTAAATCTAGTGATTCTCCTGGTGTTCCTGTAAGCAACAAAGAAGGAGCTGTTTGAAGTAGAGGTTTCCATCGGAAACACAGAGGGTGATCTCTTAAATACTGCATTTATTCAATAAAAATATTTTTAGAGAAGTTGCTTAGACTACATTCCTGCAAAGGCTCCCCTCAAATCCTCAGGGCAAGGAGTCGGCGGTCACAGCACTGCATCTGTGCTATGGACAGAAGGTCCGGGAGGTTTGTCTCCAGCAGTTCACATCTCTGGGGCAGATGACAGCTGTGTCTGTGCTGCTGAAATACAGCTACCTCCATCTCCACTGACCCAGCTATCTATTTACTACTTTCTCTTTTCTCCTTGTATAATTAGAACTTTTATGCGCAGCTCAGCGCCTTAACAGCTTTCCCTTGCCATTATTGATGGCATTTGTATCCTTACTAATGCTTGTAGTGGGGAATTATCAAAAAAGTCATAAAAAAATCGAATGATTCTGTCACAAAATGGCACAAATTTAATGGCACTCACTGTATTAAACCCAGTATGCTGTGAGCAAAATGTATATATTTATTGAAAAGTTTGTTTAGTTTGGAAGCCTTGGGGTTTGTCCAGCATTACTGGCTGCATGCATCAAGCAAATCCCTCTCCATAGATTACAACACAATTTCCCCTCATTAGTGCAAAGTGAGTGACATTTTGAACTTTTGTGGGAAGACACATTTCAGGAAATAAGATGCTGGTGTCTGGAAGCTAACTGCCGGGTCATTACCGCAGCAGTGCTGCACGATAACTCAATAGTGGCTATGAAAATTGACCTATGAGAGAATCCGAGGGAACGGCTCCTTCCCACTACTATCACCACAGCTTAAAAAGTATGCTAGATGACTTAGTAGCCAGAGGATGGAAATCGTTAACCTGACATGCTCTCTCAAGGAGATGCTTGTCTCTCCCATTGGAACCCAGAGAAGGCAGTAATGAACCTCTCCGCAGAGGCAGAAAAAACATCTCCCTTTCTCACCTCCTGAAGATGGGCAAGAGACTGATTTTGCCTAGGTCTGCAGGCTCTGCTTTGGTAGCAGCAGCTGGCTCGCCTGCTTCCAGCCCCTCGGAGGCATCATTCCCTTCATGAGCTGGAAGGGAAGAAGCCTCCCTCTTCAAGAAGCTCATAGATACAGCAATGTGTGGGAAGGATTGCTGGTACTCCACTGCTTCCCCAGAGCCTCTTAGCTGCTATAACTCAGCTGAGCACCATCTACTGAAACAATCGTTTGTTTACATTAAATCTTACTTCAAACATGATAATGGTATCATTTCATATTTATACAGTGCTATTCATCCCAGAGGATCCCAAAATGTTTCAGCTACTTATGGGCAGCAGCTGTTTAATAGTGGATAGTATGACTGCACAGCAGTGCAGGGCAGAAGCAGAGAAGAGCTCTGCATCCAACAGAAGCTAATGGGGAATTCAGGCAGGTGAAACAGAATTACCCAAATTGCAATTTAGCCAAGAAGCCTGGGGCTAACATCTCTCTGCTCACAAAATGATGCCCTTAACAATTCAGAGGGCATTCATCTGTTGACAAATAGAGAGAAATGTCTTTGGATATTCATGCAACTTGCTTAACTCAAAAGAAAATTGAAAATTATAATAAAACCTGTTCCACATTCTTCATTCATTAAAACTGTGTCTGTGCCATGTTATTTCTGGGCATATTAGCATCTGCTGGGAAGAGCTCATTAAATGACCATTAGGCTGATCTCCATCCCTTTCAAGACAGAGCAGAAGTTGAAAGTCTGTCCTTTTGTGGCATCACATATGTAAATGGCAACAAGGCAGAATTTCATTTTGGCAAGAAAGATGACACAAGGACAGAGTCTTTTGTTGAAAACAACTGTGAAATGGAAGAAAGTCAACAAAAAAGACTGTGGAAAAGCAAGCTTAGGAAGAAGGACTGCTACAGTCACTGAGGAATGACTGCTGACACCCACAAAAAATAACAGGGACAACCTTGGCTACTGATCTATAGACTTGCCACACATTCAAGGAGATCTGGCCTGTCAATAAGTCAACAGAATGTACAGAGTCAGGATGGCCCTTAGAGCAAGGGGGTTGGATGAAACATTGCCTAGCCCAGAGCTTCCACAGACACTGCTAGAACTAAAATTGCATTCACAGCAAACTGGACAAGACAGTGTAGCAACAGGGCAATGCCTGCACAGCACAATGGGAGAAGTTATGGGAACAGTAAGTTGAAGAAAGAATGAGAAAGAATCAAATTTGACATGGGAAGCACCAAAACCCAAAGCAATTCTCATGTTCTCATGGTTTCCACAGATTAGCCCTGCAACAACCTAGAGTTGACACATTTACATTGCTTTTCTTCTCTAAAAAAAAAAAAATAAAAAAAGACTTCTCACTCCTACCAGCAAATCATAAAACATGAGAGCTAGAGTTACAAGTCACAAAAATAAGGTTGCAATTGGACAAGTGAATATGGACAAATACACCTCATACTCCCAAGAATTAAGTCAAAAAAAGCAGAAGGCTAACAATTTTGTTTGGGCATTTTTATCTTATGGAAGGCTCTTCCTGTGCATCAGGGCACTTGTTCTTGCTCTGAGCAAACACCATTACCTCTTCTCCCACTTGCTCTCTTACCCATTTTACCTTTTTGATTTCCCAGAAATATTTATTAGTAGGAAACAACAGAAACTGCCATACAGAATCAGGGTACTATAACCCTTGTTATCAGATTTGTGACATTCTTTCAAAGCATCTAATTTGGACCAAAGTTCAACCTTTTCTGTTGCTGGCAGGCATGCAACAATCTAGCAACTGTCCTCATGACCATTAATTCAAATTTGCAGGTTTACCAGAATGGGAGATTCCTTCTCTCCTTGATGGTATGACTCTTTGGTGCCTCAGCCTACTTCCTCGGGGAACCACTGGAGCATCTCTTTGCCTATATGTGTTTTTATGCCATCCCTCACCCCCTCCCAGGTCGCTTCAGAAGCCTTGAGTTCATTTCAGCTGAATTTGTCAGAAAGACAGAGATCTCATGAACTTCTCATCCCACAACGAGCAGGCATCCGGGGAGAGGAAAGCTATGGCGTGATCTCCACTCCTGCTGCACTGCCACCAACCCCAGGACTGGGCAACACGAAGGCTAAGCCACAGAATCTGCTCCCAGGGGCAGGGAACCAGGCATAAGCAATGCACCTGCTTAGAACTATTTGCTAATCTTCCCTGTCACAACTCCTCTGGCCAAATAAGTTTTGGAAACTTCCCAATGATATTGTATGCCAGAGAGCTCTGCAGACTAATTAGAGGCTGCAGAAAAGCTTTTCCTTCGGGGTGCCTTCAGTTCCACTGACGATCCCCCCCTTCTTTGCGACCCAGAAGGAATTATATACAGTACATCTCAGACAGTAATTACTATCACCTTCTCCTCTTAATTGATCTGGCTCCAGTGAGCAATATGAAATTAAAATAATTAGCAGATATGCCCAGTGCTTCTAAAGTCCCACCTACGCTTTGTAGTCTATTTACACTAGAATCACCTGGGCCCATTGCCTCAATGGCAGTGCTGTACTGCTCTGGCTCACCGAGTCATTTCACCAGCCAAGCCTGAAGACATTTCCCAACCCATAGGCAAAGCTCAGCCATAGCAGTTGCAGGCAATCACCTGAGCCCGGGTAAAATAGCCCTTTCTCAAACTCATTTGGAAAAATCTGAAGCTCATTGCTTTCCTGTCCCCTGGAGAGACAGAGGATTATGAGCAGGTCTTCACGCTACCAACATTTATACGTTTGCTCCCCTTTCACTGGAGATAGAGAAACACATGCATGCAAGCTGGGAAGAGAGGCTAAGATCTTGGAATAAAAATAGCATATTTAAGGGATTAATTTCATTTTTGTTCCTAGTGATTTCTGCCTTGCATTAATTAATGCTCCATCTTGACTGCTGAGCATGGACAGATTTATTTTTTTTCTAATAGGAAAAGAGAGCTTTGAGCACCATGTGGTTTTTCCCAAGCACTTGTTCCTCCAGTAGCTAAATGTGGAGATACCACTTAAAGCAAATCGTGCCCTCTCTCTGCCCCTATCAAATAGAAACTGATTTTTTTATTGTGTTTTTTATTTCTGTGCACAAATACTCTGTATCCATCGCCCCCCTTTCAAGAAACAGGGAAAATCCAGACCCCAGCAAAGTTCAATCTTTGTCCCCTCACACTCTATAAATTTAGTCAACAATATTAATCCACGCTGAACAATTCTGCACAGTACAACAACAAGCTGGTTACACAGACAGGGATGCATTTGGAATTTAAATTAGTTCCTGTTATTCTTGTTCTCTTGAAGCCTGCACAGTGCTGAAGAAGCCTGTCTAATATCTCTTAAAAAGTGAAAATAATCAATTTAAAATATATTTTAACTATTCTGCTAGTACTATTGTCTGCACTCCTGAAGGAGAGACAGTTTCTTGATTCCCCCCCTTCCACAATTAAAGGCAGTGAAAGACACATGTTACCCTGGTTGTCTTGACAATGCTTTGTGATTAAGTAATGACTCAAATACCTTCAGCTTACAGTACATTTAGAAATATAATGAAAACAAAGAATAATTCAGTATTCTGCAAATTTGTCATCTCTTCATTCCTTCTACTTCAAAATTCTTTTATTAACATAGTTTATTATTTCTATGCAATACTTTTAATGAGGTCAATTCATATACTCATTGTGCTAGGAGCTGCACAAACACAACAAAAATAACGACGGAGTGTGCTAGTTATTTAAAATGCATTCACACAAATGTACACTCCCATCCTGAACTTGAAAGAGAGTCTAATGGTTGTGCTAATGTCTACCAGGAAAAGGGTGAATTATTTGGGCACACTTCTTAAAGTTGGATAAGGTCCTATGTAATTCCTCCTGCAGAACATTCACTGAATTAAAATACATTATTTCCTCAGTTCCTTTCCTGCAGCACATCAAGGGATTATTCAAAAGTTACCCCTTGGCAACCTTTCAAGGTAGGCTCCATTTGTGTCTTCTTAAGCAGCATCAGGTTGAGTAAGTTAATGTGGACCAGACACTACTTCTGCCTTCAAAGCACACCTACTAAAGTGCTTATTAGGGAACTTTCTGATCCATCTCCAATAATCTCTATTCTTTGCTCTATTCTATTGCTTAGTGTAACTGAAAGTACCAGGAAAGCCTTTTCATTGATCCATGTGAACTGGACACATGAACAAATACATCACTGGACAAACAAAGGTGTCAGCACATCCCTCCTTTCACTGGATCCATAACAGAAATGAAAACAAAGATTGAAATTAATGTTTTGAATCTGGATTACATGAACTAATACAAAGAGATCTCCAGAAAAAGATAAACTCAATTGTTATAGTCCCTCACCTTAGACAAAACTTCAATTAAACTCTGGCCCTACAGCACTTTCCTCAAAAAACAAAAGACCTAATCTAATGTAGAGTGAACGTTTTCACAGTAAAAGCTGACTCTTATTTGAGCGCTGAATTGACCGTGACAAAGGAATGCCTTTGTTTTCAAAGTTCTAAACATTAAATGCTATTTTCTCTGAAATCTCAGCTTGGGAAAAAATCTCCTGCTCTCATTTGAACTAAAAATTTTCTTGGTCTTTTCTCCTGGGCTCTGAGAGCTTCTTTACACATTTCATTGTGAAGAAGGATGGAAGAATTATGGTAATTCAATGTTTATTCTTCTTTGTGAACTACCCTCAGCTCTCCCATATAAATAACTAAATGCACTTATTAGTCCTAACATACAGACAAATACATCCTATTCAAGATTGTCTCAGTGTGAGATCTGCACAAAAAAAACCCCAAAACAACAACAACAAAAAACAAACAACCTCTGCCTCTTGCCCTTATTTTTCCAAAGAGTTTGATATTTGTCTCTAGTTTTTTCTTACCTTCTGTTGTGACGGCAGCATCCCTCCAGCTATCCAGAACAGAGAAGGACCCTGGTCTTACTGAGGCAGCAATTTTCTGCCTTGTGTCCAGCTTACCCAGTTAGATTTATTTCAAGAGCACATGTCTACCAGCAGACGGGATCTATGTAGCAGGCTTTACTGGGCTGGGGCTGATGCCAAGAGAACAAAGAGCAGTGCCAGGAGCACCGCTGCCATCAAGTAGTGCTGGGGACTCGCCTGGGACAAACATCACCAAGTGCAAGGACCTTGACACTGGGATGCTGACTCCACTCAAACAGACATCCCATGGCCATACCTGTACCAGCAGCAAGGGCGCTGCATATTGCATCTGTTTTGTACATCACCCTTTTTAAGCTGAACTGAAAATTTCAGGAAAGACTGTGTTTTCTCGAGGAAACTTCCTACCTCCAAAGTATCTGTTAAAGAAATTCAAACTACATTTTTTCCTAGAAGCCTGAAATTCCCACACACTTCTGGCCAGGGTACTTGTAAAGGAGCATAATACACAAGTTCCTCATAAAGTTGAGGAAGAGAAAAGTGACATTTCAAATTGTAGTCAGATTGGACTTCCCAGTGGAAATAACTCTCATGTCTCACTAATGAGGCAGAGAGCTGAGAAACAACTATGTTCCTCACTCCAGTGAAAGAGAATGTAAACGTGAAGTACAGCATTTGCCTTGGCATTAGCTCTAGAGAACCTAGCAAAGAGGAGCAGAGATCAAGTCAAACTGAATTTCAGCACTGGCTCTAAATCATAGAATGGTTTGGATTGGAAGGGACCTGTAAGATCATACAGTTCCAACGCTCCTGTTGTAGGCAGGGATGCCTTCTTCCAGACCAGGTTGCTCAAAGCCTTTTGCCTCGAGGGAACCTCATCTGTGCTGCTATTTTGCTATGGGTAAAATGATGGCAGTGTTAATTAGCTACCTGAGACCACTATGCTAAGGTACACATTTTTATCTCCACAGTATGGCACGTCTCTCTAGAACTACAGAAGCAGAAATGTTTGAGTTTCTATAGTCTCTCCAAAGTGCAGCTGTATTTATCAGTACTCTGAGCACAAATTGGCAAGCTTAGTTCTTTATTCTCCTATTGATTTCAGTAGGGCTTCTGAGAACACAGTGTCTTCAGGAGCAGTTTACATGCATAGGTCTTGGAGTAGTGCATCACCAGTGAATAGAAATAAATACATAGTAGAAAAAAAAAAAGCTGCAAAGCACATTGGGAATATTCTTTATCAGAATTGAAAATTCACAGTCTCAAAAGAAGAAAAAGGGGGAAAAAAGTGAATTTTTTTCTTCTGTGAAGTATGGAGATTAGCAGGCATTAAACATAAGTACATAATATTATACATGTATCTTTATAAACACATAATTTTCTGTCTTTTAAAAACCATTTTCGATGGTAAAGAAGACTACACAAATGACTTGTTGATTGCACTGTGAGTCTAAGAACTCTTTAATTATTGCTGCCATCCACTCATGATTTTAGAAGCTAAGTTACTGTAAAAAAAAAAAAAAAAAAAAAAAAGTCAAAACCTGACACTAATAATTGGATCTTTTACTTTTTTTCCTCTCAACACAACAATTGTTTGTATGCATTAATATTTCTTTTCCATTTGCTTTTCAATAGTTCTAGAAACTAATGTAAATATTGACAGTGCAAACTCTAAGAACAGAAGTCATTTTTCAGCAAAGAATGTGAACACAAGTAAAAGGAATCAGAAATGCCAAAACCTTGCTGTATTTTAAACACTGGAAGTGAGGAGGCTGGGGAAGGACCCTGTGCCTGCTCCACTGCAGATGAGCCAGGGATCTGCTTGCTTGCCCACAGCTGACAGGCAGCAGAAGAAAGCAGGAGACTCCACCTCTCTGCAATACACTCTTTGGTCACCTATTTATATACATCCCTCCTGGCCCAATGGATTTGAGCAACAGATCAAGTCATGGCAATTGTGGGCTGTGGGGCTGGAAAAACCCATAAGTTAACAAGGAGAAATCCCCTCATATGGACTTCAGACTTTTGGAACATTAGAGCACGTGGGCATATTTGGAGGCCAAGGCTCCATTCATCGGTAGTGGAGATGCAGAGATAACGATGAATACTTACTGTTCATCAGGCAAGGATTAATTTAATATATGCCAGATGAGCGCAGTAAGGAATATGCACTTCACTTCATTAATCAATGAAATGATCATTTTCTTCCTTATGAATCACTTCTCAATGGAAATCTTGCACAAAGAGATGTGGCAATATTTTTCCCACTCATGTTAAAGAGAATAAGCTCCAAATACTCCTTTTGGAGAATGCTCTTTTGGAGACTCATGACTATGCAATAAAATCTTTTCAGAAGGGCATCATTCCACAGAGTGGTGAATTTGTGTTGATGCTCAGAAGATGCGAGAGAAAACTCCCATAGCTGGGCTTCTGCCTACTGAAGTTAAATGCTCAATCCCTTTAACAACAGCAGTTCCTCAAGCGTTTCATTGAGGCTGGATCGCTGCAAGGGTGAATGCCATGAACTCCAAGTCTTCATGCTGATCAAAACATAACTTGTGCAGAATGGGCTGGATGAACCTCAAGCACACAGCTGTTCATTTTACAGTTTTATTTTTTACATTCTGAAAGTTTATGTGATCTAATTAGCCATTTTATTTCACAAAAATACATTTTGGCACTGTTGGAGTTGGAGCAGCTCTAATGCAGGGGGTTTGTCTTCAAGGGAAGCAGACGAGAGCATGGAAAATAAGCATTACGTTTCTGATTGGAGACATTATGATGGTGAAGCAACGCTTCACTTGCATGGAGATTGCTTCACTAATTTTAAGCTTTTAAATACAATGCATTTGCTCAAATATAGCTAAGGAAAAAACAATGATGATGCACACCAGAACCATCTAAATATTATTCAGTCTTAATGAAAAGGCTGAGAATGTCAGAGGCAGGTCAAGGCCTGTGTGCTTGCCTCAGGTTACCGGCAGGGCTGATCCCAGCCACATCACAAGCACATGGGAAGGTACCACAGAGCTGCCCACTGCCCTACAGCAGCTCCTCAGCCTCTGATTTTATCTGGTTACTGGAGAATGTGGATTATGTGACTGCTCATTTCCAAGCCCCGGCTCAGTTACAGGGGTTATCTGCCATGTGGGTTTTACCAGAGAAAACACAGCAATTAAGTTCCTGTATCAGTAGCTGTGGCAGCACAGGCACCCCAGGGAAGACATTCTGGCTGTGAATATATCCGAGCTATCTGGATAAACAAAAACATACAGTCTCCAGAGCCAAATGTCAACCAGCCGCTTTCAGAAAACACCAAGATAAAATATCTACCTGTGCTTGGAGAGCTGACATAACCTCCACACTTGACCCTGCCCAGCACTTCAGCAGGACCCCAAAGGCACACTCGCTTTAGAAAAAAACTTTTGTCTTAGCCAGCAGATAGAAACCTGTGCTTCCTCCCACACCCTATAGTTAAGTCTTGGAGGAAAGCCATACAAATTAAAATGCTTCAACTGAGACATTGGAAAGAGATGTGGAAATCAGGACAGAGTCATGTTAATATTTTATTTGCTGTTTTCATACCACCGTTTGTGACAGAATCAAAATATTGAAGAATAACTTTATCACAGAGCAGCTACAAGCTTGAAACACACCTATAATCTGAAGTCCTAGATTTATCATGAGCAGGGAAGGAGTGAATCTTCTCAGTTCTCCTCTTTCAACACCACATCTGGATAACAACAGCACAGGCATCCCCTGGCTGTGGAGTCCCAACAAAAATACAGAATGAGCAGCACTCACTGCTATAACTTCATGGCACTGAAATCATAATTAGAGTGACCAGAAGCAAATCATTGCACTACAGAACATCTTGTGAAAGATACAGCAATCAGCACTTTGTTTAAAGCACTTGTGAATGCAAACATGTCTCATCCATATGCTCAGTAAGAAAACCTCATCCTTGCTCTCATCCAAGTCACAGGAAATGTCATCTAGCTCTGATTGACTGTGATTCATACAAAAATAAAAAATGTATTTTACTTTCAGCTGCAATGTTGTGGTATCCTAAGTTGGATCAAGCCTACTGTATTCTACAGTTACCCATATATGATGAAAAACAGCCCTTAGAATGCAATTGGCTGATCATGATGCCATTTTACAGAAAGAAGAAAAAAAAAAAAAAAAAAAAAAAAAAAAAAT
>NW_024884955.1:3177353-3291413 GCF_019232065.1 Centrocercus urophasianus
AAAAAAAAAAAAAAAAAAAAAAAAAAAAAAAGTGGCACAGATAATAAATGATAGAGCTGTCAGAAAAATAAAACTTATCCACTTGAAGACAAGGAAAGGGATCTGCTCTGCTCTTTTGCTATCATTTGATAGCTTTCAGAAGATGCTTGCCAAAGTTGTGTCACTGTGCTGGCCCCTAAGAGTCAGATTCCTTGGGGACACACTAAATACACATTTATTAAATGCATTCTCTGCTATGACCAAAACATTAAATACATTTCTCATCACTAATTTACATATTAACCATTTATTCAAGAGTTCCTGAAAAGAGCATAATGGCACATGAATAGTTGTGTTTAGCTGTGTCTATGCGATGTCTGTGCTGTCTCTGCATTTATTATGATACCCAGGGATGTGTTAAAATGCTTTTGACACTAAAAAAAATTCTCCAGGCCAAGGAGGTTGTAACTCACAGCACCCTCAAACCCCACGTGTTGATCACACTTTACAGGGTTAACCATCAATTCATATTTTCTTGCCCCCCTTTCAAGCTAAGTTTTTCAACAAAACTTTGAGAAAGACAATGCAAGTGAGCATTTTTTAAGATGTCAGAGATACTTTAAATATTGAACAAGCAAAAACATCTTGAGTTAAATTTATGCTGGGCCAGTGAATTTTTTATTGGAATCTCTGTGTTATTTGATGTACATCGTAAGTGGTGATGGGTTACCTCATACTCCTCTCATGACTGACTGTTGGGAAATGGTTGCAGAATGGGGCCAGTTTACCAGCAGAGATGGGACATTATACACACAATTAATTGCATGGGGTGATGTGCCAGAAGCTAGACTGTCAGTTCCCGCCCATACCAATGCTAGCTACTAATTGGACTCTTCAACTGGTAAGGACAATTTTTAACAGTAAGTCTCATACAAATTCCTTATGCACCAGTACATATTTAAATGGAAGGATACAGCAGTGTGCACCCAATCCTATAAAAACAACACCAGTGACACTGCATGAAGATCTACTGTGTAATTTAGGATAGGTGCTTAATCACCTGCTTTGATTTACAAAGCTTTTCAGCTCTCTAAACATGTAGTGATACATAACACAATTTTCAGTCCAGTTTTAGAAACCTTGATCGTTTACCCCATTAAATCAGAAGTAGAAACACAGGCTGCTAGTGGAAACATGCTCTGCTTCTTATATGCAATTCTGTGACAGCAAAACACACCATAAAAATGCATTTGCTGTTTCAGCTGACATATAACACAATATTCCAAAAGAAAATATTAGCCTTGCCACTGCTACAGCTAGTGATATGTCCTCTCGAATTTAGTACACACGATAGGCTGGAGGATAGAAACATCCCAAAGATAGCAGAGGAATTTATAAGTCAGTGGTCTGCGTATGAGGAATGCAGACTGCTGATGCAAGCTGCACTCTTACTGATAAAAAAAATGGATTTCCCATAGCATTGCCGATAGCGCTGGGAACTAATTGGCCTGAGTTTACTCCTGCTGACTGTCCTGTGTTCATTTGGGCTTGCTCCGGAGGACCCAATCAATCACAGGCTCGAGCTGCAGATGACCTGTAGACAGCCACAATTAAAACATAGTTCCTACTTACTGAAAGGTAGAAAGTGAATTTAACCCAATCTAAGCCAAGGAGAGAGGGCTTGAAACCACCTGCAATCCCTAAGACATATCATTTCAGACAAGCCTCTTACTCTTAAGGGAAGCTTTCATTGTCCATGACCCTTCGAAAAGCAAACAGAGCACATTAGCAGACAGTTGCTCTCCAGGACGCAGGTGAATGAGACAGGATCCTTCCAGCTCCATTCCCTGAGGATCAGGTCCACGGTTCTCAAGGAACTTGCTGACTCGCTTTAATGAATGTTCTGTCTAAAACTAATTGCATGCTTGCACATTTTTGGGCACTTGACAATTTATTTTGGCTACATGCTACGGAAAGGCTACCCACAAGAAAAATGCTCTTGGAATAAGCCATGGGCTGTGATCTTAGAAACAGGTCCTGCACATCCTTAGAAATACAGGCACAGGAGCACATGGACTGTGAATCTCTTGCTACGCAGGTGTTTCTTGGAAAGACAATTTTACAGAGGTTTGTAAAGATGGAGAAGAAGCAATCCTAACAATACGAACAGCACCTCATCTAGGACATAAGCTTACAGCTACTGCAGAGTTTTCACATCTCTGCTTCCAAGAGCTTCTTGTGGGATAGGATGACTATGGCTATACAATCATACCATGCCTTGCTACAGGGTAAGCCTGCTGTGGTCTTGCATCTCATTCTTTTCCTGGCAAGAAATGAGCATTTGCTTATCTCACTAAGGCACAATTTAAAACTTGCCCTTTTCATATGATGCAATTTCATTTTTAGGAATTTACCATGGAATTAAATTTGGCTCAGTGGTTTTTGAATGTACAGTACACACATGAAGCAGAAACCGAACTGCTGTAGCATCACTGCTGCCTCTAGACAAAAGCTGTGCTGGAAAATGCAGGTCATAGGGAAGTCAGAAACAGTTTCATGGAAAAGGATGCCATTAACAAACAAACAAAAAATTTCATAGTGTCTTATGATTGCTAGCTCTGTATTTTTGGAGGCCTCATTTTGAAAATACATGTGTATTTAACAAATAATTTTAAATGGGTGCTGAATTTCAAAACTCTGACTGCTATTTATTCAGCCAAGGACCCCCAAAATCTCCTACTCTCTAACATGCTTTTCAGACCGTGCAGTTTTATCACTCACAGAGTAGCATTGCTTTCTCAAAAGCAATAAGTTTTGGGATGGGCAATTTGTATTTCAAGCTGATTACATTATCAGCCAACTTTAAATCTCTGCATATTCTTGCCTGAACCCTCTGCTCGACATATATGAAAGCAACACACATCTGGTCAGCATAAAGGACACAGCCCTGCAATCAGGAACAAATTGAAAAGTCCCTCTTGGAAGCAGGAGGAATTAGCTTTGGGTGACTGAGCTTAGCACATTTCTGTTAAATAAACAACTGATCACGGAAAGTATTCAAATCAGATTTAGAGAAATGGAAATGGGTATTCCATGGTTAAAGATGAAAGATGCTAAAAGGTATGGATATACCAGCCTCGATTCTAGCTAAGGTCATGTGTTTTTTCAGTACTGAAGTCTCTCTTCCTTTGGAACTGTCAGAATAAGATTGTTTCCTGTAAACTGTAAAAATGATGGGTTTTCTTTGTTTTGCTTTGTTTTGTTTTTTCATTTTTTAGCATCCTGGGCATGTCCACTTTTTAGATCACTTTTAGAAGTACCCAGCATTTCCCACTTACAAGAGTACAAGAAGGAAGTAATTAGTGTTTAGATAAAACAGAGCAAGATGACAGCAATTCAATTGTTGCCCAAATCATAAGTTTTTCAATTCAATTAAACATTCATTCTCTATTTTTGGTGACAGTTTCTGCTGGGGAGAGAGCTGTGGGTAATTGGAAAATGACTACAAACAAAACACTTATTGAAAGCAGAACTCTTTTACGGTCAAGTTTCTGGGATCTGCTACTTTTTCTGCAAAGTTAACATCTCAATTGTAAAAAAATGTGGAACAAACACTGAAAGAGACAAACCATTTCCATTTTTCAGTGTTGTATTTCAATCGTGATCCGGAATACAGGGAATAAACTTCATTTAGAGTCTAGCTCCTTTGGGAAAAAAGAGGTGGCATTGTCCTGGTCAATATCTTTGGCTCTTTCCAACTAGAGGATTTTAAGTAGCACTTGCCCAGAAAAAGCTTATTGATACTGTCACATCAAATCTCAGAGTAAAGTGATGCAAAATGTCTCACACTAAAAATAATGTGTTGGAAATGGGTCTGACTGAAATATTTACACTGACTACAAACCACAGTTCATTACTTCCTACAGTTTTCAGCTCTTTAAGCCCAATTCTTGAGAATACTCAACACAAGGAAGAGTTAAATTCTGATGAATTTTTGGAGAAATCCAGACAGAACCGTGTATTTATGGCACTGGTAATGACATTATTTAGAGTAGTTATCATTTTTGTGTAAAGCAGGTAAAATGCTTGCTTTTGACTTTAACACTCCGGTGTTTAAGGTTTAGTACAAGTTGTGAAGATGTTTACAGAGTGCTCACAGTAGGAAAAGGGAGGAAGAGCACGAGTGCTGAGCAACTTAGGTTGGAGGGACTCCGGGAGGTCACTCTCTGGATAAATCAGGGAGACATAAGTAAGGGAAAAAAATGAGAAGATAGCTTTTAAGTTTTAAGTAACTAGAAAGATATATAGAGAAAGGGAGAAGATGGTTGACTGAGAGGCAGAGAACGGTTTTAAAGCTTTACCAGGTAAGGAGTTAGCTAAAAGAATGCAAAGATGATGAGGAATGTAGTTCTCACCAGCTGTACATGGAGAGCTGGCACACAGAGCAAACTAGCTGTGGGGGCATTACTACACAGACAGAAATGTTATGAGAAGTTTACTATTTTAATGGAAACGTGTACTTCCGCGATGAGCTAAGCCACACTAATGGGAAAGCACCTCCCCTATAAGAGATGTGTGCAATTCACCGAAATAGATACAGCCAGAGTCAATCTCATCCAAGTAGCTGTCATCTTTTTAGTAAATAATTAACACGAGCTGGAATATCTCAGAGTATCACTCTGGGAAGTAGCTGGTATCTGGGCTGCTTTTGGAGATAAGCAATGACACCCTCAGCCCATCGCAGCAAGGACACAATGCCTGTTTCAAGTTATTTGCTTGTCCACATGGCACATGTACATCCTTCAAGGAATGGCTCTGATCCACCTGGCACCCAGGAACGTAGGAAACAGTGTCATAACATTTTTGAGTTTAAAGTGCAGGCACAATGTGCCAAACGGAGGTAACAGATGGGGATCCAAACATTGCTAAGTGCTACCTAGCAATGTAACATATGCAGTGCCTGGAAATCACAACAGCATCTAATGGATGACAAAGACTTGCACCAATATTCAGATTGCATGCTTAATTGTGACAAAACTGTGCATCAGCAAGGAACGACAGCAATAAGGATAAGAAAGAAAACAGTGCTGGGAGGAGAAGAGCAAGCCACCCAGGTGTCTCTCAGTGACAGAAGACTCCTTGCAGTCCTTGTCTTTTCCCCTTTCTGCTCCAACAGTTTTGGCAGGCAGATAGAGACAACCTGTGAGATAGAGCTGAGTTGAGAGTTTTGGAAGAGTAAGCTTGTATCCAAGAATATAAGATAAAAAGTAAAGTAGACTTGCAGAATATATCCATCTCCTCAGAAGTTAAATATGTACTGTACAATTTGAGGTTAATGAGTTGGATTTATTTTTTACTTATTAAGTATACACTGATTATTATTATTATTATGAAGAGAAAAATCACTGCAGAGTGCTGAATGCCAAGCTTGAAAATTCTTGTCTTCAGTAAGAAGGCAAAAACACTTTTTACTGATGCAACTTTCCTTCTAAACTCATGTAATTTAATCAGAGATGTTCACAGCTAGAATTGCTGCATGCTGGAAATCCTTCTTAGCAATATAGAAGCTACTACTTTCCCACTCCACAGATAATTTTCTCATTAAATTATATACTACAGTTAGAAAAAAAGCTCTGTTATATTTACAAGTATACAGTACAACCAGTGATTGTAAAAATATGCATAATGCATAGCTAGCTTCCCCAAGTAATTAATGTGATTATGCATGCAAAGCAGGTAACTGCAATAACTGGGTTGCTATGCGAGCTGTGCAAGTGCATGCACAATTCTGCACACCTCATATTTTGGGAGGTTATCCCACTTGGGGAGATTCTGAAGTTCTGTTTTGTGATCATAGCCTCGAAAATAAAAATAAGATTATTTCCTTTGCCATAAACTGACCTAAGCACCAGTGCTATTTCCCCAATATAGTTAAACGTTAAAATCCTTTAATTAAAGACTGTAAATCAGAGTGAATCACTTCTGACCAAAGCAGGCTTACAATACAGGATGCATTTATCGTAGAAAACCTACATGAGAACAAAGCCATTACAATGCCATTTACAACTATTAATTGATACACTGGAGCATTCCTCTGATTGCTTTGTCAAACCTGCAACAGTACCACTTTCCTTCTGAAAACACATCCAGACTCTTCAGTTTTCAATTGAAGCGTTGGAGACAACAAATGATGGCCTCTGCTTTCCCACAGTCCCACCCAGAAGCAAACAATTCTTCTGGAATGCCTGTAGCATACCTGGTTTCTGAAATTAATTCTTGTATGTATTGTATTTCCTTCCATCTCAAGCTGTTAGATGGGGATTTTTATTTGTCTATGCAATTATGTTGGAGATAGGAATTACTACAGATTCCCTTGACAGGGCTGTGCTATTACAGAGCGAAGGAGCTCTTGTGGACCAAAGCTGGGATACAGTGCTGCAGGTATGTCTGCTACAGGGCACTGTGATACACATCACTCAATTCTTTCTTTTCCCCTCTGTGCTCTGCCTGTTGTCATGCATCCTCTTAGCAGCGGTGGGTATCCATACATCACTGGCATAGTAATGTATTATGGATTATGCACAGAGAAAGATAGAGGAGAGTAAATGCAATCAGATTTACCAATAAACTCAAGGATTCTGCATAAATCTCAACTACAATAGAAATTATAACCAAACAGTTTACTCAGATTTGAAAGACAAGATTCAGATTCAATTCAACCATGTTTCCAAAGCTTTTGTTACCACCTTCTACAAACATTCAAGCATTCAGATTTTGCAGCAAACATCAAAGAATAAGATTTTGAAAACAGAAACAGATATTGAGCTTGTAAATAATTTCCAACTGCACATTCAATTCTAAATTTCAGTTTATACTGTGCTGGGTAATTGTATAAGAGTCAAATACAGAAAAGGAAACTAAAGCATGGGATAATACAGAAATCCAATAACACAAAATTGGCAATAGCTGCAATCCAAAAAGAAAGCAGAAACTCAGAACGATGCTTCAAAGACCTTTACAAATTAATACAAATATGGAATCACTCTAAGGATTTCTTGCTCAAACCTTTAATAAAGAATTCCTCAAAGGAAAATATCTGAATTATTTACTCAGCACTGATCAAATGAATTGACAATGAAGTAATGAAAGTGAGTGTTCAGGAATACTTCTTTAAAACCTGAGCTCAAATAGTAAAATATTGGAAAGTATTAGTAATTAATATCTTCGTAACTGTTAAGTATGTATAAACAAGCACGCCAGCTCCGTCCGTCCCTGCAAGCACAATATGGGTTTACATCTGGTCTCAAGCAATGGGCAGATCCAAGCAGTTTGGCTGCTCAGTGCAGATAAGCACCCAGAAGTGTGGGTTCTCATCCAAAGCTTACTCAACCTACCTGAACCTTTTGGGCCAGCAAAACAGAGCTGGCAGCCTCATCACAACAGGCGTTTGCCTAACATTTCTGGCACTTGCTGCTTCCAGTTGGGCTAGAGATACTGCAGGAATCATGCCTCTCTTTTGACATCTCACATTGTTGTAGTGGCAGAAGGCTGGAAGTGTAGGGATGCACAACACGGAAAATGAAAGAGAGAAACATTTAAAGACTTTGAGGCAGAGTTTGGAGCAGATGACTGGCAGCCAGGAGCTGCCTTCTGCACTTTGTCAACCAGTCATGGCATTGCAGTCACATAACCAGGTATTTATTTATTTTAGCCCTTCTAATCCTTAGAAGATAATCACACAAACTGCTCCACACTGTGAAAACTGAGGGCCAAAGTGTGCCTTTCAGTCCAGGTTTCGGTGTGCACACTTCTGTGCTCAAACTGGAGTGAGCCAGGCATTGAGCGGGTAAGAAATGCATCTGTCTGTAACATGGAGAGTTGACCTTTTCAGCAAAGCATCTCTGAAAAATAACAGCTCCTGATGTAAGACCAGTGTTCGTCTCAATATTGCCTGTGATTATACTGGCGCATCACCCAGCATTTGCAAAGCACCTGTTTACTGACCACAGAGTAAATAAAGAGAACTGCTCCTTGGCTAGGCTGTGATTTGACATTAGTAGCATGATGTAGTGAAGGCTTTCAAATAGCACGCGAACAACAAGAGCCATTTCACACCCATGGATTTTTCACGTCATGCCTGAATGAGAAAGTATTCCTGTATGACCAGGGAGGTGATCCTGGGAGGATTGGAGGAATCATCTGAGAAGCTGAAGTAACAGTTAAACTAAATCAATATAACAAAAAATATAAAATAAGTCAATGATTTGATGTTGCTGTGGGGATGACAGATTTTCCCCTGGAGATGGAAGACAAGATTTTCTGGCTGGGAGAGCCCTAACACAAGCAGCATGCATGACCAAACCCGTCGGCGGGGCATGACGGCCAGGAGCTCGCAAGCTCTGATCGGAGATCTGTCACCATCCGCTGCACAGCCTTGGGCAAGTTACTTAACCTCCTTGTGTCTCAGTTTCACCATCTGTAGGACTGGGCTAGCACTCATTTGGCCAGCAGATCGGGGCATTCAGATGCTTAATTAAGGATAGCTGGAGTGATTAAGTGCCAGCTGCTCAGGCTGTGGCTGTGAGACTCGCTGCCCAGTGTGAAGGCCCAGCACCAGGCGCTCCAGCCAGGCATGGTGCCTGTGGAGGAGGCCATGCAGGATACTGCAATACGTAGGTTGACATCTCTCAGCTCCTGCGTGCTGGCCTGGCAGCAGCCTCTCACCACTGGCAGATCCTGGCCCGCTGGGGCTGGGAGCAGAGCCACGCTATGTCTCTGGGCACTGCCACAATAGAAACGAGCGGCTGACCCTGCCATGGGAAGCCAGGGCCAGTCACATCGCGCTACACGTGGTGATGGAGAGGAAAGGCCATATCAGCCCCAAGTCCAGGAGAGGTCTGACTGCAGTCTTGTTCCATCAGTAATCACTGCATTACTGAATATTGAAAACCAGAAGACATACTAAAATATGTAGTTATAAAAACATGAGCTAGTTTCACCTCAAAGACTAGAACTAGGTAGCAAGAAAGAAGTTCCTTTATCAATACATCATTTATTTTTTCAACTTCCTTGCAGTATTTCAATCCCTTCCTTGACCTGTTCATTGTGAACGTGATCAGAAATACACACTTACTCAGGTAAGCTCTATAAAAGCTCTACAAAAACCAGGGTGAGTGCTTTGATTTAGAAAGACTCCAGCACACTTGACCACCACTCCCAGTACATCCAGCCTAAGAATATTCACGTATTTCAGTCTTCTGCATCATCAATACCAAAGTCAGACAATAGTGTGTCACAAGCACAGTGATAGCACTGCACTTTTGGACATCTGCTTGGGGTTCTGAGGAAGGTGGAGTAGGGTCTCTTTAGTCAACTCTCACCCCCAGGTGATCCACTTCTACTCGGGAGATGACCCACCCTAGGGCAGAACTCACCTTGTAAGAACAAATTCTGCATAGAGTGCCAGACTAATCAAATCTTCCCACACATTGCCAAATACCCCACTGCTGACTCCAAACTCCAGCAGGAGACAGCCAAAGCTTTTGCAGAGAAAACATCAGCAAAGGATTGCAGTATTTGCCTCCCAGCTCTTGCAAACAACTATATTTCTTTCTCCGTCCTGTGACCAAAGTGTTGAAATAGCATTTAAACTCAATGAGGGTGTCTAAGATACAGATCTCTGTTTTAACATGCTGACATTTGTGGTATCGCAGATTTAATATGGAAATGACTGAACAAATGTTAAGGAAATAGTGTACACCAGCCAATGCTGAGTGACAAAGGATTCATATTTCAGGTGTCAGGCTTCCATGAGGCCAAAGTCTGTTTTCTGCTTGACGATAACCAGAGAAGTCTCTGTGCTTCGCAATCATGGCAATTCAAGGAGCTGGACAAGTCAAATATAAGTCTCTCCTCCATATGCAGTGATTTCCAATGACCAGGCATCTTTGCGTGTTTGCACCACAGCTGAGTGATCACGACACCTTTCACTCTGGAAAACTGACTCAGGACTTGCAGTGATGTGCCTCAGCTCTCAGCCTGGCCCAAGCAATGCAAGGAAACACACCAACTGGTTCTAAAACACCACATCACGTAGCAACTCCTTCTTACAGAGTGATGCATAACACTGGATTACAGGAGACTGTTTGCATTAGGAAGCATAATTCACTTCAACAAAAGGTGGCAAAATTGAGCCCAGATTGATGAGGAAGATTTACCTTCAAATTGACAACATCTCTGAGCAGCGAGGCAGGGAGGGCAAGCACCATTTGGTTTCCTGCAGCACCACACTAAGTGACAGTGATCAGGATTCCAGTCGACGCTGGAAGCTTTATTTCCCCTTGAATTTTTCCAGGTCAATCCTGACTGTTCAAGAACTGCTCGGCCAGCTTGGGCTGTGTGGAGCAGGAGGCCCCTGTGCAGAGGTGAGTGCTGGTGCCCACAGTCAGCAAGCTGCAGACAAACAGCCAAGAGTGGCTGGGACCAACACCGCCGCTTGCTGACTGCTTTGGGCAGGTGATGCACTGGGCAGTGCAACTGAATGTGTCCAGACCTCTCTGCAGTACAGCCACAGCTTGCATGATATGTAATTTATACCCCTGTGATTTTGCTGCCTGGTGCTACAATATCACTTCTGCCTTTGGGTCATTCAGTATAGACTTCTGAGGGAAATGGAGGGCATCCAGAGGTGGCAGAAAAGAATGATTAAAAAGCAGACTGTCCCGGCTCTGCAAAAGCAGAGCTCCCACAGCTGTGGGTAAGCCAGCTCCTATGTTTCAAACTGCAGACCAAAGTGACAAGATTTAAAGGGTCAAAAGCCAGTGTTCTTGGACAACAAAAGCTGCTATTTTATGGCAGGGTATGGTGGTTGTTTCCAGGCTTGTTACTAGATTCTTTCTTCGAACGTACAATGGTAAGTTTCTGCACAGACATAGCACAGAGTTTACATGTACATAAACCGGTAATGAGCCCAATCTTTACAGAGCTGGATTTTCTGGATGCTGCTCACTTTGACTAAAACAAGAGAATCAAGTCTTCCTCAGCAATGTGCCTGCGTTGTTTTCGATCTGTTTCAATTCCGTCTTCATTTTGGTGGGGCTTTCTTGTTATGGGAGGACAAAAATTAAAAACTCTTGTCATCATAAGTGCCCAGGCCAAAATCAGTTTTTGCTGGTAAAGGCAGTGAAAAAAATGAAGCTGAGCTTTGCTCTATCTAGCATGAGAGGCATTTGAAACATCTCTTATATTTCTAAGGTACTGCAAAATCTATTCTAAACATGAGAGCACACAGTACAGTAGAAGGCATATATACAAATCCCCCACAAAGATGTGCCCTCCAATTTTCTGTCTATATAGAACAGAGGAAAAGAAAGAAAAACAAGAAGATAGAAGCAAGTTGCTGAAGAAAACCAGTAAAGCTCTAACAGAGCCCAAACTGCAGTCTCTTGACCCCAGCCTTGGTATCTTCAAACTCATCTGCATAGTAACAACAAGCAGCTGTTTGTCAGCCATTTCAGGAAGTGGAAAAAAAAAGGAAAATGTATGGAGTTATTTTGCATATTCTAGGAGGGATATATTATTTCCTCCTATTATAGCATCCTATAAAGAATGGGTACGTGTTGCTTAGATACAGTACTACATATGCAGACATCCCAATGGATTTCAATTAAGAATTACACAACTGTAATAAGTTTGGGGACACTTTAAGGTCCTGTTTACTCAATTCCATTTTAATCCACTTTCATATGTGTGTTAATTCGTACGTGCATTTAATTATGCACTTCTGTGACACAGTTTTAAGTCAGACTTCAATCCTGCAAATGTTTACATGCACGGTTACCTTAATGCACACAGAGCCTCACTGCAGATTTATGCATGTCAGATCGGAAAGGATCAGGGTTTCAGTTTCCCAACTTTTAGTGGTTTGCCTCCTTCATTCCTATATCTTTGATATTCTCTTATTGATTTATTTCTGCGTTCACGCATTTGTTTCCAAACCACTACATCATCTGAATTTACAAGAGAAAAACTCTTTAGGAATTTAACACAATGAGAAATAAAAGAATGAGACTTCCAAAAGAGGAAAATCAGGAAGTTATCCTCATGCCAGAGAAGTACATTTAGAAAAAAAAACAAAAATCAAAGCACATCTAACCTGTCTTGGGGACAGCTTTTTATTTTATGGTCACAGCTTAAAATCTATTTGGAATTACTGTGACGGTAATATTGCTGCTCAGATATTGTCTCAGCTAAGCAAAAACAGTCAGGAACATTCATCCGAGACAAAAGGAAAAAATAAGGCTATGCAATGTAGAAGAATGTATATGTATTATGTATAATATTAATATTATAACTTACATCATTACCACAGTACTGCCTGGTTTAGATTACAAGTCTGAGATAGAAGTCGCTCTTTGTGAGCATGGAACCAACAGAAGAGAGCATCAGCTGATAAACTGTTTCCCCAACAACTTGCAACTGCTGTGCAAAATCCTTGTCTCCTGCAAACAGCCTCCTCTAAACAACATTTAAGACTCCAAATGTTTTCTAATATTTGGCACTGTGCCTTCAAGCAGTTGTACGGTGCAATCAACAGCAATCGGTCAGCAGAATTTCTTGGAAGAAATACAGACTTTAATAGAAAACATGCTGCAGTAGCAAGGGAAGGACACACCTGGTTTGAAGTTTTAAGAATGAGAACAATTTGCTGGGATATTCTCAATTCAGACTTTGTCTTTACAAGTTTCATCTTCCATGTAATCTTGGTGATATTGAAAACCTTCCACATTCACTTCTTTTCATGTCAGTTATGAAATAACCTTCATCCTCCTCAACACGTGGGCAATGCCTCCTGCACAGTGTTTCCTTCTCTCACAGCCCAGCTGGCTCATTGCACGGCAGCAGCTAACGGTGTTTTTTATCCCAGTGATTACCCAGAAACTTGCACTATCTCAGCAACAAATAACTGAAAACCCATCTCAGGCCACAGGGCTGCAGTGGAGTGAAGTTGTTATATTTCATGCAGTGGGCAGCCCAAAGCAGTGATTTAATTTGTACAAGAAGCCCCACATAGCATCTTCCTGTGCACTCAAAAAACTTACTGACATAACCAGCACCAGTAACTGCAGACCAGTTGGTCCAAAGCTGCTCTCACCAGGTCCTACAGCTTCTCCCAGCATTGCCCTGCTGCACTGTGCACAGCATTGACATGGGAGCTGCACTGATGGTTCAGTCTCATCACTGGGCTCTTAAGCCCAGGAAACAGCAATAAACAAATTACTCCTTTCCCAGAACTTCCACCTCTAGCTGGCTGCAGAAATGAAAACTGAATCATTACATATTTCTCTTCCATATGATGAAGGTAAGTTTTTCAAGCAGAAGCATTGCATTATTTGCATGTCAGAGAAGAGGCCTTTTAGTGCACTACCAAATAGCAGCCAGAGCTGCTGATGTATACTACTTGCCTGAACTGCTACTTCAGCTATTTAGTGTTTATACCTTGAACTACATGTAGGTAACTCACTGAAGTCAGATTTGCTTTTGTTTCCTGATCTCAAAAATAGATTTCAAAGTGATCACATTCTCCTGATGCAAATGCTTTTGCATACAGTGTGTTTTCCTTGAGTATTTACAAATGTTTTTCTTATTCATGAGCCACCTAGTAAGCAGGAACTTGTTTGAACAAGTATTCCTGGAAAATGAAAAGTTACAAACATGATGGTTGATTAATCTCCTTTCATATGCAATATTCAAAGAGTTCCTCCTTCAAAGCTGTTTGGAGAACTAATTCATTCCTGTTTGCACTGTGCTGCAAAGGTGCAAGGCCCCATCTAAACGCTCAGTGCTATTACACTGCCAGGGTCTGAGTGTGCATGTGGCCCCTCTTAGAAACAGCCGTTCCCGCATTTCTGAGAGAAGGCAAGAGCAGCTGGAGAAAAGCCAGCCAAAAAATCTATACTGTGTACTTTTTCACCCAAATATTGCTTTTAATGTATAATCAATCTTTATGGTCTGTTGCTGCAGGGAAGGTGTAAATAGAATCAAGTTTTCATACAATTGTAAGTTGTATGAATCTTTTAAAAACATGATTACAGCGTTCTTCATTCCAAACCAATATTGATTATTCCTTAAGTTACATACAAATTGCTTTTAGACTCAGACATTTCATGTCATATGAATATATTTATTAATGGGAAACATTCCTTCTACCACGCGAACAATGCTTTCCCACTTGCCGGGCTCATTTTGTAAAAAACGGTTATTCCCTTCCTATTTTCATATATTACTTCAAATACTTTTTAGCCCATTTGCCTGTCCTGTTTTACTCATTACCACTGTTCTGTGCAGAACCTTATAAGAGAAAAATATTTTGGGACATCCATGTCTACGCCTTGACCAAAAGGCCATTGTTTTCATTGATGCTGCTTCCTCTCTTTAAAGACACCAAGACCAAACATGCTCAGCAAGAGGCAGAATTCAAGTATTTATACTGAGGGAAGAAGTCACTCCTGGATGCACCGAATCACGAAAGACCCAAATCAGAGGGGCTGCCCAGCACTGCCAGCTCCACAGCTGGCAGCCCTGGAAATCCACTCACCCTGTAGGCTGAAGAAGGAAGGCAAGCAAAGCATCTCTTCCTTCATCTTTATGCTGTTTGCTTTTCACTTCTTAAATATACTTAAAATAAAAAGAAATCCACAACACAGTGAAATTTATGTTCTGAATAGATTGCAGATAAAACGTAGGGCAAAGAGCATGAAAAGCAGCAAGTCACTTGGATGGAAATTAGAAAGTCAGCAGCAGTTTCCTCCTCAGTTGGATACTCAGCCACAGAGGTGCAGCTTGCTGCTTCTCATCTGGCATTCTGCTGCTGTAGCTTTGTAGGAGGCCAATGCAAGAGACTGATCATTGGTTATTAGAGTATATTTTGCAAAAGGAAATACAAAGTTCCCTTTGCAGTAAACTGCTTTGTATTATCTTTCATGGTTTTATACCACAAAACGCTCCTTATGTTTTCAGCATTTAATGCTTTTAAAGTTTACATTTCAGTTGTGATGATTAACTTTAAGATACAAAGTAAACTATATGTGCTTTTTGTGCCCCTAAGGACAATTATTCCTCAAAAGATAACTGCAAAGATATTTTTACATTGCAAGAAAGTGAGTATAATGTATATTACAGCTCATTTTCCAGTGCTGGAGTGCATCATAAATATGCTTTAAGCTGCCAGTTTTAAAATGATAGTGGAAAATTAAAACAAGCATAACCCATATTATTTAAGCTGAATTTTAGAGCCAAGTAAGAATTGAAATGAAATAAAAGCACAGTATTTGTCTAAGAAAATTTGGTAGGAATAATACAAAAAAAAAAAAAAAAAAAGATTTTGTTTTTTAAGGATAAAATCTACTTAGAAAAAAAAAGTAGATGAAAACATTTGCCATCTGTTGAGAACATGGAACTGGTTTCCTATTACAAGCAGTAATCTTCAAGCCAGGGATTAATATCCGTAGCAGCATCACCTCCTGCAAGTCCATGTGTGACAGCTCACAGTTCTGTTTGTGGCCATCGTGGGCTGCTTTGCCCCAGGACCAGCAATTGCTGAGGAATTTGGTCTGGTCACAGATCGCTCCACATGTTTCCATGGGCTGGGGCCAAAGAGTGTGGAAACGCAAATGTCAACCAATGTATTTCGTCCAGAGAAACATAGAATATTCTGACTGAGAAAAGGCAGGAATTGGCTGGAAAGGTCTGGGGTGGGCAGTTTGATCTGGTTTGCTTTGCTTTTTTCTCTTAAAAAATATCAGTGTTAATTCACCTGAAGACTAAATTAGCTGTGGCTGACACTACTATCAGACAACACATTGGCTTTAACTTACACACTGATGTTGGTATCAGAGAACAGAGCAGAAATGAGGACTTTGAGTGTGGAGACGCTGAGCTTAGGAACATGTAGGGCTGCGTCCACTGGTAACACTGGTAAAGTTCATTGTCATAGCAACAGAACAAAAACATCAGGCAAGAATTTCTTTCCTTCTTTCTTTCTCTCTCTCTCTTTAATTCATTCATTCTTTCTTTTTGCAATGTTTTCAACTGCATGTCCTTAATAACCCACTATGCATTTTACTTTTTTTTCCCCCCACATCAATTTGCTACCCTCAAAATATCTATTTCAACCATCAGAATTATTTTCACCCTCAGGTACAAATGAAATCAGACACTGGAATTTACAGTGGTGTGCAGCATTACAGGAGATCATCAGATCATCACTAATACAAAATATTAGAAGAAAGTGCACAGGATTCCTTGTTGATCACTCAAAGCAATTATCAGAGAAGGATCAAATTGGTAACATTCATCAAAGACAAGGTTTTGGGCCAGCTCAACTGCTTAGCTGACTGAAGATAGCAGTTTTCATTCACCACGTTGTCTGGTCACAACACAAATACTACTTTTTATAGTAGATGCTTTCAAAAATTTGTCTGCATGAATTCTTATTTCTGTTTTGCAATTGTTTTCTTTCTTCTTTTCAGAGAAATAATACCCGCATTTCTTACTCCACATCAGTAGCAACGATTAACATTGTACATTTATTGAGTATGTCATCACATCAACAGCTAATTTTTAAAATGATCCTATTTGTTGTTTCATGAGGCATGGATTTTCCTTCCTTAGTCAGAAAACTATGTTGTTCTAACAATTAAAATTAATACCATATCACTCATAATTAAAATCATCATATTTAAGTTAGCTCACTGATGCTGAGCCTGATTTGGTATTCCTCAAGACTCAACCTGACATAATGTTCTGGAATAAAAACATATCTCTGAGTCTGTACCTTGCTTGTTATTAAACCAGTACAGTCTGAACCTTCACCTTGCCTTAGAAAACTGTCTCTATTTGTAAACTGAACACAAACACCACTGATCTCTGGAGCATCTCAACTTTATATTTATTCATTATTATAAATATCAGTTTGCTTGGTAAATGTGAGCACCAACATATTTTTATGAATATGGTATTTTTCTTTGTGGTCTTTAAAGTATTTCCTAAATTGATGTATAATTGAGTGAATGCTCAGTATAGTTTCCACTTTAAACATTCTCTCTCTATCTGGGTCATTTTGATGGAAGTCATTATAGTTTCTAAGCCTCCTCTCACAGTTTTGTATTTATCTCAAAGTCCCTAACCAAAAAGTACGTAAGTAAAATACAGAGTGGAAAACAACTTTATGTTAAAATACAGAATATTTCATTAGTGTATCTCTGGATAGGTAAACAGTGTGGAGGGAAGGGAGAACTCAGCTTGAATGAAGAAAACATTTCAAGGAGGGGAAGAAGGGTAAAGTAACCTTTTGCATGCAGACTGCCACCCTGTGATGTATGGAAAATATATGCATATCTCAGAGGAAACCATAAAAATCTTGAATATTTCAGATGCATAATAATCACTTCTTGTCTCCATCCTTATCCACAGCCTGTAATATTATGGGTACCACCTTCAGATGCTGTCATCAAGGTGGGTCCAGTCCACCAGAGCTTTTTGAGTAACTTTTTCTTTCACAGAGGATAATGCTAGACTCTATTTAAGCAGATCCTCAGCTAATAGTCATTATGATCTCAGTGCAAGTACACACAGAAGTGGTGCGGACAATAGAGGCAGTCACTTGACAGAGGTGTGAATGACCTGAACAGAGATGTTAAAATAAGCAGTGAGACATCAGTAATTAATTCAGAATTCACCACAACAATAGTAATTATGGCACATAATGTGGCTTTATGGAGAATATAACACATACTTCCATAGGAAATCAATTGAAATTCACTAATTAATGAGAAGTTGTAAAAAGCGTTTCTACCACTACCAGTAGAATTTAAAAAGCCTGATTTAAATCATCACTTTGGTGACACGTTTTCTGAAAGCAGGAGTTTGGACATCCTGAAGTCAATTTTATCTGCAGAAGATAAAAGGCTGAGTTTCTCAGCTAAGTAGCCTGCAGAGAGAGGGACCAGAGTTCTGTTTGGTATTTCAGAGACCTTATACCATTCTTCCACAAAGCTTATCTCTCATCTCCCAGCTAGACTGGAGGATCTAAGAAATCCCTTGCATTCAAATCAAATAATGTTCCTTTGCTTATTGGAGATGCAATCCACTTGATAAAGAAGGATACACAATGCTTCTCTATCAATATGTGTGCAGCAGACATATTGTTCAATATGGACAATATTGTTCAATATTGTTCAAGGCTGTCCATGAACAGCAGAGCAACACAGGGTGGAAAGCCCTCATTTACGAATCACATGAAGAGCAAAACACTACTGAAAAGCCATAGGTGGTTTTTAGTCACTTTCAATCCACAAAGTCAAATTTGGAGGCTTATCTGAGCAGGGAGACTCCCTGCCACATGAACACATAAGGACAGGAAATATCCCCTAACAGGGCAGGAGATCTGGTCAGACTGCAGGCAAGGAAGAAGAATCTCTCAGTGGACAGGAGCCGAATGTTTCCACATTCACCCACAGCCCTCAGTACAATTGCTGTTCACCACAGTGCTCCCAGAATGATGCTGGGCACCCTCAGACCACCACAGCTCTGAGCAGTGCCCTGCTCTCAGTGCAGGCAGAACTCCTGCTGCCCAGTAGCTGCACCAGACGTGCACGTCCCTGCACTTTTTCACTTAAGGGGATGCAGATTCAAGTTCATTGTGCAATCACTCACAACATTTACATTAAAGCACTGATGCCCAGAGTGCTGTGCAGAGCAGAGGTGGAACAGAAACCCTCTATGAAGGGGCTGACGCCCAGACACCTGCACCTCTCCCTAAATAGGAAGAAGTGAAGAACCCAAGGGTGCAAATAGTCCAGCACATGAAACCAGACTGATCTGTGTCATCCTACAGCAGACAATCACAGTTTGCAAACATGTTCCAATCAGGGACAAGCTCTATAGAACAGCTTACTAATTTTGTGCCTTTATTAAGCAGGCCCCTTCCATCTAAAATCCCATCCCTAATTCTTTTTTCAACTGCTTGTACATATGGATCAAAGAAAAGATGGATTTTAGTGTATTTTAAAAAATGCTGAGCTTGGAAACTGTTCCTCAAAATTACTAATTGTGTCTAGTTAAAATAGCTGAATCACATTTTCATATAAGTGGAGAAGCAGCTCTCTTTCCCACCCCTACAAGCTGCAGGAACAAGACAATATTCCCACCTCCAAACCTGAACCAGAGCAATGTCTACACAGCGAACAATGAAGAAGCTGCTTTGGTTAATCATTTGTTCATGTCCACAGAGAGATTTGCTAAAATAAAATCACAGCATTTTTCTATGCCTACTGAACTGTGCTAGGCTCCCCTGCTTAAAGTCTGGAAGAGGAGCCAAGGGGCAAAGCTGAGCTCAGCCCTCCCCTGCCAAAATGTTCCAACCCTCTCCTGGCTTTTTCTCAGGCCAATGGACAGGTTTGCTGTTCTCACCTCATGGGAAGATGGAAGCTCACTGCTAGAAGCTGCCCTGATCAAGGATGCCGACACCTGAGAAAGGATTCCCAAAACCCACTTTTCTCCTCATTGGCCTCATGGTCAGAACTGTGACTAAGCAGCACTACTTTAAACTTTCCTTGTTGATTCCTTAAGAGGCCTCCGTTTCTACTGCAACATCCTTCCCCACTGCACAGAGCTGCTGTAGGAATAAACACATCACCTGCCCTATGGCCACCAGAGGGGACATCTAGCCCCACTTCCTGGCACCAACAAAGGAGATCATAGACTGGCTTTGATTGGAAAGGACCTTAAGACCATTCAGTTCCAACTTCCCTGCTTTGGCTACCAGATCAAGCTGACCAGGGCCCATTCAACAAGGCTTTGAACACCTTCAGGGATGGGGAACGCACAGCTTCTCAGGGCAGCCTGTGTTAGGGATCACCATTCTCTGAGTAAAATCTCTTCCCAACACCTAACCTAAATTTCCTCTCTATTAGTTTAAAGCCTCCTTTGTCCAGTGCATGACTCTGTGGCAGGGGCATCTCCAGCTGCATCGCTGGGGGAAGACATGCAGCTTACAGGTGGCTGCTTCCACAGCCTGTGGGCCCAGTATGTTGCCCTCCAGCCAGACTCAGCACCTAGCTCTATTGCCAGATTTTCTCAGCATGCTGCTAAAAGGAAAGTTGCCTCACAACACTTTTCGGGGGGAATTTTTCGTTTTAGGACCATCTTCCAGACAGGCACACTTGTCATACTCAAGGCTTGGTCTTCAAGCAGAACGTAAATCGCTTAACCAGCTCAGCTGCCATATATTTAATGACATTCACAGTTACACCAGGGAAGAAAAGCTTAGATTATGTGGGGAAGACAAAGAATGAATACAATTACACAACACAGAGCAGTGATGCAGTGGCACAGCTGCTCAGGGAGCTGTGGGGTCACCGTCCATGGAGGTGTTCAGAAATTGTGGAGATGTAGCACTAAGGGATGCGAGCAGTGGATGTGGTGGTGTGGGTTGGGGTTGGACTTGGGGATCTTAGAGCTCTTTCCCAATCTTAAGGATCCCATGACTTTCCATAAATACCTTAAGTGGACAGAAGTCTTTTTATCACATCACAAATGCTAAAGTTGGGTTTAAAACTGTGGGGTGCTGGTTGATACCCTCGTGCATGGGAAAAGCTGCTGTAAGCAAGAGAACAGTCTAGGGGGAAAAAAAAAGTTTTGTTTATTGGATGGAGTGATTCTGTTGTCTGCAAATGCCAACAAAGACAAAACTTATGGCAAGCTCCTGAGCCAGCTGTCAGTTCTCAGCAGCACAAAATGAAGGCTGATATGGAACAAGCACAGAGTTCCCCATGTCTTCCTGCAGGCAGCATGGGGCTGGAGGCTGCACTATGCAGATTTTACTATTAGTGTGATTGATCTAATATTGGATGACTTCGTACCCAAGTGCTTGTGCGAAATAATAAGCCTGGCTACTGAGCAATTATTAAATACAAGGAATTGTTAAATCCTTGCATTGTACATATTCTAAAGGAAATTAATCATTTTGAACTCTGGAGAATACAGTTTTATAAGAAGAGAAGAAATAGCAAATACACAATAGGGTATTTAAATGCTAATACAGTCAAACAGTTTAAAGCATAGCATACATTTTAATATTGGTTTACTGAATACTAATTACAGTCTGCTAAGTAGCAGTAAGTAGCATTTATTATGATTTGTTCAAAGTATTGATCCAGACAGTGACAAGCACAATTTCCCTTACTGTATGTATCCTTAAAAACAAATATTATCAGATTACCAAGTCTTCTTAAACCGTATTTTCTTCTGAGTTTTCTGTTGCATCTCTCAGTGGCAGCAAAATATGTTACAGCTCAGTACTATTTCAGCTCAATGGTGTGAGGCAAAGACAGATTGTTATTTATGATCTGAAATTTATTCTCCTTTGCTACTCGAGGCTGACAACTTTGCATGTGTTCGCATCTGGTCACACAGCAGACTATACAGGCTGGAGAGCCTTAAACAAATAGCTGTGCCTGTCTTTTGTCAGCAGAAGTAACACTTCCAAAACAAATGGCTCATCCCACATCTGGACAGGCCCGAGCTCCCCAGCAGGCTGCACCGGGTGCTGGGCAGTGCACAGCAGTGACGACTCGACATGTGCAGTTAAATCAGGCAGGCAGGTACTCAGCCCAACTTTTAAGAAAAGAATGATTGTGCACTTCAGTTTCCTCCATAATGAATGCAGCTAAGCTGCATTTCCACAGCCTGAAAGAACAGCTCTTGCCATTTGGCTACACCAGCCCTGAATTAGTGGGCATGGTGGGGATGGGTTGATGACTGGGCTACATGATCTTAGTGGTCTTTTCCAACCTCAATTCCATGATTCTACAAAGGTGGTTGGAACAAGAACCAGCACAGAATTTGTCCCTGTACCACATGTCCATCTGGACACACTTAGCAACAACTGGTACAAACACGAAGCCACTCATTTCTAATAAATACTTTTATAGCAATCTTCAATTTGATTAACATATAATACCTGCTACATTAAATAAGCACATAAGAAATTCAATTTAAAGCTTTTCTATTTTCTTTTATCTGTTACATCAAAGTTATCAAAAAAGTAGTGGTTTTATTTTTTCATATGTTTCAAAAACACAACGTGAATAGAACTGACTTAACGGGAGCACGAATGCAAAAGTAGATTCAACTCTATTAACTTCTACAGTTTTGCTGCAGAAATTGTTTCTCTTGATATTTTAATTCTTTCTGCTGATGGCAGAGAGAAGCAAGGTCAGAACCTCTGCTGATGCTACCCAGTCTACATAGGATCAATTAGAATAATTCCAGTAATAGTAAAAAAAATTTGTACTGCGCGCCGTGATAAATGGGTTTTGTTTGTCTTCCCAATGTAACAGGATTAGGGTAAGAGAAAACACCATTTCTGAGTTCAGCTGAAATAAACACGACAAAAGGCCAATTTACGTTTCTAAGATTACTTATAATCACACAATGTTTAAGAAATTATTTCAGTGCAGTGTCGTGCTGTCGTGTTGCTGTAAGTAGGCCATTCACTGAAATATCTTCGCTGCTTTTTTTGCAGCTACAAACCGCAGATGTTTTACAATTTATTTTTATCACTAAAATTAAAGAGAATAAAGCTGTGTTTACACTGTCATAAGGGCAGTATATTATGGCTGTGAAAATAACAAAAGAATCCAACACTGAAGAAAATATCTTTTTTTCGCCTGTTAAAACTTACTGCTAGAAACTCAGCCACCTTGATACTAAAGAAGCAGATTACGAATAGGTCTCTATCAATGTACTAAGACTGATTAGCAGCTGAGAAATCACCCTGTTGTTTCTCTCTGACAAGCTTTTAGTTTGAAACCACACCTTACAAGCTGTAAGGATATCAGGGTATGGCACAAATGACAAGTTCCTTGGTCAGATCCCCTTCCCACAGTCCAACTTCTTTTTTGGAAGAGAAGTTATCCATGGTGGATGACACACAGAGACATAACAGCTTTCAAGAGCCTGGTGGAAAGCTTTCCCTGAGCATCCGGCCAGATTCTGACTGCACACAACTGGAAGGCGGTGTGACAGTGCTGAGCCATTTGGTGTTTGTGCTGCTGGAACGCTGCCAAAGCAATTAAAGGTTGCTGACTTGGCCACAACACGGAGGAGATATAAAATAATTTTACACCCCATCATATCTGGTAATGGGTACATGCACCCATAGATGAGGGAGCAACGGCTATACAGCGTGGATTAAATTAACCGATAGAACATTAACTGAGAGCAAATGGCATTCAGATGAGAAGCACAGCCCTGCCACCAGCCTGCTCTGGAGCTGGGGTGCACTGTACAGATGTCCCAGCCAGGCTCCAGATTACTTAGATCCCCATTTGGACTCCAGTTTCTGTCCCTGCACTTGCTACACAACCAGACTGGGCAGCAATGACTGCCAGCACCCAAAGGCATGCGCCCACAAAACAACGAGCACAGAGTTCTCTGCAGCTCTGGGACAGCATTACAGCTCTGCACCAGCAGGCAGCCCCTGCATTCTGCACAATGCAATTATCAATATATGGGGGGGGAGGGGGGGGGAAAGGAAGTAAATGAGGAGTTGCCACAGCAACTGCTGCCTCCTAGGAATATGACATATATAGGATCACCCTCACGGAGGGCTATCATTTTGCATTCTGAATGGTCAGCAAAGTCACACCACTGGGCACTGCAGGATGCTGGTGACTTTGCTGGCAGCGCTGTGCTCTGTTGTCTTGTGCTGCCTCCAGAGAGGGCCCCCAATTTCCAAGAAGCAAAACTGAAGGTGAGCTCTGAGCAGCATGATGACAGAGCTGCTCCTGGGGCCAGGACCTGTTGATGGTCAGCATATAAAGACCCAGGGGTTTTTCCATTTGTTTGTGATTTTGTTTGTTTTTAAACATGCACCGCTTTTGCCCCATTTCACCAACAGCTGAACTCTCATGAATTCAAAACATTTTGAAGCAAGATCTCTAAAACACTTTGCTATTAACGGGACAAAAGCACATGTCAAAACACATTGAGATAGCAATGGAATGCTATGTGATTAAAGTTAAGTGTAAAGTACACTGCAGATCAGTCCCTGACTCACATCCCAGCTCCATCAAGAAAACGCAGAGCACCAGCTTTGGTGGAGGTGTTGTTTTCTAGGCACATCTTATGAATAGACACAAGAGAAAGGAAGTGACATTGAAGGATTTGTAGTACTAAAAGTAGTAGCAGCATGAGTAGCAGTAGAAATAAATTTTAAAACCCATCTAAACCACATGTAGCTGCCTCTCTAAACCTAACTTCTCATCAGGAGTACAGGAATTTTTTCAGTTTCTCCCCTTTTCAGGGGCTGATATCAGCAGTGCAGTGCCTTTCTCCATTTTTGACTGGATTTTTTCTCCTATGCAACTTACACCTTCCTATTTTGCCTCCTGCAAAGCATCCTTCAGAGCTGCACTGCTAATTCAGCCAGTAGAGACTACAGGACAGCAGGAATGTCTGAGGAAATGGCAAGTATACCCCTTGCACTGCAGAGCAGAGCACAGAGCAGCACAGCTCTGGGAAGAGATGCTCAGATACAGACATGTGTAACATCAGCAGCTGGCATCACAGTATTGGCATTGGTTTCTGAACGCTTTACTAATGCACTGTGTCCACTCCTACAACAGCTTGCAAAAACAAACTCATATCAGGTCAGATTAAAGGTTTTCTCCAACAAAAGTTTTCTGGCTTGCTTCCCCCCACCTATCATTTCAATCATGAAGAATAAGAGAGGGAGCAAAAACTCTTCTAAAGCCTATGAATCCAGAGATTGACCTCCAGAAAATCAACGCAGCAAATCAACTAGTCACACAGCTAATGTTGTATGCAGGATACTCTGGGCACCATCATGGGTAACCCTAACTTTCACACTTTTCACCCAAGTACTCTTTTCCCATTTTGCCATCCGTGCAGATGAACACAAGAACCTGATGGATGCACACCTCCATGGAGCTGCCTGTAACGGACCACAGGACGCAGCACCGGGGAATGGCTCAGGAAGGGAGCAAGGGCACATCCACCTTCCCTTCAGTGGGGCAGAGCTCACAGTGACTGCAAGCAGAAGAGCCCTAGGGGGGATCTTTTTGGTACTTACACAGCCACGAGGTCTTTTTGATGTCAGAAGCACATAGTGTCTGATGCTGGCAAATACAGGTGCAGGGAGAAGTTGTCAGGATTTGATCACTCGAGTGAAAGGCACTTCAAGGGAAATGTTCAAGTTATAAAAAAGCCTATTTCACTCATGTGCTTTAAAATTACAATAATCCATTTGATGCCAAAGAGAAGAAAGAAAAAAGAAATCAAAGAACAATAAGGATGCTACTGCTTATAATTTTATTCTATTCTCCACAAGTTCTGTAGCCCTCTTTCTTCCTATTCTATCACGAATCCTCCACATCTGCACAAGCCCTCCAGGCACAGACTGGTTCCAGCCAGTGAGGCTGTCTGGAGCTTTTCACAGCTGAAGATCCATGAAGAAGGACCGAAACATCCTCAAGTCTGCACACTTGAACAACACTAGAGATAAGAACAAACTTTAAAATCCTGGATAATCCTCACTTTACTAATAAGTAATTTTATCTAAATCCTTCTTTAAAAAACTGTGCTTCCCTTAGTGATGCTAGGGGAAGGAAGTTGCCACGTCCAATTTCCAGCTCTATTCAGCACGTATTAACCTCAGCCCCTGCCAAGATGTAGGGGCTCTTTGCTCCTCCTCATCTCTGAGCCAGGAGCTTCATCCTCATCCTCTCCTCTGAGAATCACAGGTTTTGCTCTCTGCAGGCTCAACACCCTTGGATGCTGAAGAGGTGTAATTACGCTTTTATGGCTGTGAAGCTGCAACAAAGACTGGCAAAGCACTGGATTTGCAAAGAGATTTGCATTTTGGGACCCTCAGCAGTGACTCAGCACCTCTCAGCTGCAGGCATCCAAAGCAGAACTCATGATATCTGCCAAAAGCCCGCACCACAGTACGAATCCTTCAAAGAGAAGTGTTTTCTCCTCATATGGGGTTTTGGGGCTCATTACAGAATCACTGGGGCTGGAAAAGAGTTCTAAGATCCCCTAGTCCAACCCCAGCCCACTCCATTATGCTCACTGACTGTGTCCCTCAGTGCCATATCTCCATCATTCTGGAGCATGTCCATGGATGGTGACCCCACCATCTCCCTGGGCAGCTGTGCCCCTGCATCACTGCTCTCTTGGAAAATAAACTTTTCTTTATCCAACCTGAATGCATTTACTCCAGGTGAGAGTTGATCAGAATTTGTGGAGGAAGCAAAGCTTCATCCAAAATCTGACCATTCACTGACTGATGTTCCAAACCTTTTACTGTAGAATACTTCCTGAGGGAACTCCTTGGCTATCCAGCCAGTGTCACCCACAGCTGGACGCACACCAAAGAAACGTGTTTTCTCCTTCCTCTTCAAACAAATGAAGTCTCCTGGGAGGCTGCCTTCACAACATCTCAGGAAAGCAGTGGCCAGCAAACTTGCCATCCTGAAGCAGTTCATAATCACACCCCAAGTCCAAGCAAGCGATGCATTTTTTTCTAATAGGAGGAATTCAAATAATGTACTCACAAGTTATTAATTAAGAAATTTGCACAATAAAGATCTAACTAGAGATGTACGTCTCAATGTACATTTTGTTGCAATGACAGTTACAATGACAGTACAACACAAGCACACACATCTAACTTATTTAATCTTAATGGTACCCATAGGAAACTACCCTTAGGCACACTTAAAAAAAATGAACCACACAAGTTGTCCTTTAAAGAAAAGCAAGCAAAGGCCTTTTCGAAGCTGAGTCTGGAGAGCTATGAAATAGTTATAGTGGGTTTACTTATGCTGCAGAGCTATGCACTGACCTGCAACATCCTGCCTGGTGTGGCTGCAGTAGTAATGCACTTGTTCGGATGCTAGTTGGAATACAGACACAGCTTGAAAACATTTTCAGTGGAAAAACTCTGCCTAGCTTCAGTTTTTATTTCGTGCCCTGTTTAGAAGATTAACTGTGAACCACAAAATTGTATTTCAGCTGCCTTTGCTTTAAGAAGCCAATTCAGCAGCAGTGTGGGACTCCTGACCTACCCAACTTCTCCTGGAACGCGCTGTACTTCCTCTCGGCTCACAGAGCTTTCCCTAAGTATTGCAACCATGTCACAGTGCACACACAGGTCAGCTAACTGCATGTGCAAATGTGGCTGGCAGGGCACTGTGCCAGGAATGGCACTGCAGCAGGGAGCAGGCATGCTCCTTGGCTGTCCTTACTACCAGCTCTGGGCTACAGGTGAATGATGATTGTATGGCACAGGATGAAAGAAAGCAACTTGTACTGAAAATGCACCAAGTATAATTCAATGATCTCCAATCTTCAATTAAAAAAAAAAAAGGAAAAAAAGGTGTGGGGAGGGGGAAATGAGTGAATACTTCCTTTCCTCCATAGAGAATGAGGGAAAACATCTCCGGAAGTGGGCTTTATAAACAATCAGTTAAGATCCACTCCTGAACAAATTGAACAACAGAGCAGAAACGTTTGAAGCTTTTTCTATTAAAACATATTTGTCTCTCAGCTTACGAATTAAACGAAGCAAATTGCACTTACATTTGAAGTTCTGCATTAAAAATGTGTACTAGCTTTTCCAATCATAGATGACTGAAACTTGCATGCCAAGTATTTCAATGGTTCTGCTCTGTTTGAAGATGGTTTGGATCCATCACACGGCATTGGTTTCAGGCCCAGTGTTTCATCCCAAACTACTCAGGCACCATGACTCAGCTCCCTTCAAAATCATCTAGTGACTTACAATGAGATACAATCCATACATGACTCTTTGGATCTTTCTAAACGGCCTTTTATCTTACAAGTATGTCTCACCTACTTTCAGGCTGCTTTCTTTTCCTAACACAAGCTAAGAAATGTACTATTTAAAACACATTAAATATGAAAACAGCGGTTTCATTTACACTTAACTGGTTCCAGTCCACCATCTCCCTGGGCAACCTGTGCCAGTGCTTTTACATGGCCAAAAAGAAAAAGAAACAAAGGCCCACTCAAACCCGGCCCCAAACAACAGCAAAACCTCCACCACTCCCAAAAACTAAAAAGCACCCACCACCAATTCTGCAAATCAAACGAAACAGAAAATGCTAAGTATATGTTATCATATATAACATCATCGTGTATATGGAGTAAGTGGATGCATAATAGTTCTGCAGGGACTTCACTCATTTTTAAAGTCAAATTCTCTCCATCTCTTTGACAGACGGAACCTGTGCCTCTATCCTTCCAAATATCAGCATAAACAACGTGAAAAGCTATTCTGTTTCTGATTTTTTTTCTGATTTTTTTTCTCAAGCTGACCCTTAAGACATCCTCATGTCACTTTGGTGTGCTTAAAGTCTGAGAAGCTCTGCCTCAAAATATTCCTGCAAAGTAATCACATTGCAGCCTCCTGGACAGCAACGTTTGAAAGAGGGAAAAAAAAGAAGATCCCACACTTCCACTCACCAGTGTTCACTGAGGAAGACTTCACAGAATTGTCACAATAAGTTAATATGACAGCATAAAAGCCAATACTCACCCTGGGATTATACAATAAATAGACTCCATTAAACTACTCTGTAAACTCTCCTGTGAGAAATTTCTCTTTGATCCAGAACTTAATAGGAATTATTTAATCATAATGAGATGGTAATAAAACAGCATCACCTGAATAAGCTATTTTATTACCTGTTTTATAATTAGCTCTTATTCATTATAATTCTTTCAGATATTTCAAGCTCATAATGCAAAGGGCACATATAGAAATATCTGGAGCAGACATGCATTTGTTTATGTGTTAAGGACTCCTTTGTAAGGCAGCCAGCACAGATTGATTCCATACATCACTCATATACACCCTCTCATGAGGGACATCCTAAAGCAACCTCGTCACAAAGGCAGTGGGACAGCTCAGTGCCTTCTCCATGTACACCAAGTAGTGGAGAGCAGGATGGATCTCATGTTGAGTTCTCTCTCCTTTTAACTAAATTTTGCTGTTTAAATTTTGCCTTTTTTGTCTTCTCCTCCAACTCTGTGCCCAAAGCTCAAGCTGCTACACCATGTGAGACCCTAACACTCCAAATACATCATGCAAGCTTGCAAAAAAAAACCAACGTCTTGTCATCAAAGCCCATGGCAGAGTGCAACTGAACAACTCTTACTGAAGCTATCCAAAGCTTTCTAGACCAGGCAGGGACACACCAGGCAAAGCATTCGCCAGAGGGACTTGTTTCCTTCGGCCAAAGTTGCAGGCATCTGAAAAATGTCTTACAATGGAAAGCTCTGAGAATCCTTAACTAAAAGTAAGGGGATAGCAAGCGCATACAGTGAGTTATTTAGAAAGTAATGTGACATAATCAGATTCTGCACTTCTGGAAAGGGTTTTTGGTCACACAGATGTATAACCAAAAGCCCTTGTGCAGCACCCTACAATGTATAATGTTCCCACGCTCTGTGCAGCTGCACGACTCTCAAACAAGGCTATAAAGCCAGTGTTCCACCATTGTTTTCCTGCACTCTAAAACTTTATTTAAACATATCAAATCTTGCCATCCCTACAAATTTCCTGTCTCTGGCCACACATCCCTCCTGAGTCTTTTCACACATATTTCACATAAATTATGATGAGGGGAATAATTTTGGAAAATACACTTTGGTATTACTATTAATGTCATTTGATGGAATGTTAACCCCACCAGACTTGCTCTTATTGCTCTCTTTGAGACCTCAAAAGTATCCTGATGGGTGATTTGACAACTCAAAACACTGCCCTGCTTTTAACAGGAAAGTCATGCCAGAAACCAAAGCCCCTGCTTTATGCATGAAAATTGCAAAGTAAATTTTACCCTCATAAGAATGTAATTGGATTAAAACACATCATTTGGTAATTTTGCAGTTAGCCAGTGAAATAAGCATGTAAGTAGTTTCAATTTTGCAGAAAACTAGTCATCTTAATGCAGCTGTACAATTTGGTAAAAAATTAATCTTAGGAAATTCTGAAAGACATTTAAAACCATGTCAAGTATGGAATTTAGAATAAAAAAGAAAGAAAAGTGGTATGAAATTCTGTCAATGTCTCAATTTGTGACTTACCAAACTCTTGATATTCAGCTCCCCTAACTGGTTATGGGCTGGGGCCAAGAAAGGGCATGTGTGATAAATATCTCCTTTTGTGCCTACATAAAATGCTCTTAGAACATGAATAAAGAAATACATAAACAATCTGTGGTGACAAATTAGCAATTAAAATTCCTAGGCTATCTAACCTCCTCTGCACATACTCTGAACAAACACTAATAAAGTCTTCAGCACTACAATGTAGCAGTTTTGGTAGCTAAACAGTAATGGAGCAGATGCTTAATATCAGCCTTTAAGCCTCAAAATGTACAAATACAATTAACTGCCAGCCCAAATTTGGAGGCTGGGTTCTTCTTCAAAAAAAAGTGCCTTCAAAATTTAGACCGTAGGCAGGATTCTTCTTTTGAGGGGAGAGTTGTGTGTTATTTTTAACATAATTGCAGCCTTCTTCTCAGTGTAAGTATCACCTCCACCGATGTTCCTCCCACCTCCATCCACAGTTACTGAATTCTTATTTATATTCTTCTTGTTATATGAAAAAAGTCAAATCTCAGCAACCCCTGGCAGTCTTTTTTAAACGGACAACTGCACTATTCAGCTCTTAACAATGCAAGCAATTTGAGGTTATCACTCTGTTTGCATGTGTTTTCATTGTGCTGAGCACAATGAAATCCTGATCTTAATTACTGGCTATCATCATAAAAATACCACTATTCCTACTGGCAGCACTGAGTCAGAAGCATTGTTTTATACACAGCTATGAGAAGGTGAACCTCACCCGTCTCACTTCCCTGATCAAGCTGAGCGAAGTAATGCTGAAAATAAAATAGCCTGTTAAAATAAAATCAGTTTTCATAGTCTAAAGTGCTTCTGGAAATAGGACAATATGAGCTATTCATTCCTGACACTGTTTCAGCACAGTCTATGGTTTATAATTAACAGATCCACAATACTTTTCCCTCGCTGCCTCTTTTCTGAGCTCTCCTCCGTTTATGACTGTGCTGATTCCTGGTGGAAGCGCCTGTGCTGCTGCACTGCTGGAAGTCCCCTCTGACACAAGCACTGATCCTGCAGCAGGGCCGGAGGAGCTACACCAACTCCCTGTTTTACATCCCCAGCATCCCATGGGGCAGGAGACACTCCCCGTGCTCCAGAGCCAGAGCTGCAGGACTCTCCCTGCACACAGCACTTTGCATTCAGCCTGTGCACATCAGAGAGTTCAGGGAGCTGTTCCACGTCCCCATCTGGTCACACCTCTCTAGGGAGGAGGAAGAATAACATAATGATCAGGAAGAGCTGAACTGCCCCATCTCATACATCACACTGAAGTCTATCAATTTCTTCTCTTTTTTTATGCAAAATACAGAGAGCAAAGCACACACCTTAGTTTTGCTGACACCACACCTGCTCAGTAAATAAGCATTCTGTATCAATATTTACTCCTCTCTCCAGCAGGCAAAGGACCATTGTTGGAATTCAAATCTTCCTTGCTCCCTTTCAGAAGTCTCAGTTCCCCTGGAAAATCAATCAGCTGGAGCAGTCACTGCTGAGTGCTTCGTAATAGCTTCGCCCAAGCGCCAGGCGAGCAGTGAGCTTATCATCCTGAAGCTGGGGACTGTGAATGCAGCGCAGCGCTGCAAACACTTCTTACACTTATCACCCGCTATTTAGCATGGCTATCAGCTCATGTTTGGGGTATTTAGCCAAGCTCAAGTGAACATCGGACAAAGGCTCCTGCACACAAAGCAATGGAGCATCCATCCCTCAGCTGTTGGTGGCAGGAGGCATCTGCAAGAACACCCAAAGCCACATAGAATCACAAAGGTTGGAAAAGACCTTGAAGACCATCTGGGCCAACCATCAACCCATCAGCACCGTGCCCACACTGGGTTTGGAGGGAAAGGTGGAAGATACAGACAGCTCCTGGCTTTCAGACGCCCCATAGTTGTGGTTTTTCTGTCTGTTTGTGTTTTCCCCTCAAATTCAATCTCTGAGTGAAGCTCTGCCCCTGATTGAGGGTGAAAGGAGAGTGATTCAATTAATAAAAATAAATTACTTTCCAGAGAGTTAAATAAAAGCTAATAAAAATGGCATAGCAACGCACATGGCAGATTTGCACTAACCACTTCACTCCAGGATAGAAACACCTGGGCATGATATTAAAAAGATCAAATTAAACTTTAATGACCGCAACAGTAGGTGACAGAGCAGCGCTTTCCCTTATAACATCTTTCGACGATAAAGCACATCCTTAATTTCCACCTGATTCTACTTCTCAACAAGCCCATCTTGGAAACAAATGCTATTTTCTGCACTTCACGTCTACCTTGGGGAAGAAGGCTGACACTGAAAATTCTCTTTTGGAAGCACTGCTGACTGGATTCCAAAGCTGCTGTTTCTAAATATTGGAAATACTTTATTTTTTGCAAAGTAACATGCTGCCACAGCTGAAGTTGTGCGATGTAATGTAATGGGAACACAATGCCACGTAAGGAGCCTATTGTTTAAACACCACGAACAGTTTGACATCTTTCATTATTGCCAGCACAAAGCAAGAATTCTTTCATTAGAAAAAAAAGTCACAAAAGAAGTAGGAAACAGTAAGATTCCATATTGTGTAAATGACATCTTGGGACAAATGGCTTAATGCCTAACAACAACAGCAGGCACTGTAAATTTAGCTGCTGGGGTGAAGGGTGTTTTGCTTATTTCTGCAACATCATTATTACTTTAACCTTATTTACACATACACACAACGTACACAGAGGAATCATGTTATTCTTAATGCTGTGCAGAAAGTCCTGCTCCCCATTCCCTGGAAACGAGATTTTTCCATCCCTGCCACAGCAACGCCATCCCTAAGGACAGCATGCAGGTGGCTCTGGGATAAGCTGCAGTGCTGGCAGCCAGCAAATGGAAACTGCTGGATTTTAGCACTCCTGTGATCCACTCTGGGTTGGGACACAAAACACACGCTTTCATTCCCTAAGTGCAAGCATAACCTTCAAACTTTGAAATGCCAGATATCCAGGCATAACTACTTATTAGGGACAAAAAAAGAAAGGAAGGGAGAAAAAAAGCCAACTACTTGCCTTCCTTTGTAGGAAAAAAGAAATAAAATGTAATTATGGCAAATTTGTTTGTAATTGCAAACAATGATTTTACTTTTTCTTTCTAAAATTGGTGACAGAGAAAAGCAATGCAGTGACCTGTAGCAGCCAGGCAGCCTGACTCAGCTGAACCACTGCAGCCGTGGTGTCCATGAATTTCAGTGCCAGTGACGTCTATACCAAAAGCACATGGCTCATTTATATCAGCATGACAAATATCTAAAGCTCAAGAAAATACCACAACAACTGGCATTTGCAGACAAATGGGCTGGGAAGACAGAAATTATCACAATTGCTATTCATTGATACACAGAACAGTGCTTCAGGTTTGGGTTTTGGGCTGACAGAGACAGCAACCTGAGCTAACTGATCAGGACTTCAATTTCCAAAAACACCTTGCAGCTGAGACAGAGTCAGAATATAAAGGTATTATTTACTGCATATTGAGATAATGATGTACCATTGTTATGAATCATCATGTAGTTACCACTGCTTCCAACGCTTTGCTTTGTTACTGCAACATAGATACTGATGGCAAGGCTTCAGATTTATCTGCAAAACCACACTGACTGCAATAGAAGTCTTTTATCTGTAAGAATTTTTTTGTGAAATGATGTGTGTGGGTTGAGCAGTGGCAGGAAGAGAGGAGTGAACAGAGGGAGCGACTGGTGGCACAAAAAGAAGAAATCGGTGTCATCTCACTTTATGCTCCTTCCCCCACTGTCATTGCACACTGCACTGAAACTGCTGCACAGTATTCACATGTGACCAGTGCTGCAACCCATGGCATGAGCCAGTGGCCAGAATCTTGCCTGATTAATGCTATACAAGCAAAGGGATTTATAAAGTAAAGGGTGAAATATGCTCATGACAAGTCTTTCCTCAGCAATACAAGGAATGGGTTTGTGCAATTAGTAAGAGACTATGCAAAATGGTACAGACCCATCCCGAGCACACGGAGACTGCTGTAAAATGTCTGTGCTAACAGATTGTTCGCAGTGAAACAGAACTCCAACCAAGTAAGCCTTGGGGCTTTCCCCACAGGCAAGCAGCCCTCCTGCCCACTGGGAGAAGAGCATGGAGATAGAGTCTGGGACCAAACTGCAAGCAGAGCCATGAGTGCAGAGCTCAGTGCTGCCTTCACCTTTTGAGACCATCTTGTACTCATGTACGCAAATGCAAACAGCTACTTTGAGGTCATACTTGTATAGGAAGTATCATGATATATTTCTCCATTAACCTTTTTGTCTTAAACTTGGACAATGCAGAGTCAATTGAAGTGACTCATTTGTACAGCCTTAATCCTGACATTTTGTGCACCAAAACCAACCCCACCCACCAAAGAGTCTTCACAGAGTTCTTTCCCATTAAGTGACACACCATCACAATAGCCACAGGCGCCACAGTGACAGAACTCTGCTGCACAGAAACAGTTTGGGATCACCCAGCTTTGCACTGCATGAAGCGCAGGAAAGTCAGCAGCTGTGAAGGGCATTACTTGGTTTTCCCAGTCCCAGAAGTCAAGTGTTGCAGCCTGAAATCAAGATAAAACACACTGTATCTACTTTGCTGCAGGCTGCTTATCAGCAGTGTGGAGACATTCCAGAGACTCATTATATACAATATACATGAGAGATGTGAAAATACTTCCTTCCCATTTATTGTAGTATCAATGTCCTTAGGTGATAAATTCTGTCTCTGTGAATACTATTAAGAAAATCGGCATATGGCTCCTCAGAAGGTGTTTTTTCCAGGTGAGACCCACCTCAATTAACCCAGTGAGTACAAGGGAATGAAGCACATCTGTGTTAGTCGGAAACTGCTCGGATTTCATTTCAAATGGAAATTCATCACCATGGGTGAATTCACCCACTTTAGAGGGCCTGTCACAAGCACGCACAGCACCTGGGCATCCGTGTACAGTGAAAGGGTCTTTCACTGAAGTTAAATTTTGCACCCAACTTGATGCATTGCTGGGAGACCACCATTCCACAGGACCTTTCAGTACGTATTATTTCTATGCCTATATATTACTGAATGAGTTTATAAGACAGTATTTGAAGGGCAATATTTGAATGTTAAATGTAGAACTAATATACCTTTCCACTTTACATGAATTAAATGTTCAGCTGCTGCACCAGTGCATTTAATTTTATGCAGTGGTGGTAATGGGTAATCATGGCACTGAACATAAGATTTTGTTCTTTAAACTTTCCAGTTATGAGCAACTTGCCCTAAGCCAAGCACAGCGTCTTCCTTTCACTGCTTTTCAGGTCTAGCATTACCACAGACAGAAATGGACAGGTACTCTTCCCTACTTGATTAAGTAGGGAACATGACACGGAGGTATTATTACTTAAGGTAGTCTTCAAGGAAAGAGAAAATCCCTTCAGCTTTATTTTGTCAATCTTTGCAAAAGTCTGTAATTCTTATTAATACCTTCTGCCCATGGTACTTTTGGAAAGAGAGTTGAAACTGGAACAGGTCCCCAAGTAGCATGGAATAGCCCCAGTCACAGAAGGCAGTCAGAGCACATGGAAGTACTACATGTCCTCATTTTCTCTCTCATCTATAAAACAGCTTCAAGAGGCCCTGTCCAGAACTCAATCAACAGTCAGGGAAAAAAAAAACTTCCACTCACAAAGCAGAGATTTGAATCAGGGCTTAAAAGATATGCACAAATACATTGCAGGAGGTTGCAGTGGGGTTCTTTTTTTTGAGTTTTCTTTTTAATTTTGCTTTTTAAAATCTTTTTTTATATATGTGTAAGTATATAACGTAGATACACGAAAAGCACATAAGATACATATAATGGTATATTTTGTATAAATATGTTGTAGGCAGGCAAGAAGAATTGCAGCACAGAATGTCAGCAATGCACCTCGTGTATTTACCAGATAAAAATGTTCTCATCACACCAATCACAGCAAAATAAGAACCACAGAACCATCTAATGTCCCATGCTGGAAAAGACTCATCAGGACCATCAGAATCCATCTCTCAACTCTACACAAAATCCAAACGCAATGTCTGAGAGCAGTATCCAAACACTCCTCACGCTCCATCGTGCTGGGGCTGTGCCCACTGCCCTGGGCAGTCTGTCCCAACCACCCTCTTGGGAAAGAATCTTTAGCTTTTTACAATGATTTGCTGCCTTATTCATCTTTTGAATTCTTAGTAGTGCCATATTGTCAGGAACGTAAGAAAAATGAATGCTACAGGTGTTCCTTAAAAACCAGTAATAATGCATCACAGAGAATGTAGAGAAGTTCATGAAATAATGATGCCACAAGGGTTCACAGCAGCACATGAATCGAGTACGATCAATTCTAATCTACAGCAGGTGTGACTGTCTCAGTTATTTAATAAAAGCAAGATAGGTATGAGAAAGCAAACATGTTTTCAATTAAACAGGAAATAGAAACTGGCATCTTGTGCTGGTCTGTGCTTCCAGGTAGAGACATTGCTTTCCATCAGCTGAAAGCCTCATGAAAACCAACTAATATTGTCATTCTGACAGCAAGCACAACAACTTTTTTTCCAAAGACTTACGAAAGAACAGACAATTATACTTAATTTTCATACAAACTAATGTATGCTGAACATCTGCTCTCATAGTTCACCAAAGTGATGTTATCAGAGTGCTTTTTATGTGCAATATAAATCATTAAAGGAAAGAAATCATGTTACAAAGCAAAACTTTTATCTCATACTGTATGTGGTACAGTTCAGATACAACTCAACTCTTTCTAATCTATTATTCCTATTCCTCAGTTGTTTTCAGCCATAGCACCACTTGGTTGGCCAGGATGAGCTTTTGCCAACTGGCTGCCCCAGACTGAAAGCTGGAGCTGGAACAGGTCAGCCAGCTTCAAGGTCAGGGTGAACTTAATGCGTGCATGTCTTAAAACTATCTGGCAATCTTGTATTTGAAAAGAAGCACTATCTGCATAGTTGTGATTAGCAGCTAGCAATTGGACAGAGTGGGCTTTAGTCATGAGATAAGCCCTCTTCTAGCACTGTGAAAACTGTAATCTCTGTTGGCACGCAAACAGCAAAAAAGTGTATTTGTACTCAACTGCTCAGTATTTCATGTGTAACAGGTCATGGCTCCTGGGGAAAACAGGTGACTGACATGAAAGATGAAATGGGTCAGTGCAAGGCAAGAAGTCACACAAAGGAAAGCAGAAGGGGGCCCTGAGATGGGAAGGACGTGGCTTATTGAGGAACGGGGTCCACAGGTCCAGAAGGGAGCGCAAGATAGAATAAATGTACAGGACAGCACCTGACCAAAAGGTCTGCAGCACGTGTCTGTGAAGCCCCCATCAGTGCAGCCTTCCCTCACCTCCACCAGTACCGGCCTGCATGGAGCAGCTCAGCCCCTCCACTGCTGTCTGCAATTTCATTACCTTAAGTGAGGGAGCTAAATACTCACAGCTGCAAATGGACTCAGTGGGAGCCGCAATTTGCTTGTGTAAAGTGCTGTACATCACTAAGTAGCCTGAAAAAAGCAAACCAGGTCCAAGGTATCTCAGATTGGAGGCCTAAAATTAATGGGTAATTTTGGCTTTAATCTCTCGTTGGTCAAGTCAATCCTACATTGCAGGGAAGAACTGGAACTCCCTTACCTTGCAAGGAGTTTTAATTCAAGGAAAGAAATTCCCAAACGCTCATGAAACAGTCAAATACTAAAATGATGAGCATTACAGAGGAGCCCAAAAGGAAATTAATAATTCTGCCTTCAGAACATGGTTTGAATTACAAGCAGAAATAAGGCACAGAGGACACATTGATTAATGAAAAGAAAACAATATGTTGAAAAGCCTCTAATTAATTGAGCATCCTACTTTCTGTGTACTGAATCAAGCCAGGTCCTATGCAAAAATAGCATGAGATCACGTAAAGAAATTACTGTAATGCAGATGCACGCAGGTGCAAGTAAAAGTTGCAAAGATTCTTATTTTGAGGATTTCTTAAGGTTTGTGTGCTCAGCCCAGCTGCCTACATGGGACTCTTCACTATAGGTGTGTGTGTGTGTAACACACTCAGAATGTATTCTGTGAATACAGAAAGGGCTGATTATTTCCAACAGATGAATCAACTGGCTAACCTCATGAATGATGGTGTCACTGAAGAGTGTATTTGGCACAATTTATACATATGCAATGCTTTAAATATCCAAGTGTGCTCCTGCTGCTTTCTGATCAGCCAATTCAAATAGCTCCCTATACGGCTCCTTTGAATGGATGCTAGCGTAAGGGCAAAATTCTTACGTGACATGGAAAACAACAGGGTCTATCCAACTCAGGAGATGCCCATTTAATGCACATTTTGCAAAACGTGACTGCACAGTGTTATATGTTGCTGTTAAAGATATTCAGCATTACTGACTTTTGAACTTAATAATTTTCCTCTTAGTATGGTCATAGCATTATACTTTTAAAATGGAAATACATTTCAAAGAATAGCCCAAAGGTTATGGAATATATCACCAAGCTAATCACAGTGAAGTAATATAGCAGGCAGTATTAAACCCCCAGTGATAATTGCCCCAGGTATTTAAAGGGAGAGCAGTATTTTCCTATACTGCAGTCAGAGGACAAGTTATATAATACATCAGAACATACATTTCCCCTCACAGTTTAAGAATGCTGTGGTGAAAGAGGCTGATCCTTCTTCATTTAATACTGCCTAACAACTATATATACATGCACCTATTAGTTTCCAAGTGTGTTTACATTCAATGGTATTAGGTGCTCAGCAGCACACACTGGCCTCACCCAGACGTCATTCTTCCTTATGTCAAGATGAGGGACCAGGTGAGCTCTGTTGTGTTATCTGAGGTTCTGCTAGGACTGAAAGGCATTCAGTTGTGCTTGATTCGTGCCACACTCAAACTCTGAGAGTAGTTATGAGGTATTTGGTACTACGTGGCCATCATCACTCTGATGTCAGCCCTTACAGTCCACTGAAATGGGCATCTGAACACTGAAAATGGGCTATTTGAACTGGATCTAAGGAGACTCATTTCTGCTTCTAGGGGCTGTAATGCATCATACGTGGATCAGTGCAGACAGATCCATGCATGTTCCCAGCACAGGAGCCATGGGATCCTCCAGTCAAATCACACTGAGCTGAGCCCAACAACCACAGGCACCGTGACCTGAAACAAAACGAGTAGAAGAAAAGCACACAAATGTGGAATATTCCCAAATTTCCAAGAAAGGAACAATCACAGCCTGACACAGTTCTGCAAGTACACTCAGAAAACAACTGAAATCCCGAAATGCTCTTTCAGAGTTTACAAGAAAAAAAAATAATCACAGAAATAGTAAACAGTGGGATGTGGGTAAACAGCAATAAAAATTTTCAGGGAATATCTGTACGTGGAGAGCACACAGTGCTCCTCTGCAGTAAGTCATCTTCAAAAGAGGAGCAAACATCTCCACATACATCCAGCTCTCTAAACACAAAGAATTCCAACTTTATGGAGAGGAAAATTCCTTGACAGTGTCAGCAACCAACAACAGCTGCCCAAAAAACTAGCTAATGCTTTCTAAAAGTAGCGATTGACTCTGAAAAAGCAGATTGGTTGAAATTCTTTCGCTACGGTCAAGAGCGTAAGCCACTTTCATCTGGATTCTAGGGGGAAGTGAAAATAAAGCAAATCTCCTTACAAAACAAAACTGCGAAGTGCCAATGTAATGCCGATTATCTGAAAGATGGTTATTACAATCAAGGCAGCTCTGCTTTACTCTGCAGCCTCCTAATGAGAGAGGTGCTGGCAACCACTATTCCAGATCTTATAGCGAGAAAACCCCCATAACTGTTCATTATTTCTACCTGCTTTATGTATTACAGATAACACAGGAGCATCACATAAACATCAGCTTTATTGATTCTGCTTCTGAAATGCCAAATGGGCAGCTCTTTCTAAGAGGAAATTTTTAAAGTAATTACTTTTGCTGACATTACCTGGTGTTGCTCCTGTTGTGATTGGAACTATCTTGGACTTACTGCTTCTTTAGTAGCTGTACATAAGCTGTTGTGTGTTTAAGCAGTCAGAGACATTTGTCTCTTTAAACAAGGCATTACAATCATTCCTTTTGTAGCCTACTAAAATAAGACTCCAGAAAAACTCCTCCAAATAAGGATAAACAACACAGTGGCTCGATCACAGCATTCTGCCAGAACAATCACACTTATAATCTTAGCACTGACAGTATATTTAGCAATCACAGTTACAATTACTTTGGTCTCATTTCACAATATCCCCAGGATGATGATTCTGACAATATTACAGAGAAATCAGGAACAGTTCCCAGAGACACAGCCACAAACCGGCAGTGCAGTCCAAGGAACAAGAAAAGCCAATAGAAGCCTTTTTAAAGAAAACTCATCCTTGAATAGAACCTGTAGTTTTAGCACACTTATTTGGGAGCGCTGTTGCCAGAGATTTAACTGAAAGAACACTAGGAAGGAGCTGGGAGGACTTCTGCAGGGCTTCTTGCCTAGGACATACTGCTCTGGTATAGAAGTAAGAGGTGGGATCATAAGGTCATACACAGCTAATACTGATCTATTTAACTATTAAGCTAATATTTCTGTGACTTGGCTGTCTCATAGACATCCCATTGTTTTGTTATACAATGTTTTCACTCATGAGAAAAAGTATTCTCATGATTGAGGCGTTGCACAGAAATGTCAAGGATGTGTTAAAGGTCTGTTACATTACGAGGCTCAGAAGGATGGCCCATTTTGCTATCTTTTTTATATTGCTGAAATGAACCCAAGTATCTCTGTAGTCTGTTTTCTCATCTCACTGTAAAAGTAATAGCTATTATTTAAAAAAAGAAAAAAAGAAGGAAAAAAGAAAGGAAGAAAAAAAAAAGATTTCTGGAAAAGCTGGAAAAGTGAAGACCTTGCACCCTACCAGAGTTGCTAGACCTAGACACCTACCAGAATTGCATTCTGCTAAATGAAGCTGTGAGGCTAATTTAGAAGCAGTAATTCCAGCAGATTCTGCTAGTGTTTAGTGCTTATTTTTATGACATATATATTTGCCACTAGTAAAAACTGCAGTCTCCAAGGGATCCCATCTCTAATTTCTGCCCTTACAAATAAAAGGTCTTTCCAGCCTGGTAGCCTGATGAGAACTTTAGAGCACGATTCATTAAATCAGATCAGTGCAATGACTCTTACTGATGCAAGAGTCATTCAGAGATGATATGAAAGCAGATATACATTTAAAACAATTTAAAAAATGAAAATAGCCTGGCAGCTAATATTTCTTAAGCAAAAAAAGCAAAATATAAATAACGAATTCTGAGGAACATAACCAAAAGGAAGCACCTTCTTTTATATTAGAAATACTCTGAACTGCTGTCTGTGTTGTTTCATCATTTTTTCCATTAAATCAGACACTTCTTCTAAATCAAGCCCTTGGGGAGTAAGAGACAAAAGTGATGAGAATGCAATGTGTGAATATAAAAGTGGAGCATGTGTTTTATAACCAACTCCGTTCAGAGATCAAGGGAAATGTCACTGTTTATAGCCATCAGTAAAGAATCAATGTAATTATATTTGTAGTATCAATTCAGGTCATTATTCCAATATCTACACAGTAATGCCACAATTACAATTTACATCTGCATAGAACAAGTGCATTTCCCTGGTAACCTGACACTAAAACAAAACAAAACCCTCTTCTTTCCCCTTTCCCCATACAATCACTCATTATTCTCATCTTGAAGGAAGATGTAGTTAAGCCTTAAACTTTATCAGAAAGTACTTTTAGAAGTGCTTCTGGATTTGTCTGAAACATAGAGATTCGGGTTTGGAAGTGAGCCCAGAGCAGCAGGTCTTTGTGTGTTTCAGATCAGAGATGCACATCTGTCCCCAGGGAAGGAGACAAAGTACTCCCCGATTTTGAGCAAGTTTCACTCCAAAAACTTTTAGAGAACTCCACCAGGATACCTTTTTTTCCATGCCAATCCAGGCAGTTTCTCAAGGGCTGTATTTCAGGCAAGTAAGACACTGGTGCACCATTCAAAAAACAATCTCTGCCACTACTAACATCTAAACAACGTGCTTTTCAAAGCTGACTGTATACAAGAAAACAATGTGACAGCCCCTACGTCTCCCTCCACAGCTCAGAAAACTGTGGAGGTTAAAATCAAAGATACTTACACTATTTTATTTTATATTTATTTTTTGTATTGTCAAGGATCCACTGAGGTGAACAAATTACTGAACGCATCTTTTAATGCTATTGTTTCAGCATGTCTGCGCACAATTAACAGTTAATGTGACTTTGTACTCATCTTGGCAACAGTGCCTCTACTTGAGAAAGAAAAAAAGCAAGAAAAGCAGCATGCTGTGTTTCTCTGTCTGGTGGGTGGGAACAGCACTCAGAGAAAACCATCTCACAACTACTGCTTTTAACTGGACCTCTCAATAGAAGGAAGGATTCCATCTGTGAGACACGGACGTGGAGTCCTTCGCTTCTCGTCAGTGGAACAGCTTTGCAGAGTGCACAGAATTGAAAAACAACTTGAATCCAAAGCAAAAAATCTATTTCACAAACAAGTCCTTCAAGAACCCACCGATACCCAGCAGTGATGCAGAAAATGTAGAAGCAGGTAGAAGTGCTCTTGATACTCAGAAAACATTCTCAATCTGTGACAGACTTTACCAAAACAGAAGGGCATAGGAGCTTTACTTGTTCGATAGGCATCCGAGTTGTCAGTACTCAGAGACAATCCCAGCTGGGTAAGAATGTAGACACTTACCTACAGAGAAAACAAACAAACAAACAAACAAACAAAAACAAAAAAACAACATCAGAGCTAAAACTTCTGGAAAAGCTTTGTTTTTTAAATGTCGAAATTTCGCTGAACATACATTACAGACCATAATTCTATAGATTAAGTAGCATAAATACTTTTTACATTAAGGTTTCGCTGTTGATCAGACGTCAAGCACTAATATACCATTAATGAATGTTTTTCAGAAAAGGTAACTGACTTCTAAAAATTCAACAAAATCACCATCACAGCTTCCAGCAATGCTTTGTTAACAATCCTAAATTGAGTTTTATTAACTTCTTATTCACCAGATGGCACAGTGAACCCAAAGGTCAGACTTTAAAAAAATCCATGTATATCTTTAATAGATGAGGTTCCTATTCAGAGGGCAATTTAAGTCACTCATTTTAAAACAGCAGTTCCACCTCATCTGGAAGTCTTGTCCAAAGAGTGCTGTTCTGTATGCTTAGGAGCAGCACCAACAGCTTAGTGTTATGAAGTACTGAATAAAATGTAGAGGTGTCATGGTTTTATGAATTAAAACAAAAAAGAAGAATAAGGAAGTTTCTTGAAGATGGAAAATGTACAAAACAATCTGAATTATTTGCCCAATCTGTTTGTTTCTTCTCTTGCTTGGAAAGAGTTCCCTCATAATGGGGACTTGGAGGGAAGGACTCAGTAGTTGAGGTTTCCAGCCACTAATCTTCCTATTCAGGACAGAATTTAAGCACAGACTTAAGTCCCAGTGACGTCAGCTGGGCTTCAGCTATGTAAAGTTAAACATCTGTGCAAGCGCCGCCCAGCAGGGCAGCCAAACAGTTGTAAAGCTCTTAAGTATTTCTCCTTCAAACAAGCTAATATTTCTATATTTCTAAGCTGTTTTTTTGTTGTTGTTTTGTTTTGTTTTTAAATCCAACGCTATTTTTATCCTTCTAAGCCTTCGGGACAAATGCTTTACAGACTTTCTAGTCTTGCAGAGTGCAATTTATAAAGATTAAAGATTAACATTTATAGAAAAATTCCTTTCCCTAATACTGTAGAGATGCCATAAAAAGTAATACTTTTCATTATAATACCACTTTATGGTACACGAGAGCTTTAGTACCCCACAGCTCTTTTCCTTCTCAGTATCTAGAGGGGAAAGAATAGATTGCAAAAAGTAGATGCTTCTTTCTTTCTTTTTCCAGATCAGCAAATATTATATTCAGTCCCTTCAAGGTGAGCTTTGTTGTGTAGAGAGATAAGGCCCAAAGCAGAGCCAAGGTTTGAAGAAAATTAGTCATTGTATATGCATTTTTATCTGTTTTGACAATGTAGAATTTTAATGAAGGAATGCTACAAGGATTCTGCACTGAAACAAGCAGTTTAATTCTTTCTGTAATTCAGAAAGCAAGTTTAAGTAATGACTTTATAATTTTTAATTATCATGGAAGAATCCTTTTTCTGTTCTTTTTCTTTACTGTTCCAGTGTATCTCTGAAATTTAATTTTCATTTTCAACTCAGGCAATATTATTCATTATTTTGCAAATAAAAAAACCACATTACAATGAGCAAATTAGAGTTGGGCACATGCACAGAACAGTATCATCTAGAAAATACTTGTTTCTGATTTGAATTGAAACAACTTTTAAAGTCTTGCAATACTCATAACAAGTGCATCTCAGCCTTTACTCTGATGTCAGCTCTCTACTTGCTGTCAGTGTCTTCAGCTGCAGACCTATCTCCGTGCTCATCCTTCATGCTACACTACATGTGTACCTGCTCTGTGCCTCTGTGAAAACACAAAAAGCTGGGAATTCCAGCTGCTCTGGGGATGGCTGACCAGGCACAGGAAGAGCGTCAAGTGACTCACTGGCTTTATGGCATAATCAATGAAACAAGTATTTGTTCCCATTTAGGCTACAGCAGCTGCTGAGTGGACAACACTGTCTAGTCTGATGTTGAAGTCAGGGGCAGTTGTGTAGATTTGCTTTCAGAGTCAGGCTCAGACCATCTGTATGACACAAACTTATCCAATGAATCCTGTTAACTTCAGCGACTTGTTTGTATCCGTTTGAGGGTTGATACCAACAGGACAAGGGGGAATGGTTTTAAACTGAGACAGGGGAACTTTAAGTTAGATATTAGGAGGAACAGTTGCCCAAAGAGGTTGTGGATGCCCCATCCCTGCAGGCATTCAAGGCCAGGCTGGATGTGGCTCTGGGCAGCCTGGTCTGGTGGTTGGTGACCCTGCACATAGCAGGGGGGTTGAAACTGGGTGATCATTATGGTCTTTTTCAATCCAGGCCATTCTGTGATTCTATGATTCTATGATCTCCAGCAGAAAATCTACAGCACACACTTCTTCATCTCTGCCCATACAGAAGTTAAGAGTTTACTACAAACATTCAAAAATCTCCCATCTAATTACCTGCAATGCACCCTTACTTTTATATAAATGTGGTACTTGCCATCAAAATGCCACAGCCATAAAAAATAGATTTGCCTCCAGTGCATACGATCTATTGCCATCACAGCTCAGGTTATTTTCTCAGAAGAAAATGAAAAGCTCCATTTGAAACCCACTTAACAGCAGGTTCATACAAAAAGCAACTCCATAAAGAGAAAGAAGAATAATGACACATTTGTGAAGAAGTTGCAAAAATTCAAATGCAAGATTTATCCACAGCTTTGCTACTCCAATCCTCTTAGAGAGTTTATAAAATAATGCTCTGTGCAAACTGGAAAAAAAAAAAAAATAATAATTCCCCCCACTACCCTATGCAAAACCGAATGAAATTCACATTACAGAAGAAAAATAAATTAAACAGAAACTAGCAGATCTAGAGGTCTGTAACTCACTAGGAACAGCCTGGTGGTACACTGCACAGAACTACAAAATGTTTAGACAGAGGAAGTAGAGACTGGAACAGCCGAATATTTTCAAATCCAGAAAATGTTTTTTTTCCCCTCCATTTCGTTTGCATTCTTTGATTGGCTTCAGTAGTTGTCTCTTCTTAGCAGCCTGCCCCACTGGCACCTCTGTGTCAGATCAAAACTCAGATCTTTGCTGTTTATGAAAACAACTCCAGTACCACATTTGAGCTTTTTTCTTCTTCAATGGAGCTCGACCATAGACTCAGAAGCGAAAAAACAAACACATCCTGGTCCAGCAGAGAAGCTGCTGTGCGTGATGCGCTATGGAGACAAATCCCAGCAGGACAAGCAGCTGTGTGGAACACAGTGGGGCTCAGCCTGAAGCAGAACCGATAAACATCAGATTGGAGTTTACAGTCCAACAGCAGCAGCAGTGGTGCTGAACACCTCCTCCCAAACGTGCCCAGCCTGGCTCAGGCTTGTCAACCTGCAAACTTGCCTAAGGACTGGTGTGCAGCATCCAGGATTACTCCTGAGATGAGCGGAACGCTCGGCCATTTGGGGTGGATTGCTAAAGCAGTAAGGCAAAGTTAGGCAGGCAGGGATAGGAAAGCTTTTGCAGACAGAGCACACACAGCAAATCAGCTCTACATGAAAGACAATCCCCTCGCGAAGGCTTATATTACTGCTTAATATACGTACAATATGGAAAATACTAGATGCATTTTCAATTTTTAGTGCATCCCATGTTCACAGGGTACCTTATTTTTGCTAAAAGGGAATTTCTAGGTAATACTGCTATCTGCACCCGTTAAAACATACCATCGTTTTTAACAACTGCAATGAATTGGATAATGGATTGTAAGTCAGACTGCTTCTAGCTGCTGGGATAAAATAAGTCAAGAGAGCAGAATACCCAGAAAATAACTCCCACTGACTGGAGTAATGACTAAAGCCACAGTTTGCACCCCGTGTTTTTCAAGCTGTCCTTCTATTAAATCACACAGCCCAGACAAGTGCAAAACAGCATGTGATGCAGCCATAAAGGTGTTCTGGCATCTGAAATCGGAGATGAAAGCACAGGGAAAAGCAAACTTTCAGGCATGAATTGATGGGGACAAAGACATGGTTGGGGTCAAGAGGAACAATCCATATTAACTGCTCCATTTCTGAATGATTGTGGAGCGCAATTCAAATGAGAAGGACATACAGACACATGTGGATTATACAGGAAAATATGACCCTATAAAGGAAAAATATGATCCTGCCAGGAAACAAAGCACAAATTAACCCATTCTCTGAAGCTGCACTAACAAAGGGAAAACAGACAGAAAAGCATCAGTTTAAAATCCAACCTCTTAAATTCACATTTTGTAACAATAAAGATTTAAACCCATCAAGAAATAAGTACTTGAGATTTGTGTCCATCTTGGAAGATCTTCGATCCCAAGAAGACAACTGTTTTACATGTAACATCTGATCTCCTGAGGAAGGTAATAAATGAGCTCAGCTACATTTCACTACTTCAAGAGAATGGGTATTTTATATATATGATGTCTGCTTCATTTATCCCCACATCAGATGAAGGCTTATGGTCAGAAAGGGGTCAGGTTGGCCACAGTTAACAGGTAAGAAGATAAAGGGGGCTAGGAGGGATGAGTAAAAAGCTGAGTATCAACTGGGCATTGGTGTCATGTGCTGTCCAAGCATTTGACAATTACAAGACCACAGTTTTCTATCTCAACGACATCAGATTTTTTTTTTTTTTTTTGCCTCAAGAAATATTAATTTTTCAGCGTCCCATTTAAAAAGAAGGCAACAAGGGGGCGAAAACCCATCTGTCAGTCACAAAAATCACAGCATTTTTTAGCACTAGACTTTGGAAGATGTCCTCACGACAAACTTGCACACAGAGCAGATCACTTTTCTAATATCACATTGACATTCTCTAAGAGCAGCTCCAACAGATCCCCGAGAGATAAGTCTATAGAAATGAGCCAAATTATAATGGGACTTTGTATAGCAGGCAGACATAGCATACAATTGCTTTAACCTTGCCCTGAGGCATTTCACAGGGAGATTAAAAAAAAAAAAAAAAAAAAAAAAGAGCCTGAATTCAAGTATTTCACAGTTTTTCTTAAGAGAAAAGAGAAGCAGCTCATTTCTCTGGTTCTTCCCAAACCCACAGCATCAGGCAGTATTAATTAGAGTGAGGCAAACTTAAACATGGATCTCCTTCATGAAGGACACGTTGGTTGGGATGTCAGACATGGTACATGACAGCCGTGCTGAAGATGGAGGTGCTGGCTCACCCTGCACCTAGGTGACTCCGTGAGGGATGAGTGGGGATAAACCCAGCCACTCGTTAGCTTATTCCTCGCACACTGGATTTTCTCTTCTCTGAGTAGAAAGAAATAAGAGCGCAGTATCAAAGAGCTTTGTCAGTAAATGAGAAAGGCAGATATGGAGTGGACAGAAAGCAGGCACTCATGTAGGTCAGCCAGTGACCACATGTGGTTTTGGGTCTAGAAAGAATTAATGTCCGCTGTGATGGAAAATCTGGTAGGACATCTGCATTGACATAACTGAATCTCTTAATAAAAAAGTAAGCTACTTGTTTCTCCTAAAAGGACTGTGAATACCTGTTCCCTTCCAAATGTAAGATGTTCCTTTACTAAGATCAGTTGGCTAATTCTCAGTTGGTACTTAGGTCTTGTTCCCCCTAATCACAATGCTATTCCCCCCCTAAATCACATTGACAGTTGAGTAATCAACTGTGAGAATGGCATTAACTCCTCAGTACTTCCTAAGTAAAACACAGTGTTTATCTTTCTTTTTTTTTTAATTGGTAGAGGGGAACTCATCTCTATGGATAAAGATCATCCTGTCTAGACAATCCTCATAAAGTCCCTGCTATACACCACTTCATTACATGCACAGATGCATAAAGCCTATGAGAATATTACGCAGGTACAATGCTACAACACTCAGCTCACATCCATCAGAGATTAATGCCAAGCAAGGTTCTGCAGCACACAGGCAAAACCACACGGCTTTGTACTCAGAGAAATAAATGCCTGTGTTGCCTGGGATTACAGCAGCTTCATCTAGTTTTAAAAGTGCCCCATTGGGACCTTTTGAACCTTGGTTCCTGGAGCACAAATACTTTTAATACAAGGTGCATGCACAGTGATGTGTTCAGGGCTCTTCCTAAATGGGTCTCAAATAGAAATGTGGCATCCTGAAAAGCAAATCACACAATTAAATGTTTGTATTAACAATCAAGCCACAGGGCATCCAACAGGGCTGGGAGCAGGCAGGACACTGGCTGTTGTCACATTTGCCAAGACTAAAAAATGCAGATCAGATTGTGCATCCAAAACTTCAAGCTGTCAACAGATGCCAAGTAAAAAGTCTTGGAAAGGATATGCCAAATTCATTTTCACACTATACCACTATTTGGAGAATTCAGAATAACATTTGGTGACCACTGTATTTAAATTCACCTGCAGGAACTTGTGACTGTCAACACTAAAATTCAAAAATGGGCCCAAGTGCACGTCAGCAAGGGTGAAAAAAGAAAAAAGTGTAAAAATCATTAAATGTGAACCCTTCCACTCCCCCAGATCTAATTCTTAGAATTAAACCAATCCTTCCTTTATAATTTTTCAGCGTTGAGGAGGAGAACAAAATTTGAATACTGCACTGTGGAAATATGCATTCCCTGAGTCCACAGGTGCTCACCTCACTGCTAACGAATAAAACTCTTGCCAAAGTCATCACATCAAAAATGAGTCTTGACAGTTTATCCTCTACAGCTGAACAGCTCTTTGGGAAACAGTTATGACTTCAAAGAACCAGTCTGTTAAAAAGAAAACCAAACATTTCCAAATATAATAGTACTAGCGTAGATACCTGTGATTATTTCTTAAGAATAGGGCTTCCTACTGCAAGGATTGCCTACACAGAAGTTCAAAAAAATGTTTACCCCTTAAAAATATGAAGATGAAGAACTGCAATACCTCATAATGCAGCATGATCCTCCTCAAGAGTTATTTTATGTATAGACACGCTTTGACGCAATAGGATTTAGAAGGTCAGTGTTAACAAGAAAAACGAGGTACTATTTAATCTCATTGTTTCATGAGGTGCTGTTAATGACACTTAAAACAATGACAATTCAAGATTATTTTTGTTAGGTTTTGAGCTACTTCACGGCACACTAAATAAAGAAAAGGAGAAAGGTGAAGGTGAAGGTTGAAATGGTGGGCACAGACAGTACTGCTCCATACCCCACAGCTGAGATGTGGATCCAAACTCCTCACTTTGCTGTTAAATCTCCTGTGACACCTCTAACTCAAGGGCTGTCAGCTCCTACTGTCTTGGCCATATCCCAGCTGGATAATTAGATTCTGCAAAATTGCTTATTTATTTCTGGTGTTTTAATTGGATGAACGTATACATTTTCTTTTTTTTGGTAATCATGAATACTGCTGAGCACTTTTCAGTAACTCCAGCCAGTTTACTGCAAAGTTGGCTCAAACGCTGTGGGTCAAACCAATTCCATTATGCTGTAGCACTACGATGGCTAACTGTAGACAGATTTCTATCAACAGCAGCAGAACAACTTAGAGGAACAAAGGATTCCATCCTACTTCAAAATTAGATCATAAAGCACTTACAAATCAAATTTTCTCCCTCAGTGCTTATTAATGATTTTGAAACTGTTCTATCCTCAAACCTAGCAGCAAATTCATTCATAGTGTACCACTTGCAAATTTCCTGCAAAATCCCATTATAGCATATCCTTCCATTTTATAAAAGAGAAAGTAGTATCTCAAATAATGGTTTTTGTTTGGTTTTTTTTTTCCAGATATATCTACCGTGCTCAAGAACTATGTTTGTTTTATCTAAAACAATCAACTTGACACTATTATTAAGCATTTCCATATGGACAAAAAGTCTGAAGAAATGCCTTCAGACACACAGATGAGTACGCACAGTGTTTTACTCGGTGTGAAGCTTAGAGGCATAGACAGGAACCCAACTCAGCTGCTGCAGTCTCTGAAAGATGAGTCAGAATCCTCTGGAAACTCTGTGGACTATGTAAAGAACTTCAGCTCCCAACAGACTCCTAAATTAGATGCCTGTTTTGAGATGCTGTCAGTATCTCATGTTTTCTATTGGATTAATTGGAAAATGTGTCTAAAGCTACTAGATCTTGTAGGAAAAAAACCTCATTCTCTACTGCTAAATTCTACAGATTCGCTTTTTTTTTTTTTTTAATATGTAATCAGACAACTAAAAGGAGCAGTTTCTGCATAAATATTTTCGTAACTTTGACAATTACTTGAAAGCAGGAAATGAAATGCTCATCTTGACTGTAGGCTTATTTTCCTATTCATAAAATATTCTTTCATTAAATATCTTCAGAAATCAAAAACTGATCCTTTGTGCAATCATAGTTTTATACAATTAAGCAGTACATTCTGATGTACACAGCAAGCACATCAGACAGGCAATTAATTGCCTTTATATAGCACAGAGTACTCCGTTATAAATGTCTGTACTGAGAAGACTGAACTTACCATTTCCACTGAGCATTACTAAACCTATTAGAAATACAACAGAGCAGAGAATTTTCACTGTCTCTCCTTACTCCCAAATATCCCACTGAGCACATATTTAGCCTGCAGTGGATAGAAAACATAAATGTTGAATCATCACCACGTTCTGGATGATCTTTTAACCTAATCAGCCTAAACTGGAAACAGTGCTAAGAAGCATGTATTAATGTAGTGGAGGCATCATCATGCATATCAGGTCCCACGGATAAAAGAGCTCAGAGGCACATAGTTCTACAGGAAATGAAGCATCGGTGATGAACATCAGTTTCTCATTTTAAATATTAAAACAGGCCATGGGACTTTGCCCTTTCAAAGTGGTACTGAAGAGACAATTTAAAAGGTTAATTAAATGACTGAGGCGTAAGGGGGATCTGTATGAGGAGGTCTGCCCACAGAAAGCTGGCGCTTCCAGTTTGAAGGCAGTTTGAGGGCAGGACCAAAGGCCACGTCAACTTAAGGCAGGAAACTTGAGGCAAATCAACTAATAGTATGAATTCAAGGCAAAGAAGACACAGTACATTAAACCCCAATATAAGAACACTCTCACCAGAAAGCACAGATGCCCTCCTGAGTTTCAGCTTTAACGCTACTTTTCTCCTGAATGTCAACATTCACACACCATTTAACGTGCTTTAACTTGTGCTTCATATCCACCACAGAGATACTTCGACTTTTTGAAACTTGCTAAAGCAAACAAATGTTGGTTTAACCAACATCTCACAACCACTGCACTTCTGATATATGTATGTGCATTATTTGACTGTAAAGGGTACAGCTTGGTGTGAATATTTCAGCTGCTCAGACTTCAAAAGCACTCCGGTAAGAAATTAAATAAAAATAAAAAATAAAAAGCAGGCTTATGTTTTACTTCACTTGGATACAAGAGCAGCGAACAGCAGGATATTTGAGTCACTAACTTTTAATACAGTCCTTTGTATTTGCACCATTGTCACCATAAAGTCCCACAGGAGACCTACCATTGACTTAAAAGGTACCAATGCATCACCTTCATAGCATCTGAGAAGGCACATGCACTGCAGGTTTCCTGCTTCCATTAGAATTTGTAGAAGAGTAAGTGAATTAAGAAAAAGAAAAAAAAAAACACCTTGATATTCAGAAATCAAGTTTTGCATAGAATATCTCAGTATGTCATAATTGGCTGATGCTTAAAAAGTCAGAGGAACTTCTGCTAGATTTTGGCCCCACACTCTTTTATATCACTTATTACAACAACAACCAGGTTGTACAAGCAGAAATCTAACTTGTCTCAGAAGCAAATACATTTTTCCTTTTCTCTAATTTTTCCCCTCATTTTTAAAGCAGGCTGGTCAAGAAACTGAAACACACAAGGAGAATACTTTAGTTTCTCATCTTACCCATTCAGGAGGGAGAAAAAAATCAACACATTGCAAACTCGAGTTCCAACTTTGACATCTTGAAGTGCTCAGTAATTCCTCAAAAACTTTACAGGTGAGAAATATAATCTGCAGCACAGACACTAAGATTTTTTTCTACCGTATCATAGGCCATAGGAGAAGTTATTTGAAGCAGTAAACAAAAAAATGCTCAAGGCATAAAAAAAATAATATTTTGAAAAAGAAGAAAAAGAATTAAGTGTTGGAAACAATCATAATTACATTTTAAAGAGAGATTTTGATTGCTTAACCTGAGTCACCTAGGGCATAATGATTACTAAATTCATAACTCTTCCCATCAGAGAAGAAATGGAAAAGTCTTAATAATCTAAAATATATTGCAGTATCTTTCTCCGTTTCGAGTGAATCAATGATATTTATAGCCCCGAAGGTATTGAATCTATTTGTATCAAAGAACACCAATAATAATGTACAATTCCATTATGGAAGTGCATCTCAGGAAAGTGAGCACTGTCTAAGATTACAAAAAAAAAAAAGAACTAGCTAGAACTAGGCATTTGTGATCCCATGGAAGCATGCCAATCTTCTCCCAATAGATGGAATGATCAAATTAGCTCAGGTGTTCACAGCTCACCATAAAACATGGGATGAAAAATGGGAGGTAGTAACTATCAAGACATTTTATACAGTTTGACAGGAAAACTTATGGCAAATTCCACCAAGAAATGTATCCTCATCAAATTGGTCTTGCTTAAAAAAAATGAAAATAAGAGTAATGAAGAGAAAAACAACACAGAGTTGGCACCAGTTTTGAGACTCAGAGTAATTCAGAGATCCAAGCATTCCCTTGAAGCAGAATGAAGACTGCAGGATTGTCCAAAGAGAGAAAGTATCTGCCATAATAACTCCACAGGCTTTCGGTAAAACTACTTTTTTTTTCCTGTCTGTGAGAAGAATATTTCTTTTTCTGCTTGTTCCCTAGCTTTTTTCTCTCACCTCTGAAGACTCTCCTCAGGCATCACCCAGCAGTTACAGAGGGGACCTATGGGAGCCATTAAAGTAATTAGAACTGCTTGAATGTCAGCAGCAGATGATGCCATGGAGGACAACAGAGCCCTACCCTACTGTTAATGTGAGATGTTAATTTTGTGAAATCTTTTCTTTTGTGTTCTGGTTTGTTCATTAACTAGATAAAGCAGAGCCCAAGAGAACAGATCTACAAAAACCTCAGCAAGCAGGATGTCACCACAGGCTTGGTTACCATGACATTGGCATCGAAGTGTTTGTAACTTTAAACAACTCAGCACCTTATTTTCAGAGACTTCAAAGTTTTTTGTTTTTTTTTTTTGAAAGACAGCCACATCTCAAATAATGTTTGGTTTTCTTTACTAACCAGTTTCAGCAGGGGAAAATCAGACCACTTTTGTTTCTTTTGAAAAACCAGTGCCACACTTGGTTCCTGTTTTAAAAGATGAAAACACTGCATCACCTGAAGGCTATCAGAGGCAGAATGCAGCTTTCAGACAGTTCTGGAATCAAGTTCAGCAATGAGCCTGATACCAGACTGGGAGTGGGATTTCCCCTCCTCAGTAAAGAGAAAATTACACGTTTGCATCAGGAACATGTAGTTTAGCACATCCAAGCAGAAGGTGCTGCTTATACTATCAGCAATAATAATTAAAAATTCCTGACTACAGATGAAGACAGAATTCTTGCCCCAAATCTTCTAAGTCAAAGGGTAAAGTGAGCATACGATTGGGAGACAAGCATAAGGAATCAGTACTTCTTGAATTATAAATAACACTGCTGGGTCTTCTATAATAACTGATTATTGTGAAATTGTGAAACGTCATTACTCTATAAAGGAAAAAAAAAGATCCTGGATAGCAGAAAGAGCTAACACTTAAATCTGTATGCAGCATGAATTCATTTTGTTTCTCTTTATATTTTTTCTATTCTTAGATATCAGCTTCGTGAGACCTGATTTATTGTCCAAATGTATCAAAATAGGAATGTGCTCTTACATTTCAAGGCATTAAATAAGATTTACTCCACAGTAACTTCATTCTGACTTACCGAAGCAGGATTTTCCATGCCCGGCACTTCTTGCACAATAGAAAATCTTCTCCAAGAAATGCAGAGCTTAGTGAAAAAGTTAACTATTACTAATGCCTTGATACTTAATATTGGCAGCCCCAGCCATCAAATGTAACTAGACTGACTAGCACTGTCTGGAGAAAATAACAGATTAAAAAGTGGAAAGAGGAAAATACAGCTGAAAGGATGCCAGTGTCACATCCAGGACTGGTGAGGTCTCTCAAGAACCTGAGCTGCATTGTCACAATCCCTGCAGTCAAGGCTGTTCCCTGCCCAGATCTGAGACAGAAGGCTGTGGGAAACTTGGACTTTCTCCCCTGTGAGGGCAGTCAATCACTGGAACACAGCACAGAGAGGCTGTGGAGTCTCCAGCACCACATATATTGAAAACCCAGCTGGATACTGTCCTGAGTCCTGCACTTGGTGATTGGGTTGGACAACTGGTCTCCATAAGCCTCAGCTACCCCATGGCTGTGACCTTTAGCACATGTCCTGTTCAACTTTATGAGTATTATCAAGCCACTTTTTAATTACTATATCCTTAGTTGTGTATAGATTTTGAATTGATTTTAATAGAATGATAAAACATCCTAGATTTCAATAGGTCATCACACTGACAGTGTGATCAATACAATCTCTGATTCATTACTTCACATTCTTCTGTTTTCAGAAAATAAATTATGTCAAAATAAGATTAAAGGTGGTTTGGTTTCTTTTTAAACCTTTTTAACTGCTGTATTAGAAAAGTTATTTCACAACATTTATTTAGGAAAAAAAACCTTTTTCTTATATCACAAAGAAGGAGGAATTCAGAGACAATTTTTCCAACACCATATAAACATTAACTGACACCCCATTTATAAAAAGAATACTAAAACCACAGTAATAGGAAATCTTATACACAGCACACACTTGCAAAGAGCTTCACTGTGGCCACTCTTGAGCAAGTTGCTGACAGCTGAATGGAAAATTCAGGTTCCTATTTTTAAATGCCCATACAAATTCCTTGTCTGTACTGCATGTTGGATGCTGTTCAGTACCTTTTTGGTATTTGTTTCACAGCTCCATAAAGTTCTACAAGATTAAATTCTATGTAAATGGCTGTAAAATTATGCAGCTGGAAGTAGAAGCAAGCTGTGTCCATCACTTTAAATATGTTCAGTCATAGAAAGATGTTGCTCAGTGCAAGCAGCATTTCTGTTCTGATTTCACTCTCTTCTCAGGGACTCAGGAGTGGACCAGAACCTAATGCAAGATACTATCAGTGACACATGAACATCTTGATCCTGTACTAGTTATGTTTAAAGCTGCCTTTTCTCCAAATCCCACTCGTATTACAATTGTCTCCAACAAGTTTGACTTCATCCAACTATTTTCTTACCAGCATTATCTAAAAGAGCTTATATAATAATGAATTGACTGTCCAATATGTGGTCAATAATGGCTCATGTAACCTCTGACAGTAGGGTTATCACACGGACTTGATAAGTTTTGCAGGAATATATAACTTTCACCTGAACTGTCACCAAAGAACAGCTTGCAAGGGAATGAGGTCTTTCTCTGAAGGATATTATGAGGGCACCCTTTATGATATACATTAATGGAGGTCAGAAGAAAGGCTACTGTTCTCATTTATGAAGAGAAAGCACCAGATCATTATGATGGCATGTGAATAGTGAAAATAAAGTCATTCTCTGGTTCAGGTAAGATTAGTACATTTTGTCCTATCAAGCCAAGTCCTTTTCACTGTAAAAAGGCACCCTTAGGCAGCACTTCAGTGAAGTTTTGCAGGCAGTGCAGAACAAGGTTCACATAGCACACTGGTTGCAGCAGGAGGCTTTTTGCCTAAAAGTCCCTGAGAACAGACACCTCATTCAAAGTGGAAAACTGACGCAACCTGCATGGCACTTCCTGATTGAGATGGCATGGTTCTTCAGATTAGAGCAAACAAACAACCCTAAAAGGAATCCAAAACTCACATAACAGTTTTAATTCCTGGCTTGTACTAGGAAATTTTATATGGCATTCACATGCACAGTGACTTCTCATCTTTCTTTTGAACTTGCAGAGAAAAGCACTGACACCTGCCTTTGAGGTTGCCTTAACCACTGTTAAGGGCATACATGTTACATATATAATTCTTTCCTAAGTTACTTTAAGATAAAAGTAGCAATAAAATAGCCACACAAAATTAAACATGACTGTTTTCTATTGAATGGTTGTCAGTTCCACCAAATCAACACCAACCTTGGATCAAAGGCAGTCACACTTGGACACTTTTCCTTTAATAGCAGCACTCATGCCTGGGCAGAACTGGAAATCTTCCCTAGTTCTGATGTTGTCTTGATACTTGAATGAGTAGTGTGTTGTACATAGTGTCTCCAGCCTCCTACCTTCATTCACTTCTGAATGAACACTTTCACTGGTATAAGGGTACAAGCATCTCTGCAAGAAAAAGCTACTTCCTTGCAGTGTATGGCAAATGCAATCTTGTTAGCACCAATGTTTGGGATGAAACAATTCAAAGGCGCGCAATATTTACAAAGCATCTTGTAAAAAATCACTACTCTCAATGAATTGCCAGCAGTATTATTTCCAGTCCTATCTTTGCTCCGAGATCAAATTTGAAATTGCTCAGCCATTAGAAGAATCAGGTTTTAAATTCAAATTGAGTCAACCACCTGTTGCAGTAGCTTAAGGTTGAATTATACTTTGAGATTTAAGCATTATGGTGAAAGTAAACAGGTCAAACCCACTGCCTTAAGCTAAAGCAGTGCAGTTAGCAATGAGCAGCTGAGGACTCCCTTTGAAGAAAAAGAAGAATTATTGCCCTAATTTAGTAGAGCCCTGAATCCAACAGAGTGCCAGCCCTCTCATCTCAGATGTATCAGGAAGTGAATAGGAAAGTACACCAGTGTATTCCATACATATACATTATTAACTTTCAGATAAAAGCATTCAGATTTGGAGGCTAGTAAGCTGAGTTTTCCTAGAAAAGAAAAACAAAAAAAGAAGAAAAAAAAAACAGTCAACCAACCAACCAAACCCCAGCCCATCTCCTGAATGTTCTCCTTGGGCATTTTGTTCTGTGCCCACAAGAGAACACCTACTCTTCTCCCTCAGGCATTGTTCATGCCAACATTTAGTGTCTATGATTAAAGTTTCTCTTGGTGTTCATCGGGGATTTAAAGTAGTGCTAAGGAAAAAAAATCTCAAACAGTCATATTTTTGAGACCTGCAGCAACTCCAAAGACTTGCCTAAAATAAGCACCAAATTCTGCATCTCCAGGCTTTAGCTTATTAAATAGGAAAAATGTAAAATGCATGACCTGGATGAAAGAATAATTCTTTTCAGTTGTGTTCCCAAGCTTTTGAAGTTGGGGACTTTGTTCTTAGCAGAACTACTTTGGTAACAACTCTGTCCCCAGTGGATGAGGAGCTACATCATGAAACTCTCCGACCTAGTTTGGTTCCGCTGTTCAGCTCCGTTCTAGAGAGACTCCCGATTAAACTCAGAGTTATTAGAGTTATCCCTTATTTCTTTTGATAGATGAGATGTTCAAGTTAACTATTAGATCCTTAGCAAAATTGGTAGGAACATCTTTCAACTCTTGTGCTCAGACTAGTAGACATATCAAGCACTGTAGTTTCTAGCATTACCCAAAACAATTAACCTTTGACAACATTATGCACTACAGAGAACTAAATATAATAAAACATTTTAAAAGTATTGTTTAATTCATACTAAGAGTCGCTTCTCAGAGGTAATTACTAACTGATATGCACTGACTCACAGCACATTACTATGTTGTTCTCTACTGCTTTCTAAGGTTCACGTTTGACTCACTCAGCTGCAAAAAGCACTACCCATATCCCAGCACTTGTTGCGCTTAGGTTAGATAATTCGTCTGCTGACAAAAAGCTAGGAAAGTTCACATGGAGATTCAAAAAACAGAAACACCCAACACCAGTAAAAAACTATGTCTTGTAGAACTGTTGATTTCTACAGAAAATATACCTTTTTTCTTATGATTCAAAGCACTGTGCATTTTTCAGTTAATTAAGAACTTTGCTCTTTCAGAAAACAGGAAGAAAGGAAGGTGGATGGATAGAGAGGAGGTGTATCTAGCATGTAATATCCTCAATTTCTGAGTTTGTATATAAAGCCAAAGATGCCTAAACAATACAGTACTCATTTCCTGTGTAAGATTTCCTGTGTAAGAAAGATACATGTGGCAATACCATATAAAGCATGTTATTAGCAGTGGTATGCAAACATTACATTAACAAAAAGAATGCAACCTATTTAATTACCTCCAGGATGAAAAGTATCAGCCTTTAAAAATATCACCCTCTTTCCAGAAATTTGAGAAGGTCTGTTGAAAGTACTGAAATACATTAAGGCTGCTCAACAACATTCAGTCACTAGGGTAACAACTCACGAAGATTAGAAAGCACACATTTGGTTTAATGGATCACACACAACCTATAGGAGTTCATATGCACACAAAAAGCTCAACAGAGCCTGATTTCAGGCAAGATTTCATTAAATAAATCTACACAATACACATTCTCAAATTTCACCAGTAGCACCAGCACACAAACTAAAATAGATTTGCCAAAAGATTACCTTATTTCCTTCTGTTAGAAAGTGCATTAGCTAGATCATAGTAATATTTTAGTGTCTTACTGAAGCTCTGTTAACTATGTCATTATTCCTTAACAAAGAAGGTTATTGTCATGCTTCAGCTCTATGAGTGAAATATCAAAATCTGCATGTGTGAATTCAATATTATATTGCAGATGGTTGATCTGAATTTTAAGATTTGTTCCAAAATATGTCCTACAAGCTCACAGCTACACACAGCACTGCTCTGAGTTATACAGACACAGCATCACATGGAGAAATACCCAGCACATAAATAGCAGTTTGGGGTGTGTATGTCTTTTCAAATCAGTCTTTTTAATTATCAGAGAGACAGATCAGCCAGTTATAACTGTTTTGCTTATAGCTGATGCTCACGAAGGAAATAAAGTTGAAGCTTTAATAAGCAACAGCCTATTCACCTTCCTATTCCCCTTTTAAGGAAAGGAAAAAAAAAAAAAGCTTCCAGCTGACCACCCAGCAGTATCTAATCTAATGGGAAAAGGTGAATCCTATATGACATGCATTTTTTGTTCGAGTAGATAGGAAGCCTGAGGGTGCCAGAAAGGCAGACCAAAATCCTTAACAAACCTATAAACTGAAAAAAGCAACATCTGCCCATGGAAAGATAGGAAAAGCAGGGTCTAATACGGACTGACACATCATAACAAGTGTTTATGTATATTGCCAAAACCATTGCCCTCTGAAATTTCTAAGTAAATTCCAGGTTTTTTCTTTTAATCACTTCTGCATTCTGTCCTTGTCGAAACGTCTTGTCATACAGCATTACCGTGACTTAAAAACTCAAAGTTCAGAAGAATGATAGAAAAACTTAAACAACGTGGATGAAACATGGCATTTCTCATTTTAATTTTAAAATAGATTCCACTTTCATGATACAAGGCAGTATGTTCTGTGCCCTCAGAATTTACACCAACTCCCAGGGCCAGAATAAGTAAGCATGTTGAATAATTCCTCTTATCACTTACTACTGAAGTGTAAAGTAAATCTGCTGCTGTTCAATAAAATTCCTCCTTGAAATCACAAGTCTCTCAGTTACTCTTTCTGTCTCAGTGGCATTGAGTATTCCAGGTCACTGCACAGGTTAAGTGAACAACCTCACAAATGCAGAAATAACACAAACTGAGATTGTTCCAATTTCCCCACAGTAGCACTTTAAAAAAGAAAATAATCTGATCTACCCTCACCTTCCAGATCCACACCTCCTTCTTTTTGCTGATTTTAGGCCTTGGTACCTACGGTCTCCTTAATACTACTGGCTCTCCCTCAAGCATTCATTTTATAGTTGATTTTTCATACATAGAATCCCCACTCCTGAGTTCCTTTTGGAAAATGCCTTTTCTCACAGCCAGACTGACCTCAGCAGCCTTTGGTTAAAGACGCTCTGCTAATGGATTTGCTAAGTTCTGACACTCAAGATGTATTTGGTTTTGTGAGATTTTGGGGTTTTGGTTTCTTCATTAACAAGGCAATTAAGGGTTTTTTTTTTTGTTGTTTTTTTTGTTTGTTTGTTTGTTTGTTTTGTTTTGTTTTGTTTTGTTTTTTTCCTCAGGAAGGAACATTCTCTCCGTGAAACCCATTTAATTATAGAGAAATGCATGGCTTAAACATAACAACCTCCTTTCCTGTTAATTCAGCTGTGGCAAATTTTTCATGCTGCATTTTATACTCTGGTTATGCTCTGGACACAAAGAAAACCTGGAAAATACTTTTTCTGATTTTTTAAAATTTATTTATTAGTTCTTGCAGGTTTGCTCCCTCATGGCAGCCCCACAGCCACATCATGGTGGCCTGCACCTCCCTCACAGCAGCCTGCATCTTACAGGGAGCAGAGGGGCAGCGCTGAGCTCTGCTCTCTGGGGACAGCAACAGAGGAAACAGAGGAAATAGCATGGAACTGCATCAGGGGAAAGTTAGAGAAAAGCTCTGCCCCAGAGGGTGGTGGGCATGGAGCAGCTCCCCATGGCAGCAGGCACGGCCCTGAGCTGTCAGAACTCAGGGAGCACTGGGACATCGCTCTCAGACTTTGGTTCTGGTGGGAATGAACTCCATGATCTTTGCAGATCCACTCCAACTTGGGCTATTCTATGGTTTTACTTACTTGGGGATCGTGCCCACAGAGATCAGAAAGCACAACTTTGGGCTCCACCACTTTATTCTAAGAGCATCCATGGGTCCTATAATTGTATTGATTTCCCACAAATACTTTATATTTTTCTTCTGGAAATATTCTTGTTGGAAGAGAAATTATCCTCCCTTTATAGGAAGATCAGACCATGTTTTTTTGTCCAGTATAATGCAGGACCTATGTGAACAGGTACCAAACCGAAATCTAACACATCCAAAGGTAAACACTTTGGCACCAAATTCCCAAAGAGTCATGGTCTCAAGGTCCTAAACTTTCTGTACTGAGCAGAAAAAAGATTCACTCTTAAAAAGGATGGAAAAATATTACCAGTATGCTTTGTACAACTGTGCACATCTGGCATAATATGAACAGATGGAATTGGCAAGAAGGCTTTTCAGGTTAGGTTTCTGAGCCTAATTCTGAGCTGGTACAAACTGACCATGTTGTTCTGATGTAGTTCTTTTTATGTCTGCTCCTCTCTCTGTAGCGTGGTCTCAGCAAATGGGAGAGCATAGCATTCATGGGTTTTTCTCCATGAACAGCAAGCACAGAATTGATAACGTAAGATAAGCACAGTAATTAAAACTCATATTTAGAGCTATGAACTCTGGAAAGGAACGTATGCACATCAACAGTTATCAAAATACTGACTCTAATGAAAAAAAGATGATACAATTTGAATGCATTTATTCATAGGCAGCAGTATTTCATTACTGCTCCCTTTCACTGTATCAGGAAATACAAGGGGCTGACAACAGACACCATATAGTAGTTTAATAAACAATATTAGATGCAGTAACCTTCCTGGCTAGGTAATGCATGGAAAATATACATCCTGCTATTGCAGCGGCTGTTCATTTCCATAATTTTCCAACATCCAGCTACTCTGAGCTGCTCCCTCTGTAACAGCTTCTCACTGCTGCACCTGCCAGCAGGTAAGGGAAATTCAAAGTGTGACTTGGTCAGCATAACCTCATCTGAAACGAAGCAAACGAGTTGAGCATGCATGCCCCTTGTGTTCCCTGTCAGCCTGAGCCCTCCAGTAGCTCCTGAGCTCAAAATTCCTGCAGAGCAATGCAACACACAAATCACCAGGTGGCCCTATTATGTAGCAGTCATTACCAAAGAAATCCCAGCCTTACATAAGCCCTGGCTTTCATGTAGTGTAACACAGAGCGATTATTTGAATAAAAATGCCCCGTTTCCCATGGCGACAGCTCCCTGCGGCTCACACCTCGTTGGGGACAAAAGAAACGATCTGGAGATGCTGTTAACCTCTGGAAAGAAGGGAGAAACTCTCAGATGAAGGCAGAAAAGAGCACGGTGCTGATGACTAATTGTTTAGTGTAGTGTTCATCGTGGACAGCGGCACACAGACTCGGACTTCGGGAAATTCATTCCGGGCATTTTACTCGAGGCATATATATGGGAGTCTCGGGCTCGGGAGACTTCAGGGTTTGCGGTGGGATAACTGAGACTGTAACTGAGGAAAGGCAATTGAGGAAGGGCATCCTGCATAAAAATAAAAGTAGTACTCCTACAACGTCTTCCCAGTCATTTTATTGGCTGTTGAAGCAATTAATTTTAGAGTCTGGTTCATACATTACGAGTTCCTACACTCAGAACACAGCTTCTACAAGATTCTATATGCATACAAAAAGAAGTTTCTACTCTTACATCCCAATTAAAAAGGAACATATTTTCAAGCACATTATATCTCTCCTGTGGACACTAAAATTTACAGCAAAAACAAATGGATTTACAGGCACAACATATTTTTCAGGAGGAGTAGTGATGTACAAATAAATGCAGGCATCAAATGACTTCAAAACTAGCACCAGCTCACAGGAATTGCAGACATTAACTTTTTATTCTGTTATTTTATCGGTTGAAGTTAACGTGCTCGCCTTCAGTCCACAAAGCTGAACATCTGCATAAGGCCGTACTTGGTCAGGACTTACTCAACGTTTGCAACAGTAACTGCATTAATTAATGCCAACAAATTTTGAAAAGACAAAATTATGCCTAGCTAAGTAATTTTTTTTTCAGGCTGCAAAAACCAACTTTATACGTAAGAAAAAAACACCCCTGGGTATTTTCAGATGTACTACATCCAAGTCACTTGGCACACATTAATAAGGTAAGCCAATTTTCCAACAATCAGTAGGCACGCTGATGCAATGCAAAAGCCACTCTAAGTATAAAGGAAATCTCCAAGGGCCAGAGATTAAATTCCATTTGCCTTAGGTCAAAAGATCTACCTTAGTCCCTAGCGGGCGCTTGTGTACATCACAAAGCCAATGCACAATTCAGCAAAATTGGCAGCCAGAGGAGAAGTCTTCAACACTAGAACACCAGAGGGATTATAATTCAGAAGTGAGATGCTTTAGCTCAGCTACATCAAGGCAGCTCCTTCTTCATTTGCATCTGCCTGTAGCCAGATTGTACAAACCTGCTGCATTCTCAGGCACCTGGCAATTACCCCAATGCTTTAGAAGAAAACACCAAAACAGCAATCTATCATTCCAGCCTCTAGTCAAAGGGTCCTTATCTCAACAAAACATGAAATGCATTCCCCTGGAAGGCCAGGTACCCAAGCAAGCTTCTCAGGTCACAGCTCACATCAGAGTTGCGCCCTGGATGTATAAGATACAAGTCACTACAATTCTCTCCCATTTAACTGACATCTTAATTGTTCCAAATATTCTAATACAGTCAGATGGCTTTTTAGGTAAATTAGCTGTATTTCTTAATTTGTCAGTGGTATTTAATTGTTTACTATAAATTGACATGATTAATTCTCCAACAGCTTCATCTTCAGTTCCTTCCTTAATATGGACTCAGAACTTGACAAACATTCGCAGGCATACAACATTCACACATACAGAACCTGAACATCCAACACAGATGTCAATGTACTAACATTAGAACTAGCATCACATCAGCAAAAGGGAAAAAAACAAAACAACTGTCAGGAGAAAAATCACCACATTAAAAATTGCAATGCCCAGGCAAGATTGAACACAAGTTTATCAGCATTAGACAACTCAGACCATGCGTTATGATGGATGTCTTCATTTTTGCATGTAAATGTTTCTCAGCAGAAAAACGCATGTGTATGTAAGAAGTAGATGTCAATTTTGATACACACACTTTGTAAGAACATGATGTGAAAATACACTGTGCTTGCTCTGCCCTGTAACCCCAGTTAACTCTTCCATCTCAGCAGTTATGAAAATCAAGCCCTAACGAACAGAAAACTGTGGTTTAATTTTATTCTGCAGTTCGATTTTTTTTTTCCTAGACTGATGATCCAACCAATGAAGAGCACTTTTAATAACAGATTTACACAATCAGAAAGCACCTCAAGTTCACATTGGCGTTTAATCGTCATCAGAAGTAGTTCACAGCAACCTATGCCATCCTCCTAAGAGCACAGTTCTCAAAGTAGATGTATTTGCATTCAAGGATGGAAAAAGAAAACAATCTACCTGAAATCGTAAGGAGAATCAGCACCAATACCCACTGTGCATGAATCTCTGGCATGCATTAGTATCTAATCATTTATTAACCACTCCTCCATCACTCTGGGCACTGCTCATATTAAATCATGCCCTTGAACGTTAATGTTGAATAAGGGCCAGAGCCTACTGCAAGGATTTTGTTCTTCACTTCTGGCCACTTACATCCTACCTTTACTTCAGACACTCAGCTGAAAATGTTTAAACATGGCCAAAGCTCCATATGCCCTTTCTGGTTCACATTGACTTTATGCCCACAAACCGCTTGATGCTAGTTTTCAATCAGACGATCCCTAACATTTGTTCATATTTTGCCTTCTGTGGCACAACACGAAAGCCTCCTTCATACTCAATACTTTGTTGATATCATCACTTTGAACACTGCTCATTCTCCCCAGTAAGCTCCACAGGACATGCTCCCATGCTCTGCTGCATGCAGACCTCTCATGTCCCATGGTGTGGTCAGTCCAACCCAAATAAGGGATCCGACAACTCTGCTGCCCACAAGCGTGCAGCAGTACGCACTGAATTCAGCAGCAAGCTTTGCCAGCTAAAAGATGGAGACAACAACTGTTTGTAATCAGACAAGCGTGCCTCGTCCTGCACACAGCCTCTTTTCATCTAGGTAGCATATATATCATGCCCCCAGTAATATCAGAGCAAAACTCATGGATATTGGCTTAATGAGCATGCGTTGGTGGTTGGACTTGATGATCTTAGAGGTTTTTTTCCAACCTTGATGTTTATACAATTCTAAATTTAGGTATTTCACTGACAGGAAGGAGCAACATTTATGCATTTGAAAAAGAAGAGAAAAAAGCTAGAGTAAGTTAGTATTTAACAGGTACAATTCAAATTGCTTGAGTCTGGGAAAACAGTGCTTGGGCCAAGTGATTTGAAAGCAAACAAAATGGGAGAGAATACTCTTTATGTAAAGAGCTGTTCATGTTCTCCACCTCTGTTAATGTAATAGGGGAAAAGAAAGGAAGCATTAAAAGGTCCTTGTCAAAGAGCAGCTTGTCCTATATAATGAGGCCAAAGCAGAAACTCGTATAATAGGATATTAAAAGCTTTAATTATTTCCTTTTTTTCCAGTCTGATAGCATCTACCTGCAGCAAATCGAATGAGACCTTTGTTAAAACCACCCTTTCCACATGCATCTGCTCCTGTGCCAAAGCTCCCTGAGGAATGGGCTGCTCTACAGTACCTACACCACTGCTGACACAAGGGCTGCTCGCTCCTGCCATTCTGTGAGCCATGAACACCAGCAAAGCAATTGAGCAATCTAGTAGGACACCCAGCTCCTTGCCCCAAATTTCTCTAGTCTTCTTAATAAGTCATTCAGAGCAAGGACTCCACCCATCACATTTGTAGCAAAAAGCAATCAGGGATCAGGATATTTCCATTTGAACTCAGTGGCTTCTAGGCAACTCATCTCATTTCCCCTGCACTTAAGTCAACTAATAGGAGTCTGAAAGCTTGTAATTCCCAACAGTTTTATTGCACACATCACCAAGAAAGCACCTTCAGCTGCAGCCTTTTTATACAAACTATTCCTGTACAACAGTCTTTTTCTCCAAAGACTTTGTTGTTGGATTTATTATTTTTACTCTTTTAATTTTGGAGTTCATTCTCAGAACATGTTACTCAAAGAGAATATGCAACATAAAAAATGAAAATCTTCTCTTAGCAGCACAAATCGCAGCACATTCATTTAAAAAAAAAAAAGCCTTTTACAGTATCTGTGATTAAATCAATTTGTTTTGCCCTTTTAAAAATACTTCAGGACCTCTCTGAAAACATATTGCATATATTTATTTCCAAACTAACGTAACAAATACGAATGAAAATAAAATAGCATTATGCATGGCAGGAGATTATACACGGAAAAAAGCATGTGTAATTAATTGTATCTATGTGGACAGTAAATGGCAAATAACTCCATCATGCCTTTGTACTTTCAACTTTTGACTTTTTCTACTGTGCATTCTCCCATAAGAAACTAAGAAAAAACATTTCTGCCATGCCAGGACCAGACTGCCCACTGCAATCTCTTCTAAAGAGAGGATTAAAAGAACATCTATTCAATTCACTCAGGAAAGACAAGATATTCTGAACTGCAGTTAACTGCAGCAACAGGTTGTGTTTTAAGTCTTAGAAAGAAACTCTTCAGCTGTGGCTAAAAAGCCAGGGAATGAGTGGACAAAAAGCCAAAACCATTCTACCAGATTTTTTCACAAAGCAATCAATTTTATCAACAATTATTTTAACTTAGGCTACAAAACCCACTCATTGACCCATGGGACTGGGCCACGTAGGCTTTGATAGAAGATTGCAAAGCCGCTTAAAGCAGCTTTAGCTGCAGGAGCAGAGCTCTGTTCTGTGTGCTCAGGATGTCACAGGGCAAGGAGCAGAAACTGACTTCCCAATGGAGGAGTGGGGAAGGCAAAGATGGAAAGTAAATGGCAAAACATGAAGTGAACAGACAGCTCAATCAAAAAAACCAAAGTGAAAAGGCTTGCTTACTTTATAAATGGATTAAAATTCTACACATCTCACATATATCCCCCCCCTCCCTTTTTCTTTCCCCCCATAAAACTACAGTTTATGAAAACATTCAAACATACATAACGTTAGCAAGGTCTGGACTCACTTCAGCTTTTTGATGAGTATCTGTGACCTTGAAAAGGAGGAAAGCAGCACCATTTGTCTCTAACAAAGCAGTGTCATGGAACTTTGCTCTTTTCCTATCCCTTTGATAATTACTCCTCAGCCATGAGCTCGGTGCTGGCAGTGCAAAGCGCTTCGAGTGATATGAACATGCTGGGATCCACTAATATGCATCAATAGAAACGTCACCAAAAAGCCCCAATACTACCCATACATTTTTAACCACAGTTTATACTATTTTTCAGGATTCCTTTACGGTTTCAGAACTATTGGTGAGTTTGATAAGCAGCCCCAGCAGAAAAATGAAAATTGGAAAGTAAAGAGAATAGAGATATCAGAGCTTTCACAACTATTTAAGATTATTTCTGCTTGACTCTGTGTAGTACATTTATCTTGCTAACAAAAAAGACTTAGAAAGGAGGAATGACTAACACATCACTGCCTACTCTGAATATTGTTCCTCAGCCTGATGGAGTGGGATCAGACAGACAGGACTGTAGGCATCTCAGTCAGACAGCCAAAAAATTCAGTCACCTCAACTGCCAAGAGACATTACAGAAGATCTTTGCTATAAATCAAATGAATGCAAGTCTTCAGATATTTTTTATTTTAATAACTTTGCCAGCAGTGTCTTCTTTTGAAATTAATATATCTGCTCTAGTGGTTTTCAGTTTTCCTTGTAAAATAATGACAGCTAATAGGAAAGCACTGTCATGTACTCTGACTAAAGGTAATGTATATGTGACAGCTGTGTGATCATCAGTAGGAAACTATTTCCAAAAGACAAAAGGAATAATTAAAATGAGCCTGCAGTCCTAGCTCTGGATTTAAATGTTTAAATGTTTTAATTTGAAAGAACAATGGCTCCTTGAAGCTCCTTCACAACCCATGCTGACAGCTTGTCATTTCTTAACCAGTGTTAAATAACAGTCGTGCACATCTGAACGCTAGATTATGGCTGATGATCCTTAAAAGAGTACTGATACTTCCAAGAGAACCCAAGAAACCAGAGCTTTGCAACCTTTCAGTATACTTGGAAATTAAGCTAACAAGAAATGCAGTGAGCCTGTCCAAGAAATATAGTAGAAAGTGGGGAAGGGCATATTCCTTAAATGAAATTTTAAGTCCCTCAAAGTCCTCCACTGAGGATCTCAATTGCCCATCAAAAAGCTAATCCAAGTCTGCTGTCTCCTATTTTCCTATAATGGAGCAATCATTCTCACATCAAAACCAGTGGCTTCAGAGCCACAGGCACGACCATGCTTCAAACAGAGCTGTGTTACTGCTGTCTTTTCTGTCTGTCGAGACATTTAACTGTGGCTTTATCTGCATAAAGCAGAGGTCACATAGTCCCAGTCACAAAACAAAGGTCTGTGTGTGGCTGCTCTTCTACCTCCCTACAAGACAAAAGTCAACATGTGGGGGATCAGAACCCACATGCAACCATATGCTGATAGACTACACAGCCCCATGAGAAAACACTGAATAAATAACGGAGAAGATAGATAGTGGGATTGCATTTCAGTGACATTAGTGTCACTGGAAGAGTTGTGACTCCAAATGTTTCTGGAACCTGCTTCCACTTCTCTCCTTGCATCCTTTTATGATAATGCAAAAGGAAAAAAGAATAACACAGGTTTTTAATATAGCAGATGCTTATTAGAAAAAGGTCAGACATTCAAATAGAGACTGAATTTTGAAGTGGAAAGACAATGCATCACCCAGCTAAAACAACATGAGATTTTCTATCACTGCTGAATCGTCTTTTAACCACACTGCTAAAAGGGTTTTTTTTTTTTTTTAATTTTAGATGATACAATCCCTAAAAGAAAACACTGCTGTAAATATTTTCTTTAAAGATACACTTTTTTTGATTTGACAGATTTAATGATGACTAAAATAAATCCATCACAGCAAAGCAAGAGGGGAAAATACCAATCAAAGTATTTTCCTGTGATTTGGGATTTTGGCTTCATTTAGCTGCTTTAATTTCTCTAGTATGCTTGAATTATTTATTTCCTTTCCCCTTCAGGACATGCATATCATCTTTCAAAATCAGTAAGAACGGGAAAACCAAACTTTGTTTCTCATTCAACTAAATGGATTGGTCATGAGAATACAGAAATCAAGGTCCAGCAACAAACTGTTTCTCTACACAGTGATTCTCGTGTGTCCTTTCCAACTCATTATATTCTGTGACCTAACATTAAATTTATGGTTTTTGTTTTTGTTTTGAAAAATGGAACTTCAGGTATCACATAAATTCCCTCAAATATTCCCTAAAACACGAGCAAAAAACCTATTCTGGAGCTCTGTGGCATACAGCCTTCTAATGCACAGGGGAGTTGAGAAAGGCAGAATGCCACCACAGCATAAAGCTTCAGGCCTGACCTCCTCAGCCAAACCACAACCATGCAATTCTGCAGCATGTACCTGCAGGGTCACGTTTGTCATGACCCATTCTTAGGGAAAGCCTGAAGCAGACTGGCTCCAACATGGCCCTGCATTAGTGCACGGAATGTGAGAGATCTGTGTTCTCCTCTCAGGTGCCAGGATTGAGATTTTAACCCACCCAGTATGGGGTGACAGTACTGGATTGCAGTAGTCAAGTTTCACTCAATAGATCCTTTAACCCACACTGCTGTCAGACTCACTGGCATGCTTATCACGTTTGCATGTTTATCCTTGATAAAATTTGAGTAGCAGACTGTCTGCTTAGTTATATTTTAATTTTTAATTTTAAGGTCATCAAGATTCAGCAATAACAGACATTAATACAATCTTCCCTGAAGTGTTTGCTATTTTTTCTCCTACTTTCCAATTACAAGAAGGGGAAAAGCTCTCCCTGGTAGCTTGCTGTAGGATCGACATTTCTTTCAAAAGACCTGGTCATGCTGCAGATTTGGAATGGGCCTTAGACTAACATGCTGCTGTTACAGGAGCATCTGAGGAATGTTGTGTTCGTAAAGAACAAAAATACCGTCAACTCTTTGGACCTCTATAGAAGATTCCCACTTCACTGGGTTAAGATTTAACCCAGAATATTTTTGCAGTAACTCATTTTATTTCTCTGGTTTTCCTTATGTATCGATCATCTCCCAGGCAAGTGTTTGCCCTAGCTTACAGCGGAGGATAACTCTCTCCAGTAAACATTCTTGAGATGTTACTGAAATACAGATACTCAGATGTGCAATAAATTTTGCAAAGGAGGTGATATACAGTAACCAGAATGCAGCAGCAATGGAAAGCCAAGCTATTCTTGCACCAGGGGTGTCGCTTTGCAACTTTTCAAGTGTTCAATAAAATATAAAAGTCTTCCAAGGAGTACTCTACATATATAACAATTTCTTATACAGTAAAATGCATCTTATCGATTTATAATGTACTTTCAAGGAGAACAAAACACAGTCTATAAAACGAAAATTTAGGAGAAAGCATAACTGTCTGCTATAAAGGAAAATCCAGACCAATAGTGGGAAGGATACAGATTCCCATCATTTCTGATGGATGGATCATGTTCTACCTTTGTTTACTTCACATAAATATGAAATAAATAAAAAAAAAAAAAAAAAAAAAAGCAGCCATAAGCAGTACTTCAAATGCAATGCATAATTTATACAATGTTTATTATTTAGGACATAGAAAGCTACTGAAGTGCTACTTGTTTTTTTCCCTCTCAAAAAATGCTAGAGAATAGAATCTGAGGCTTAAATTGGAATATGAGGTAACAAAGTTTTTACTTTTTAGTTAAAACTTAATTTTTTAAACAATTGAGGACTGCAACCCAGACTCAAGCATATTCAGAATAGGTTTTCTTTTTATTGACATTAAACTTCTATTTCAGTAAATTTTTTTATCTTGATAAAATATTTTGCAAGGGCAAAGGGTCCCTCATAACTGGATAAGGCCAGGGGAAGATAAGCTTACTTACATTTACAATAATGGTGTCAAGAGCTATCAAAGAACATTATGGCTCAAAAGACATTAAATAGAATCTGTGTAAGTCTTGCCCTGTTACTGCTGTACACATACACCTCAGAACAAAGACTTCTTGTAGGGAGTTTCCAATTGATACAGATCAAGATGTAAAAGACTCAACTCCTGAATTTAGAATCACAGAACATGAAGATTGGAAAAGACCTGAGATCCTCAAATCCAACCCCAACCCACCCCATCAAGCCCACTGACCATGTCTCACAGAGGCACTGTTCTCGAACATCCCCAGGGCAGTGTCCCCACCTGTGCTATTGGCAGCCTATGCCCATGCATCACCACTTTTTCTAAGAACTTTTTCCTAATATCCAATCTGAAATTTGCTGAGATCTTAGTATATACAGACCTGATTGGGTGAGCTTTTAATATTTATATGCTCTATATTACAATTCCATTTATTCTTGACATATTTATGATGCTATATATCCTAGAAGATGCAGGAGAGCTCTGCAAAAGCTGTTGTTCAGTCTACCTGTTACCCTTCAGAAACAGCACCACGTCTGCTACGCACAGCGATGCACACTTATGTGGACTTTTTAGTCTTTAAAAGTTACAAGTCAAAAGTACATCAATCCACCAGCATGACTTAATACATCAGATTAAGAAAATGTTATCTTGCACTTGCTGGAGCAGTTGTTTTTCCTAAACAGAGCTGGAAAATGTCATCAACATTGGAAGTCTTTAATTCTACGAGAGAACGAAAGTGGGGTCATTTGGTTTCTTCTGACAGACAAAGAAAATTAAGTGAACGCTGCACTGGAAGTAGGACACCTCTAACTAAGGTTACAGTTTCTAGGATACATAGCAATTTTCTCCCCCTCTTGCCTCCACTTTAAGTTCCCAGCTCACATCCACAGGATTCTCTACACTGAAAGTTGCTGTTTTCTAAAGGATAATAGCTTTAGCAGGAGCTAGAGAAGTACAGCATGTAAAGGAAGAAAGAAACCTCTAAAATTCTAGTAATCTGGAAGAAGATCAGGCCAATATCAACACAGAGCCCAACAGAAATTGGCCCTGAAATCACCTCTGTTCTTGAAATGACCATAGAAGCTTACCCTTGCAATAATATGTAAAGAAGGAGGAGTCTGAATGAATTCCACTCACTGCTTGCAGATTATTTTCATTTGAAACATACATTTGTACAGTCAGATACTCTATAAACAACAGCATGAATTTCACGGTTGATAACATCTGCAATTAGACTTTGAAACTCACACTGCTGTTAGTTGTCCTACGCGGCACAAATTTTGTCCAAAAAGAACAACGTGAAGACATTTGATGCTTTGGGCTCAAAAGAGATGCACTGCTATTATTTTTATCCATGCTTTGCCTTTGTGCCAATCACAAGTTTTGCTACTCCTCCAGCACATTTTGCCATCTATTTTTTCCATTTCTCAAGACTTATTTTGTCTATTGACCAGCTCTTCTGTGGATCCTGATATTCAATTAACTTTCTGTTCACTGAGTAAACTTCCCGGTATCTTTTACAGCCCATTGCATTGTGCTTTAAGGTGGAAGAGAAATAAATGAAGACCCTAACTTTTAGGTATAAATATTTATTTTGCATTCCAAATGAAATTTCACTGCCAGTTCTTCCATATGTAAGTAGCTTGTTGATATAGGGATGCTGTGCTGTGAGTGTCATGCGTTTCAGACTGCATGGCTGTACAACATGTGCTGGTCCAATGGCCGATTCCAACAGCAGGTACTACATGCAAAACAATACATGCAGTAAATTATTTACAGTACATTTTTCCGTATAGTGAAATGCTCAGTGGAGAAAGCTCTCTATTTGAATAATTAAACTACCTTTTCCCTCTCTTCCCTGCAAAGCTTGCTCCCAGGTTCTCATCCTGGACCCCTGTTTCTGCTTCATCTGTTATGTTCAATTTCCATTTACTTTTTTAGCACTAACAGTGGCCCATAACTCTAAATATTGCTATTCAAAGTAAAGGTATTTTCCCTGATTAATTACTAGGGAGAGATGATACCTCTGGGAATCAAATACATCGTGTGCTTAACTCCAGAATAGACAGTTCTTGTCAATAATGTATCCAAGCAGCTTAAAACTTCAATAGCCTGGTTCTTATATACTGTAAGTGGTGCTGAATATTCAGTATTATTTCTGTTTCACTGCCAGTAGGAAATAAAGAACACACTTTTAGCTAAATGAGAACTGAAGTGCATTGGAAGAGTGCTATAAATTATATGCAGGCCTCCAAATAAAATTCAATTTTCAGGTAATGTGAAGGTGTAATGCGTCTGGAGAAGCTGTTTTGCATATCACACAAGACAGCAGGCAATAAGGAGCGGGGAATGACTAAAACCTGATCTGTCACATGCAACTCTTTGATTGTTCCCCCTACTTTACCTACTCTAATCGCACTGTTGCAGTGTTGATTCAGAACACGGCGGCCCATGAAAAATGTCACCGTTCTGTCGATGTTGCGGATCCGCTGGCAATTTCAGCAAGCACTGGATGCACATAAAGGGTGATAAGGCACTACATCCTGCCATGCTCAGCAGGTTTTCCATTTCCTCCTGCAATTACACATCAAACTGTTTTAGCTTCACAAGCTTCGGCACTATAAATGGCCTTAAGGCAGAAGTCTGCTTCGCACACTGATGAGTCTATCTTCAAAGCAGAGTGCAAACTCAGGTTTTGGGGAGAGTTTTTTTTTTTTTTTTTTTTTTAAATGCTCTTTTTCCAGAGCTTTTAAGAGTTTACTTAGAGATTATTCCTATCATTATCTCCATGTACTCCAATTAACAGGCAGTTTTATATCAACATTAACTGGAGCTGCCTCTAAGAGGAGATGAAAGCTACTCGCACGCTAAGAGCAAGCCACTGCCTGTGCGGGATGACTGTTTATAGTGCAACATCTCTACATAGCGGTCTTTTTGTTTTGTTTCTTAGCTACAAGGCTACCTGGAACTCAGGCTGATAATGGGCAGGATGGCATGGCTTTCAGATGCTGAAAGCCTTACTGTACACAATGGCAATGCTGCCAAAGGCATATCTTTCTCCTGTTGCTCCATTTATAGTAGCTCAGGCTTTTTGGTATAGCTATTTCAAACAGTTCAATTTCACAGATGTAACACACCTTCCCCTCCTTCTGTATTTTTAAGTGAGGGAATGAAGCTCCTTATCTACTCAGGGAAAGCTGCATACAGCCAGCACAGCCGCAACTGCAGGGTGCTGCATAACTGGCAGCAGCCGCCAGGCAGCCACTTCTGTTCTCTCCTCAACAATTTTGTCTCTTTAGCATACAGACCCAAGGAGATATGCGGATAGTACCAACAAGATTGCTCTAAGTGATGCTGCCAGAACACCATCCTCTGATTTCACACAAGCTCACACTTGGAGACTATAAATGCAGCTCGTGCCTTCCTTACATAGGCTGAGATCTTTGCAGCTGGCAAAATGCATCTGAATTTCCAAAATGAAAGCCAAAGGTTGAGATTAATGTTAAAAAAAGAAAGAAAGAAACATTAAAGAAAATAACTATTCTCCCCATTTGAGTACATTGGTGATGAGATTTGTTCATGCTCAGATATCCGATTTTTTTCCCCCACATTTTACATAACAACAGTGAAACCCAGGATGAGCCAAACAACTGCAGGGACATCTCTGTACGCACGTGCATGCAAAGAGGACTAATCTCTTTTGCTTAACTTGTAAACAAATCCTGTCCAGAAATTCCAGCTCTGACCTGCTCCAACCGTTCACAGAGCCCTTAGAAATGAGATGTGGTGAAGCAGAAGCCACATCCTCATGCCTGGACATGACCAACACACTGAGCTTCAGAGCCCTACGGAGGACTACACTAAACTCAGTAACGCAGCAGCTGCTACAACACCCACCATGCACACGTTCATTCACACAGGTTGCTCAGTAGCAATAGGAAATACACAGCACTAGTACAGGTGTTGCCAACTGTTTCTCCCACAGCACATCCCTAAGATACCACAAGTGAAGATCTGAGGTTAAGAGAAGTCACTGCCACAGCACCTGCAGTCCTCCCCCTCTGCCCATCCCCACCAGGCAGCCACCCAGCAGGAATCTGAGCTGCCTAAATTACATCCTTTGCCAACTGCAAGAGAAAAGACAAGTCACCGGAGTAGTCTGACATAATAAATGGTTTATGTCCCCTCCACACCTGTGAGACAGCATGACAAAAGGGCTGTTGGAGGAAAAGAGAAAGAAAGAAGCAGAGGCATTTAGCCACTGAAAATGAACAGGAACAAACAGTTCCTTGCATGTTGTAGCTGACAGCTTGTTCTGTGCCTTTCCAATGACCCTATCCATGAACAACATGGACCTTTCTATACATGCCTCAGGCTGTGTTAGCATTCATTCCAACCTCCAAAAAGCTCAGCTGTCAGTGCTGCCTAAAACGGGCATTGGGTTCTTTATTTTAAAAAAAGTAATACAAAATATTCTGAACTAATGATGTTTAACATGCACCTTCTTTCCAATTAAATCAATTATCAAAGCAGTTTCATGTATGCCAACCCTCCCAAGCAGGGCAGCACAACATCTGTGTTAGAACTTTACAAGAAGCAGAGACTTTTCAAGAAGTCAGTAGCTCTGGGCAGCATACTGAGAGCAGCACAGAGATTACACTGGGATCTCACTTGGGACTCCAAGCTGTCCCCAGCCATGCACACTGAGCACTGTGCACACACACAGGGCTTGAAAGTCACTGCTGCCACCAGCCTGACCAAGGCCAGCACCAGCAAGCAGGAAGATGCCAGCATAGACGGCAGAGAGGGCATTTGGTACCTTAATAAAACTCTATAAAGCTTTAAATATTGGTGTGTTGGTAAGCAAAGCAGGGCCAGTCTTGTGAAACAAGGTGCCTGAATGGGAAACCAACAGTTGGCATAGCTTGAATCTAGGAAGATGCCACATATCTGTTACTATTCATTTACCTCCCTGATTGTGACCTATGCCAAGGCAAGTACAGCATCTGCCCTGAAAATTTGTTGGCACTGCAACCTGTATCTTTGATTCTATCATTTCCATCCCATGAAAAGACATTTTTCAATCCTTATATTTCTTCTAAATTCAGACATGCTTGACTTTGTTCTCTGCTCTAACTTAACCACCTGCTGCTCATAATAAAATGCCTATTTCTCTCTTTCTTGGCATCTTCTCTGAGGTGGCATTGTTACAGCACTTGCTGTAATTCTTAAGTGCTGCTTGACATAAGAAAACTGCTCCAAAATTTCAAAAAGAGACAAATGTTAAAGCATATTTAGGTTTTCTGATGGGCTTTTTGAGGGGTGGGGAGTGGTAGAAGGTGCAGAGATGTGGGGTTATTACTGCTTTATTTTTTCTATCTAGAAATATTGGATGGCCCTTGCATTTAGAGGTACAAAGAACAAATAAAGAAAAATTGGTTAAATTATGTGAGAAAGCGAGTACAGATAGATGATGGACACCAGCCTTAAACAAAGACTACGTTGTTACTGACAAAAGAAGAAAGTTCAATAAATTTAATACCTAATGGACATTTCTACTTGAAGTCTCCTTACAAAGAACAGCTTGGGGCTTCTGGCATGAGATGCTTCTTTAAAGAAGCATTTTACTATAACTCTCCCAACCAGAACCAAAACAAAGCCAGGCCCACACAACCCTGAGCTTTTGCTGAACATGAGCTGGAGCCATCCTTGCATGGAGATTTTGGTACAGCTCACACCTAAATTCTCACAGGTCAGGTTTGCTGAACAATGGAAAAGATTAAGCCTGAAGGTCTCCTTGTGACTGTATAAGCAGGCTCTGCGGTCAGATCATTAAGTGGCTTCTAGCAGGTTTATAATTTTTCATCTGTGAATAATCTTTTCCCCTTCGTGGTTAACAATGTGGTTGGGAGACATGGATCTCACCTCCTGTGTAAGCTGTTTTATGTGGGGATGCTGTTCAAGGTGTTATCCATCAGTGTTGAGAGCAGGAACATCCTTCCAGCTGCAGCTTCTCAGGAATGCTTTATTTCAAAGTCTTTAATGGACTATTAAATACTGCTGAGGAAAACCTAACGACGCTCACTCACTTAACCAAAAAATGATGAGCATTTTCAAGAAAAACACTTTCCACATCCACATCAGTAAGTGACTGTAGTAAGTATTTTGTTCAATTTATTCAAATGTAAGCTTTCTACAATCCATCTGAGCGTATTTTGCCTCAACAATTATGTCAAACACAGAAAAAAACTATGAAGAAGAAAGACAGCATTCTGCAGCATCTGAGCAGGATACAGAGTAATGGAAATTGCGCCTCTGTGAAAACACAGGGACAACTACCATGGGTTCTGCGCAAGAAAATTATTTTCCTCCAATATGCTAGAATTATCTGAAATTCAAATATGTTTATGAAATGGTTTCTTTAAAGCATAAATTGAAAGAGATGATGTACAAGCCATTTCTGTTATCCTGACACAGTTGACAAATGCACCACTGAATGATTTTATCACTATATAAACTCATCATAACCATCAGGACACCACTAGCTGTATATGAAAAGCACTTTATAAAACGCCCTGTGTGAAATTTAAAATTGGATACACTTTCTATCTGACAGCTATCCTGAACTAAGCTCACATTTTAACTATGGCAAAAACTGGATGAACATCTAGGTAGTGTCCTTGGACACCTGCATCACCAGCAGCTCAGCAGACGGACTTCAGAGAAGCTAAATAACGCTATTAGCAGCATCTCAGTTCATGCAGTGTATTTCCTCTAAGTACAACTTGTGATCCCTGGATGCCACATCAGCCGTTTATATAAATCCTGAGAGGCAGTGAGGAATGGTGTGAAGTGACAGGTGAAAATGAAAATTAATGAAGGTGGTTTTCCTCTTTGAATGTATGTTTTGCAGGGAAGTTACACAGCACTTAATTCTGCTTAAGTGTTTTGCTCAGTAAACCTAGCAAAAATATGAGTACACAAACATCTTTATGTTTTGCCTACTTGGCAATCTATATTTTCTGTACACAGATTTATTTGTAAATGATCCATATGCACACCATTCCCCGAGTTTGCATAAAGGCATACTTCAACAGCAAACCATAAAATAAAATCACTTGGAGTGGTGAGGGGCAAGAAAAGGAAAGTTGGAATACAGCATAACTCAGACAAAGAGTTCACACCAAATCCAAACCTGAAGGAAACGATGGAATTGGGTGCACAAGCAGACAGACCCCTGATACTCAAAAGGAGATTGGGGTTTGCAATAAACACGAGAAATCAATGGCATGGGGAAGGTTTGGACGTCTGCAGATGTAAGCTGCTGCACTACCCAGCAGAGCCAGGACTACACCACCTTCCTGGGAAACAACTGCTTTGTACACAAAAACATCCAACCCACCTAAAGGCTATAAATGATGAAACAAGGAATCAAGATTCAGGTTTTGCTGCATGAGTCAGGCTGTAGACTCAATTTGCATCATGTGAGCAAACAAAACTTCAGCAAACTGAAGCCTGGAGAAACAATGATGCCTTTAACACGCACATTTCTTGCTGTTTAATCAAAATTGTTTTCTTTTATGTTTTTGTGTATGTTTGATGCAATTACAGGAAAAGTTTTTAGCTTGTTATGCACGTTGTCAGAATAGATGATCTAACAGTGCCTTCTGGCTTTAAAATCTATGAACCTTTGATATATTTCTCAGGAACTGATGGAACATCACCATTAGTTTTAAAATGCCTAGGCATACACTTCTCCAGCAAGTTATTACTCCTATTTCATTTACTTAATGCTTTACCTTCCCAACAATGCAAGTTAAACTTTCTACAGCAGAAGCGCATCAGGATCTGTTCTCTTGGATTACTTTGCAATTACATTCTAACTGCGGTGTGTTATCTGCATTGAACTGAACATTTCAAATTGGAATATTAACAAAGCTAAGCAGTCTTGCTGAGAATAATCCACCTGAAGTGTCACTGGTCCCTGCCTCAATGAATCTCAGCCTGACGACTGCACAGGAACTCACTGGGATTGGCTGAATATCCCCAACACAACCAGCTGGGGCTGAAAGAAGAGGCTGCAGCACACTGTGTTTTTACCCAGATACTGCACTGATGATAAGGCAGGCTGGGATGGGCAGTTCAGTAAAATGTTTAAAAAAATAAAAACTAAAAAATTAAAATCGATCTATTCAGTGAGCTCCATATGCTCATTTATATTGCAGAGTGCAGTCCTTTTCTCAGCTAGTAACAGCGCTGAACCTGGAAATTCACAAATTAGAATACATTTCTAGCACACTGAAAAATACACACAAAATCACTTCTCTTCTTCTTTCTTCGATATGTCAACTTACTGCAGCACTTAGAATATTTCATCTTGTGGCTGCACAACAAGAATTGCTATAACCAACATCCAAACTGAAGCTACACAGGAGGGGTCAGTTTGTCAAACTAACAATGAACAGCACTTATAGAAGCAGAATTAGTGATGTCCTGATTGCTTTCCTGCCCTGATCTTGACATTGTTCTGGAATTGACCAGTACAACTGAGTATTTAAACTTATTCTGCAACAATCAGAGCTATCCTCAGAATAATTTTTTGAACATTAGAGAACATGGAAATATTTGCTCAATATTCAGAATTATACCCTTCTCTTGAAGCTAGGCTACGTTTTGTGATCAGCAGCCACTATACGGTGCAATGAGGAGAAGCTGAGGGAACTGGGATTGTTCAGTCTGAAGTCTACAACTCCCTGAAAAAGGATTGCACTGAGGTGGAATCAGCCTCCTCTCCTGTGTAACTATCAATAGGGCAAGGGGTGATGACCTCAAGTTGAACCAGGGGAGGATATTAGGAAAAAAAATTTCTCTGAAAGAATGGTCAGGCACTGGAATGGGCTGCCCAGGGATTGTGCCACCATCCCTGAAGGTGCTCAACAGATGGGACATGATTTAGTGGAGAAATATTGGTGGTAGGTGGACAGTTGGACTGGATGATCTTGGAGGTCTTTCCCAAACTTGGTAATTCTATGAATTTTTTTTATACTGCACTAAACCATAATATACATCTTATTCGTGTTTTATATTAACAGAAATATGCTATAAAGGTCAAACACTGAAATCATGCAAGTCCAAATCTGAAATTCATTTCAAATGTAGCCAATGGCTAACAGGAAGACTGAGAGACATTTCCAGCTTATCCTTAGGATTTGTGGTTTCAAGTCTGTTGTAATCATCTTTTCCACATTTGTCTCATATCCATATTCCATGAAGAGCACCAACCAATTTCAGAAGCAGAGCAGCAGCACTCTGAAACTTCTGACAGCACTTCAGTGTCCCTACCAGCATGAACCAGACTACAAAACTTTCCTTCCTCACTTAGAAGGACGTAATTTCAAAAAGGGGCAAATCTCCAGTCTTTTTTCTGCTCGGAGTTTCTTCCATTGGGGTTTACCAATTCAGTAATTGATAAATTTTAATTTATTACTACTGTATTTTGCATGCAACAGTTCCTGAGAATATTCTTCCTCTTTTTTATTCTCAGTTTTAAGAGATGGATTTTCACATTGAATGACTGTGATCAAAAGACATTGCAAAGTAACTCAGAAAAAAATCATTCCTGAGAGAAAGTGAGAAAGACGAAAAGGATGCATGGTAACAAGAGGTGGAAAGAAGCTGCCTTTACAATGGCACAAGAAAAAAGATCTGCCACAGGTGTGGGCACAAACTGGGGACAAAGATGAGATCTTCCCTTACTAGTATGAAGGTCTACAGCACTGCTTTCAATGCAAAAGCCCAAAGTGTAGCAAATCCAGCACTTCACACTACTGTTCCTTTCTCATAAAAGAACAACCTTCCTAAAAAGATGATCCAGATTATGGGAAAAGCTACACATATTTACAATACATCTTTCTTGTTTCATGATAAAAGCAAGCTCCAGCAGCTCTCCCATGGAATTCACAGTAAAATGAAATTTGCAACCTGGCACCAGAGTCTGATGAGCATATACAATCGTTCCTGAAAAGCCCAGGAGGAATCTATTGTTTTGAGGCTTAATTTTCAATTTGCATCTTTAAAAAGGTATGATTTCATCCAAATTCACTGGTCTACTCATTTATATTTATCTGTAAGAGACCACATTTTAGCTCCTTTGAAAAGAAATGCAGTAAAAAAATTTATGTTCAAAATTATTCTAAGAGCACTTCTCATATTTCTTGTTTTATTGCAATCTGCTTGGACTGAGATGTGACTAATTTGTTTTGGAGGGCCTGATTCTGCAGGCACTCGATAGTCAGTAATCCCTCTGCGTTCTGTATGTAAAGCAGCAAAGAGAAGAGGAGGTCAAGTGGCATAAATCAGCAATTTCATTGCAGTCAATAGCTTTAGGCTGATTTACACCAACAGAGGATAAAGTCCTATATGTCAGAATGAAAAACACTGAGATATTTTGCCCCATACTAAACAAGCCTCTCCTTAATGATGAGCTGAACACTAACTGCAACTGGAATCAATTAAAATTCATCGCAAAGCACTTAGTACCTTGCTTCAAACCAAACAAAAAGTTGTGCCTTGCAGCTTACAATATCTTGGGAATGTTCAAGCCAGCTCCCTTCAGACAAGACTCTTGACTGCATTTATATAATGAACAACATAAGAACTGTAAATGCACTGTTAGCTAGTAGTAAAGCCTTCAGGATACACAATGATTTTGAAAGAGAGCAATTAAATAGCTAGTTATTTTGAACCCATGTCCCCATTTAAACTATTTTCCTCATAGTCCATCTGCCAGAGAGCCTTTAAGGCAGACGAGAAGATGTAATACCAATCACAGAAAGCTTCTTTTACACTAACATTTTCAAAAGACCTGCACTGTTGACTATCATGAGTCTCATTAAGAAAATGCAAGTTGCTCCACTATCCTTAAATATATTAATTTCATGGGTATTGTGTACATAAATGAAACCGAGCTCTTTCAACAAATGCAACTAAGAAAACGTGGTAGGATGGGTGGGGGAAGTCTTCACATTTCTCTCAGCAGGAATGAAGTTTCTCTCTAACTCAAAACTACCAGATGGCAAAACCAATTCCTTGAGGAAGATAGATTTTAGGATTGATATTTTTTACCATACAAGCTCAATAAATAAAGACTGCTAATATATTTGTGCAACTCAAAGGAGATTCTCAGCACAAAGGAATAATTTGCATACACACATATTCTACTGTATGCGAAGAAAGAGGAGATGTTACCAAGGAAAATACATTATCGCACGCAATGTCCACTTTTTACACCATAACGTGAATATTAGCCTGTATCAACTATTTGCATTAAAGCTGAAAGCACTCTCACAGTGCTCTGAGATGAAATACCCACTGGAAGCACTGGGAAATTTGGTAACTTGGGTCAAGGAAGGATTATAGCATATGGACTTAATGTTCTTAGAAAGATTCATGAGTGTGATTTCAGACTGATTTCCATTTGGAAACCTTCCCACCTCACCTTTCTCATTTCCTCTGCAACACTCTTTCCAATACATTCACAAGCAATTCCTCTCCAAAGGCAGTGAAAATCAAAAGGTCAGAGCCTTAATTTGTACAAATCATAACGTGCACAACTAAAAATTTACTGCTGACCTCCAAACTCCAATAATTGATTCTCTCTCCTCACTTGAAAGCAGTAAAAACAAACAAAGGAAAACCACAGAGAATTGCTTAGTGGTTAAGCTGTCACTAGAACAGCACAAGCCCTGCAACATTTCTTTTTTTTTTCTTGTATATCCTGGCAATGAGGTTACATGGAACGTTTTCCTTTAAAACAAACACACAGAAACCTTTGCAAAGTGCAGTACAAAGAGCTTGGAAACATGAAATTAAAATAGTCCTGGAGTCCTTGAAAGCAAGGAACAGATAATGAACTGCAAAATACAAGTGGGAACTCCCCTTCAGCACATTGCACAAACACCTGGAGACTGACCCATGAGTTTTAGTTAGTTTTTGTGTGCCTGTTTGTTTCCTTACATCCCGAGGTTGGCAGAACACTGAGATAGTATGTTATGATTTGGCCAAATTAATCCTTCTGACTAAAAGATATTGAAGAGAATAAAACAGGTTAGATTAATACTATTTTTTATACATCTGACTTTTGCAGTCAACGTTATCTTTGTGAGACATTCCACACTGCGACCTTCAAGCAGATCTCTAATGTAAGAGCATTAAGTAAGTGAGAATTGAACTAACAGTGCTGAAATGTTCAGCAAAACCTATCACTGAGGCTGCTCCATCTGCTTTTACTTATTTAGGAAACAGCAGGTTTCACATATTTGAGATGAAACAAATGAGAAAACATTACAGCAACATAACTTCCTTCAACTGAAAATAACCACTTAACAGATTTTAAAACAGATTTCTAATACATGTAGGAAGGGTTCCCTGATTTTTTATTTTTTTTTTTAATTGGCTCAGTAAAGTACAAAGATGTTTTATTTCTCACAGGTTTACTTCTGTAACACTTATTTGTTTAACAGTTTTGCAGTGGAAACAGTGCTGCCAGCTCATGCTGCTTCTTCCTACATAACGTTGCTAGAATCTGTCCTTCCCAAAAAATGCGTTGATGGTGTAGAGCAGATAAAGATACTAAATGCTATCTGTAAGCAGTGCCATTGAGCAAGTCCCCAAGCTCATACCTACTTCTGCCCTCTGATCTTTTACTTCTCTCATCCACCCAGAAGCTTCTTGCCCACACCCCTGACTGTGTAAGCTTCATTTGCAGCGAGCTCTGGATTCTCCACCATGGCACTCCATGTGCTGCAGATCCCCATCCCACCCACAGCACCAACCTCCTCGCCCACTCGCCTCCTGCACATGGCAGATCTGGCGTGCCTTGGTCCCCCCATACCTTCTGTGAGCCATCAGCCACAAGGCAGTCAGTTTTGCTGGGGAAACCATTCTGGATTCTGAGGGTTCTGTAAGCTTGTTTCTGACCTCTGACTCTCAAACAAAAGTCCTTTCTTTCAGTTTTGCAAAGACAATCACTTTGCTGTTGCTACATTCAGTCTCTGCCAGCATTGCTTCATTAGCCAAACTACTTAGTCCATATATTTGGGACTTGGAAGGCTTTGCTCCAATAGGATGACTCACTGAAAACTAAGACACTGTCAGTCTAAAGGAATTCTTACCTACCCAGGTTCGCTCAAGCCACCTCTTCCCATTCTCCCTGCCATCTCTTCAAGCTATCCTAAGTACCCAGTTACTAAATATTTACATTACTATTTAATTTTCAAGGAAAAGAAAAAGACCACTTGTCACTCCTGCCAACAGGATCACAGAATTGCAGGGGTTGCAAGGGACCTTTAGAGATCATCAAGTCCAAACCCCAAAAAGAATATGTTTTTATACTAGCTGTAGTAGCTCCCAGTAACCTCTGATCCAGGACCCATACCAGGCTAGGTGCTGCACAGCCATGTCCAACAGTCCAAAGACAGCCCCATGGTGTGGAGTTGCGCCATGCACACTTGAGCTCTTTGCTGAATTGGGTCTTCTCACTCCAAGTGAATACGTGAGCTGCCCCAATCAAAGAAATTGCACACATTCTGAGATATATTGCACCCCACAGACTTTCTGAAGGATTGCAGTCTCTGACTACACCTGCAGTTTTCTCTCCTAAATGTGCTATATATACTTAAAGTACTGGAGGGATAATAAATTCACAGTGAAAATAAAAAAAAAATAAATAAATAAAAAGGAGGAAAAACATAAAGCAGAAAACTCTCCTTGAAGCCATCCCACACCTGACAGCATTACCATTTCACCACGCAATCATCATCAAGAATCATCATGTAGCTTTTTGCAACCATCATAATTACAATTAAGTTTCAAAGAATTACCTCCAAGCCAGGTCCTATGTATAGTTTTAATGTCACTGGTCATTTCTGAAATGCAAATAAGCCCAAAAAATTGTCTGATGTTCAATGTGACAGCAGCCCACCATTGTGACGCTGTGCTGACTGTGAAAATTAAATAAATTAGCTCCATCTTCAAAAGATAGCATTGTTAAGGATTCTCTGCATCTGAGGTGTTATTACTTACACAGTGGTGGTGGGGAACCTCACTTCTGAAAGTTAAATTGAATTCTCTTCCTAGTCAGCTAGATTGAATCGGGCTGAAAAGTAAAACCTCATTCTCTCATTTTCAGGCTTCCAGTTTAAAACAAGCTGGTATTTGTCCCAACTCCAGAAGCATTATGGTCAATAATAAATGAAATTACCATATCCCTATCTTATAAGTTTACAGTGGTTAGCAATCATTTAAATATTTCAATTTATATATTTTTTAATGCACAAACATCTTCACTTTTTCTAAAAGGTTACATGCTGGAGTTTTTCAGATTTTATGTAACTAAAGAACAAAACTAGTAGCTGTAATTGCTGAAATGAACAGAAGCATTGTACATATGGGGGAAAGAATCCCAAAATTTTACCCATATACTCAAACATATAAAAAAATATTTCCTGGTAGATATTTAATCAGAATTTGTTAATGTATTAAATAAATTCATTTCTGTCCACTTCATCATGCTTGCAGCAAAAAAGATGTTACAGGAAAACAAAACCAGAGCTGGGAAGTTACAGACCATCTGAACCTGTAGCCTTGCTTTCAATTTTAATCCAGCCTTTCCACTTCAAATCCTGGGGTCCTGTCCATCTGAACCCAGAAATGCCAGTAGTGCAATCACACTTCATTAATGCTACAGTTAACGTGAAATAAATTAATTTTAAAAAAGCAAGCAGAAATAATTTGCTGACTTAAATGCATCAAAACCAGTTGGAAAGTTGAATATTTAACCCGTACAAAGTGTGCTATTTCAGAACCCCCCTACGTTACATGGAATTATTTATGAAAATAAATTAACACCTGAAACACTTGGTCGTACAGTTTTCACTTCTCGTTAAGTTGAAGAATAATAAACATAAAAGGCTTTTTCCAGAAGGGTTCAGATCTGTTGTCCTGATCAAGAGGAAACAAACACCTCAGCATTTTGTGATGTCAGTGAAGTCATAACTGTCACTGAACACTTTGCTTAAATTCTGCACTAAATCTGAATGTGGTAAAATCAATCCTTTGACCATTTCTATGCAGCTATCTGGTTGCAATACAAGCTCTTCACATAAAAGCCAGCAGCAAAATCACGCGTCTCTCCTCCTCTGGAAAACTTTCGGTTCTCTAAACTCCCTTCAGCAAATTAGAAGAGAATAACAGCAGATAGCTGCACAATACTTCATTTCCCACAAATTATCATCCACTTCCACGTCCCCCCAATTTCCTGCGAGCTATTTCAGTCTTTGAGGAGCATAAGAGTTCAAAAAACAAATGGTTCAAAAAAGCAGCTTTTATTAGCTGGCCACAGAAGAGCTACATCTCCCACCTCCCCTGCATATATAAAAGCAATACAACATCATCCAATTCTGTTTTGTCATTGTTCCACATAACTTAGTAAATTAAACATATATTTATCTCCCTCTTGAAATCTCTCGCTGAAGGCTAAAGCTCCTGTTTATTTGTGCAGACAGGGGATACAACTCCCTACAACTGACAAACATGTTTGAGATTCAGAAAATGCATTAGTAATGACGAAAGGGCAATCAGTTGATAAAAGAAATACTCTGTGTAACTCCCTTAATTGCAGAACACATTTTGCTCAGAGAAGACAGCATTAAATGGATATAGTGGCAAAAGATGAACTGTACATTACTTTTCCTGTCCCACTCTGTGGCAAAGTTCACAATTCTAGAGAAAAAAATTCCAGTCACTCCTTTGGCAAACAAAGAGGGCTGTAACTCAAATTCCATGTGAATTCTTAGACAGTATGGAACATTACACTGAACCAAAGGGACCGTGTTTATCAGCATTCCTCATTTCTGGACAAACTGGGTTTTCACCACATTTACTTCAAAACCATGGTATTTGCAAACTGGCACATGGATGAAGGTCGAATGGTCTGCCTGTTGGACAACAATTCATAATACTTGATGAGAAACACGCGAAAGCAAAATCTTCCCTTCATCCTCCCACATCCACTCTGTCCCATCTATCACAGCCCTCGGCGCCAGGTGCCAATGAAATCGTGAGAGACTTGTTTCTCCACCCTACAAGTATAGAACCAGCAAGAACAACCAGAAATGGCCTTTCTACATCAAAAACAGCCAAAAAGATTTTAGAGGTCTTTTCTAGCAGCTGTGTGCAGCAAAATCCACTTGAGCCACAAAAAACAGCCTCATAGGTTTGATCAGCTCTTGCTAGAATGAGCTTCCAGTCTTGCGCAGAAATCCCAGTGGAGGCCCATAGTCACCACGTTACTCACAGCTCCAAGATTCACAGAGATTTGCTTCCAAATGCATAAAACAGTTTTTACTTCCAGCAAGGATCTCTGGTGTTATGTACCCCAAGCAAGGTGCATACCAAGCATCATTGCAAATGTACCTGCAAAAGACCTCAAGTGGAAACATGTCATGGAATTTCCAATATGTACCCAGATTTCACATGGCTTTATAGTTCTTAATTCCTCACTGAAATATGGATACATAAGTTTATCAGCTCAAAATGGTCATTTACGGAGAAGAGGCATCCCTGCAGATTAAAACAATATTATTACAGAGACGCACCAACTCTGACCCACAGGTTTGGCTATCCAACTCTAACAGTAAGCCTTCACTCTTGTATCCCTTCAGATGCCTCCCAATAGAAAACTACTTGATGCAACATTTTTCTGAGCTATGACACTGTATAATGGATATTTTTCAGGACTTTATCTGATGCAGCCAGAGTGCTCAGATATATATGTTATCAGAAAGATCAGTAATAGCTTACATTTAATAATAATGCCCAGAAAAAAACAGGCTTCTACAAATGTAACAGCAGTGGCTGCTACTGATGTTAATTAAAAAAAACACTATTTGATTTGGTAATAGAAAAGGGAAAATATGGGCAAAGAAATGCCACAGTTAAACAGTCCAAAGGCAAGTATTTTTGTAAGACAAGCAACAGTTTAATTTACTGGCCATGGTAAGTTTTATAGTGAAACAAACTGCAATCTAATTACTTGCTGCAAAACAAGAGCTTGATTTGATTTTAGGAGAGGTTCTCTCTAATTCCCTGTTATTGTTTTGTCACTGTAAACTTAGAAATTGCTACAGGGCCAGTAAGTTTAATTTTCAAATCAATGCTTGATTTACACACACATCCTGGCTGGTGTGCATCTGTAATGTGTAAACAGTACGTCCCCAAGCAAAATTGTAATACAAACATAATTGGAAAGTTATCTATCTACCTCAATTCTAAGCACGTGGATCTTGGGGTTTAAAAATATTAACTGAAGAAAGCCCTCAACCACCTGAATAAAGGGAAATTAGTACTGAAAACTCAAGTCTGGAAAGTACAAAGCAGCTGGCACAGAAAACGCACACCAGAAAATAAGCAAATCTGAGATGGAAGCTAGGTTTCTAGAATGTATATAAAAGCAGGTATCCAAAGCCATACTGGAAAGAAGAACCATTTTGCATACGTGACAGGAAGATTTCTGCTAACTGTTATCTTTTGTAAGTGATGTTAAAACGTTTAGAAATGCTTCAGTTTATGACTCCTCTAATATTTATTTGAAAGTCATCAAAGAGGAGCAGATAAATTTTACCTTAACAAGATGCTCTTTGGAAGCAGTTCTTCGAGCACACCTCACACAAGAATCACATGTAGCATCAGATACATTATTTCACACTGCTTTACACAATTGCCCCCACACGTGCGGTTTTAGAGTCTGAAATATGATGCAATTTGAGATTTCTTAGAGGAAAACTGCAAGGGCAGCAGCAAAGCCTTTGGAATTTACCTCAGAAGTGCCCAGAAGGAAGCCAGACTTACTTTGGTGCTTGTAACGAAATCCCCTGGCTCCGACACAGCCCACACAAATCAGGTGAGTGCAGAGTGGGAAGCACTGTGCCGCCTGGAGACATCACAACCCCATATCTAACACATCCACACCAAGTGAAGGGAGCCCTGTGAATGGGCACCGCTGCAGAGATCTCAGAACAGTTTGTTTTACTTCAGTATAGCAATAGCATTGGACAAACAGAGCATTTTTAAAGGGCAAGGAAAGGCAGCACACGCATCGCCACCACCTTTGGATTCCCAAAGATCTCAGAACACGTCATTTATTTGACCACTTACAGCGTTTCCAGTAATGTTCCACATGAATTCTGAATCACTCATAAAGACATCCTCCATAAGAGGGAGAACCTTCTGCCTCCATCCAACGCCGAAAGCTAAATGAGACAGGTTACAAGCCAAACAGGCACAACCAAACCATGACTTGGAGATGAGATCTCCTCTCTGGGTCTGAAATGCCACGTTATTCTTAGAACTCTTTTCTCATCCCCAAACTCCAGCAATGATATGGCATAAAAGTGAGAACAGTTTTAGACACGGGAAGCCCAAAGTGAGCAGGTACGCAGCAGCAAAAGGATCAAAAGGCACAGGGGCTTATAAGCAAGATGCAGCAAAGTGCTGCTATGAACAGTCACAATAGCACAACAAAATTTCCTTTAAGTTGACTTGAAAGAATGAGAGCATAGCTCAAAAATGTGAACAGTTCAGGTTTTATGCTGGATCACCAGTGAGACTTGACATTTCTTCATGGAAGGATTCTTCTATTCCCCCCCAATAAAAGCAATCCTTTGTTAGAAGATAAAAAGTCTTAATTAATTATGTATAAAAAATGTCTAGCACTGCTGCTGGGGTCATAAATAATGATAAATATAAATTAAAACACCCCAGCTTATTAAATAACCTGATAAAAAGAATTTTCCAATGGAGGTTCATCGGGAAACCGCTCTGCAGAGAACAAGAAGAAAACAAACAGTAGACATAGTTATCTAACAATGCCAGCAAGTGGGGAGAATTTTTTTTCCTTGTAACAATGTTTTATTAATGCTTTCAGTAGCACGAAAACAGCAGCTAGGTTTGAACCAAAAAAAAGCTCAAATTCTGATAGCACTGACAGCATTAACTTCTGTGATTATTCTCTGCCCCTAGAAACCTGGGAATGTGCTTCCATTGCACAATTAGATCAACGGCAAACAAAGAGACATAGTAAAATGGGGATGAGATAAATGGGTGAGTCCACCTGATGCATCAGAAGGATGGATTATTGAAGTCATTCACTGCCTTCTGCATTCCTGAAATGAATGGGAAATGGGGAGTTTCTGGTGAATGATGAGACAGTCTGAGATTCTTTGAAAATGTCAAATCTAACAGCACGAGGAAATGCCTTTTGAATCAGAAGATGAGAACTCAGGGGAGTTAAATTAACAACATAGCACAACATTTTACCAAGTAATAGCACCATATTTTTTCTTTTATGGAGCACTGCTCGGGGCAATATTTAATCTCTTGAGTTTAATGAACTTTTAAAACTACTCAATAAATACTCAAGGCCATGACAAGTACAATCATAAGATAAATTTAGCCCCACTCCAGTGGACTATATCACTTTTTGTTATTAAAAAATGTTAATTTTAATATACTAGGGGACTTCATTTCTATAAAATAAGGTGTCAGAGTTTCTAAATTCATATCACAATGGTTAGTTTTCATTAAAGATGTTAAGTATGGTGTCATTTTTAATAAAAATACATGCTGAGCCCTTCTTTCAAGGCTAATAATAGGACTTTGGATAAATAGTGCTATCTACAAAATGTTCCTGCTCTCAGCAGAGCTTTCCTTAGTCCTACTGAGGTTAAGATTTTGGGAAATTATTCAATGAATTGAATTCACGTAACTGAAAAATGTTTAATGATGTATGATTATATATTAATATCATGCAGATGAAATAACTAAAAAAAGCACATAGACACTACATTTATGGGAACACTAGAATAAAATGGCATGCAAAAAATATAGAGAATTCACATTCCAACTGTCATGAAGAAATCAAGAAAACCAACTGGACTCAATACCATTCCAAGAACCCACCACATGGATGCCTGAAGCACTAAATGACTTCAAAGCTTTAGATGGATTGAGTACTCCAATCCAATGGGAAAAATCACGGACTTCATAAAGTCAACACAAATTTGCCTCCATCTTCAGTGGAACTAAGAATTCATGCCATTTAACCTTCTTGTCACCGTATGCAAACAAAGCCTCTCTCACGGCAGCATCTCTCATAAGTAGCACCTCTAAGTTCCGTTCTTCCTGTTAGCATACAGACAGAAGAAACGTATTAAAAGAATGCAAAAATTGTAGCGTCAGCCAGAAAACAGAAGGCACTCAAACTGAGGTTACGAATGCAAGCCATCAATTATCAAATTTCAAAATGTTTCTACTTATCACTGTAAAGAAATCTGCCTGCAATCATTCCACAGCAGCTAACAACAGTGTCCCTACACTAGCTCTGAGAATCGAGATATCACGATATCAAGAGATATCAAGATAAATAAAATTAAAATTTGGAGTTTTTGATCAACGACACAAGAATCTCAAAATAATTTGATGTACACAGGCCATTACACTGACACACAAACCATTTAAGAGAATACCTCCAAGGACACCTTCCACGTTGCCTTCATTCATAAATACATGAATCCTTAAATGCGTTCAGAATTGACTACGGTTTTGTATATATGCTCTCTGAGTTATCAGACATGAAGTACTAAGTAGTCTTCCCATTTATTTTTCATTACCTCCTTGAAAAATGGAAGAAAATCAACAGCTGCAAATCTTTTTGAAATATATTTCTGAAAATCTGTATATTGATTTAACCTTTCACGCCATTTTTTTTTTTTTTTTTTAAACTCCCAGAAGCACTTTTTAGTAAAATATCACCATTAGCTTCAAAAAGCAGGCAGGATGTACTATTTGAGTTAGGCAAGGATTCTTATGAGAAGTATCAAACTCTGTAGACACCAAATAATTTTCTGCGTGCATTAGCTTTGCACGTATAAAAAAACCCTGAATGTATTTAATCTTTCTTAAAACAAACTGATAGGGCTTACACAAAAAATAATTAAGAAGTCGGAAGTCAGCATGCATTTTTCAATATAAAATATCTGCATGAGCACCTAACTGTATTGACAACCTTTCCTGGGAAAGGAAAAGCAGTGGTACCCAGTTACATACACGATCTCTCCAGCCATACAGATGATTTGTACTGAGGGCATCTCTACGGAAAGCATTCAGGGTTACAGAGAACCCATTTCACTGCTTCCTAAATTTTTTCTCAGCCTGATAAAAAAGCTTTAACTGCTTTCATGGGACACAGGAGGTTATCATTCTGGTCCACTATAGGGAGTGACAGAAGTGTCGTGCCTAATCAGTCACCACCAAAAACTGTTGTTATTTCCAACAGTGCTCCGTCAACAAGCCAGTGGGGCCACAAGCCTGCACCCAGGCCTTCTTCATCAGCTGCTCTTGTCAGATTTAATGTGTTGTGCAGGTACCAAAGAAAAGCATTTATAGCTTCCATTTTCTCTTTAATAAACCTTCTCTGCACCTTCTCCCATTTTAAAAGACTCGGGTGCCTGTCTATTTGTATGAACTGCTCTGCCAGAAGCACTTCCCTCACAAAGTGCCAAGATCAGACAAGGTAATGCCTACTCCACATCTCTTTTGGGAAGTTCATCTTCCTGTTGGACAAAATGTACTTACAGCTAGATGTTAAGATATGAAAATGCATAGCTTAAAAGTGACAGTGCACTGACATGAATCTAGGTGAATATACAATCTATGTCCTGGATGATTTAGTAAATCAGGAGGGCTCTATTTGTTTAACTCTGCCCCTGACTTGTTTCAATAAAAGGAAGATAAAATCCAACACCATAAGCATGAGAGCTTCAGCAGGAGAATTCCTCAATGGCTTTTAAACAGGTGCGTTTTTTTCCACCAAGAGCTTCTTAAATTATGCCAATTAAAGCTACAAGTGAGGATGAGAAGTTGCAAGGTTTCGTTGGTTATTGTGCTTGCTGATCTGTACCATGGGCACCCTGATTGCCCATCTTTCAGCAAGCCAAATACAGGAGGGCTCCACGACTTCTACTTGCTCTGGTGGGGGTGATCAGGGGTCCTGACATCCTTCAGCAATACTCCCTCAGCACCCTGTGTTTCAGGAGTTGAAGAATAAGGAAGTACTTAAATTAGAGCCCTCATGCTCAAACTCCTCCTGAGCTGCTCTGCAGACTAAGCTAGCCCAGCTCAGGAGAGGAAAGGTACCACAAATTAAACCACTTAATACATTCAGTATAATCATAGAGACAGCTTAGTTTTGCCTTTCTTTTGCACCCACAATTTTCAATTAAATGCTAGTGTCAAAGAAGTCTGGATCAGTCCTTAGGCCATAACAATAGGACAAAACCAGATAATTAATATTATAGAGAAAGCCTAGCTTTTCCTCTCACTAAGGAAGTAAAGAGTTCTCAAAGGCTCTGATATCACACAAAGGCAGTCAGCAATAAGTTCTTAGAAAGGGAAAAATTAAGAGAAGTGAAGATTTTTTCATCTATCTATAATTCTTGGGTCTCAGGATTTATCACAAGATCTGCTCTTCTAATTAACCTCTCTGCTTTTTTCTATTTTCAGTGGACAACTCCTAAGTCTATATGAGGTCATTCAAGAAAAGAAAAAAAAAGGTGTATTTTTTTGTGTATTTTTGTATGTTTATTTTCATGAATTTCTCTTATGAGTACCTTTAAAGAATGAGTTTGCTATTAGCTCCCCTACTCCAGAGAATTGCAGCACATATTATTAGCACCAAACAGCTACATAAGTTTCATGTTCAGCATTAGTAGACCCAGGATCTGCCACTCATGCTACCTTATTTGGTTTTCTCGTTTATCCCATCCATATGAGGCCATCATGACCATTTTTTGTCATCCTATCCCTTTTTTATTATTATTATTTCCTCCTTATTTGGGTATTTGGTCCTTATTTGGTCATCACAGCCATATTTGGTTGCCCCATTCTTGTTTAATTTCTTCCTTATTTGGGCGTCCCATCCTTATTTGGATGTGGATTGAGAACATGGCTGACTGGTGGCACACATTGGGTGGCTGTCAGTGGCGGAGAGCAGTGTCCCTCAGGGGTTGGTGCTGGGTCCTGCTGTGTTCGATACTTTCATCAGCGACCTGGATGAAGGGATAGAGTCCACTCTCAGCAAGTTTGCTGATGATGCAAAGCTGGGAGGATTGGCTGACATATCTGACAGCTGTGCTACTATTCAGCAGACCTGGATAGATAGAAGAGTTGATTAGGAAGGAACTTGATATAATTTAACAAGACCAAGTGTAGAGCCTTGAACCTGAGGAGGAATAATCACTTGCATCAGTAAAGGTTAGGAGATAACCTGTCGGGGAAAAGCTCTGTGGAGAAGGACCTGGGGGTTCTGATGGACAACAGGTTGGCCGTGAGTCAGCAGTGTGCTCTGGTGGTCAAGAAGACCAATGGGATCCTGGGGCGCTTTAAAAAGAACGTGGCCAGCAGGGCAAGGGAGGTGATCCTCCCCCTCTACTTGTCCTAGTGAGGCCACATCTAAGCTACTGTGTCCAGTTTTGGGTTCCCAGTTCAAAAAAGACAGGGATCTCCTAGAAGGGGTCCAGCAGAGTACCACAAAGATGATTAGGAGCCTGGAGCATCTCTCATAAGAGGAAAGGCTGAGTTACCATGGAACCACGGTCTTTTCAGCATGAGGAAATGAAGTCTGATGGGGGATTTGATTAATGCTTATACATTTCTAAAGGGACGTGGGGAGGCAAATGGATGAGGCCAGGCTCTTCTTGGTGGCACGTAGGGATAAAACAAGAAGTAATGGCCTAAAACTTGAACGTGGGAAGCTCTGTATTAACATGCAGAAGAACTGCTTTACAATAGGAGTGATGGAGCACTGGAACAGGTTGCCCAGAGAGGTTGTGGAATCTCCTTCTATGGAGATATTCAAGACTTGGCTGGATGCCCACCTGTGTGACTTATTGTAGGGTACCTGTTTCAGCAGGGGTGTTGGATTCTATCTCTTAAGGTCCTTCCAATCCCCGCAATTCTGTGAAAAAAATTAGATAGGAAATGAGAGTGTAGAGCAGAGCCTGCTATTATTACAGCCATGCAAATATTCAGAAAATTTCAGCAAGATGTATTTGTGATTTCCTTACAAACACAGGACTCAATCCAAGAAGAAATGCATTCATCATTTTGCATTTCCTGAGATTAACTAAACAAATCCCTTAGCTGTGGGCTGCAATGTTTACTTTTCAACAGATTCATCATTGGGAAATAAACATTAATGTTGCCTCATAGAATCATAGAATCATAGAATCACCAAGGTTGGAAAAGACCTAAAAGATCACCCAGTCCAACCGTTCACCTATTCCCAATAGCTCCTACTAAACCATGTCCCTCAACACAATATCCAGTCTTTCCTTGAACACCCCTAGGGTCGGTGACTCCACCACCTCCCTGGGCAGTCCGTTCCAGTGCCTGACCACCCTTTCTGAAAAGTAATACTTCCTCACGTCCAGCCTGAATCTCCCCTGCCGTAGCTTGAAGCCATTCCCCCTGGTCCTATCACTAATGACACGAGAGAAGAGGCCGACCCCCAGCTCACTACAACCTCCCTTCAGGAAGTTATAGAGAGCAATGAGGTCTCCCCTGAGCCTCCTCTTCTCCAGGCTGAACATTCCCAGCTCCTTCAGCCTCTCCTCATATGGCCTGTGTTCCAGACCCCTCACCAGCTTTGTTGCCCTCCTTTGAACACGTTCCAGGGCCTCAATATCTTTCTTGCAGTGAGGGGCCCAAAACTGGACACAGTACTCGAGGTGCGGCCTCACCAGTGCTGAATACAAGGGAACAATCACCTCTCTGCTCCTGCTTGCAACACTGCAACACTGCTTGCAACACTGCCTCCATGCAATATGCTGGGCTAATTTAAATTTCACCAATCAGGTTGAACTGGATTACATTTTAACTACCTTCAAGATTGTTTGAAAACAAAAATTGGTGTTTTCATCACATTAAATCCATTTCTTCCTGCTTCAAACAAAGGTTACTGGTCTCATAGGAGTAATGGGACACAGACACTGACATCATAAATCAATAAAGGGAAATCATATCTGTCAGTCCATCTTTAGATCACAGGGCTTCTTTCTTGTTCCTCCTAGCTGACCTCTGCAACAAAGCTGTCAGCTTGGAAGAGCTTAATATCTTGAGAAGATAACTTCTTTAAATTTCTCTCCAGAGTCACTGACATCCTGTCAGCTAAGGAACAAAAAAAAACAACAGGTCTAAATTTGGGACTGTTGGGAATTCTTTTGGCTTGCTCAGTAGTATGCTAACGTGGTATGCATCTGCCCAGGGTAAACTCCCAAAAGGCCTGATTCTGTAAACTGTCAGGAGTCCAAGAACTTTGTTAATGCCTCGTAGGAACAGGCTGCTTATAAACTGGGATAAATTTGTGAGCAGAAGTGTTTTAACTGCATTTGGTCTTTTAAATGCATGAGTAACAATCATACTGGAAAACATAGCCTTCAGCTCATCTACACTTCTCTGTTCCCAAGCTTTTATAATAAAATGGTATGCCCAGAAGTTCCACTGTCCTTTCCCAATAGGAAAGGAGTGCAGTCCCTTGTTGTATGAGGTGGGAGACTCCACCATAATGATGGATCTCGCTTCATCATGAGCCTGCTTGGGGCTTGGTTGCACTTTTCACTCCTCCTTACTGGAACGTGACAGTAAGCCATGCAGCATTTCTTTGCATGTACAGTTAAGAAACGTGCAAAATATTTATACAGAGATGGTAGTAACCACTGACGATTAAAGAGGATAACTGAAGATCGGTAAACAATCATTAATTTCTTGGAAAGTCATTGAATGCAGTATCAAATGTCCAATGCATTCATTCTTTGCCATTGAGAGCTTTCAGTCTCAAATCAGTTTTTCCTTATCTGAGGCTCATTCAAGCAATTTTTTCCACAACCATTCCTCAGCAAAATACAGCTTCTATCTCCTCCCTCAGCTGAACTATTTCCATTCACCTTTTACATGGCTGCAATTTCAATCAACAAGTGAGTGAAAAAGAATCTGAAATGAAAAAACTCCAGGGAAGAAAGCAACAATCAATTGAAAAGACATTATTTATAAAACTATATTAAGTGAATATCTATAATTTGCAAGTTTAGTCACAAGAGCTGATATCTGCCCTCTGCTTTGTTAACAGTGAATTACAAAACCCTCACCTGCCACCCTAATATCGGCATTTGGCAATATGTATGGTTTTAGAAAGACATACAATGCGAAAATCTGATTAGAGCTCTCAAAAGAGTGGCAGAATTTTATGTGAATTGCCAGCCACTGTGCAAGGGGTATTATTGCCTGTCTTTGCTGTGCACAGAAAACTATGTGAAGGACTTGGGAAGGGAAATCATTGAGGGCTGCAGGGCGTGTACATCTTTTGCTTTAAAATTCAATGCATTTCTGACAAAGTGCTGGGAAACATCACATGTTTTGTGGATCTAAGAACAGCTGAATAACATGACTGCCAGCCTCTGATGTTTGACTTTGCATACAAAGACAGGGATGGCCAGATTATTATATCTTTATCAAGGAATAAGGCAATATACATTTAAGCATAGGAGTGGGATTAAGCAAAGACAATAATTATTAATTTGTGATCACCATCCACTCAACCACTGAAGTGGTAATAAAGGTATTAATTTGATGGTAAGCATTAAAATATGTACAGTAAGATGGATTTTTGAACAGTGCAGCGTAGCATAACCTTAATACAGTAAAATAAAATCATTCATTACAATGAATAAATAGCTTAATGAGATTTGAAACATTCAGCACTCTCTGTGTAAGCAAGTGATGAAGTGAAGCCTGATATTAGCACCACAGAGCATAAATTATGCAGAAGTAATATTTTTAATGTCATCTATTCACTGGCATTGTTGCTTTTGTTAAATATTCAAGTGCACATCTTTCTTGGACAATATCAAATTAATCTGTAAGGAAGTCTTCAATAGTCATCTACTACAAAAACTGATTTGCATAGAAGTAAAGAAAACTTAAATATGCATATACAGTATGGCTTCCTTTAATTGATTTACTTCCATAATGACATTACCAGAGGGTTAATGCATCTTTTCCTTATTTTTGGAGGGATGGAGGGGAGGGGTGGTTATCGTTATTGGTATTCTACTTCCAAAAGTTCAGCTGTCACATTAAACATGGTATTCTACGTCAAGCAGCAGGAGTATGTATTATACCGTGCTGAACTGCAGGGGTAGAAGACAAACTGCTGGAGTACACTTTTCTCCCCTATTAATTTAAACAACTTATTAACAAATCAAGCCATTTCATTTAAATTATGCGCCTCGCCATGTAATTAGTTAAGTAAAACTACTTAAAGCACATTTTTCTTCCTATTTTAAACTATGCTGTTAGAGCAACTACATACTAAAGCGGAAAGAAAACCAATTATTCTAACAATGATTTTCTTAAAGGCTACACACAAGTTCCAGGCGGCATAGAAAAGGCAGTGGATTTTGTTTAATGCTCATTCATTTCTTTGCTGTGTACAACCACAGCTCTGAATTTTGGATTAATTTCAATAAATATAAAAATCTTTATTCTAACTGTTCCAAAGCACTTGTTATTTACATTTGGAAGTGCAGGATTACTCATGCATGGCTGCCTGTCAATTAATCCAGTATCACCCTGTGGATTTTCCCATTTGTAATTGGAAAATAGAGCTTTTCTGCTTCTCTGCAGAAACAGCAGCCATTTAACTACAGGTGGTTGCAGTGGCAACGCACACATTTATCCAATGTTTATATATAAAATAAAAACCCCATTTCCTCCAGAGATAGCTAAAGCATTTTGGAGGTTATTTTCCTGCCTCTGCTATTAAACTAAGTTTTACAGATGACAGAACAGCAGAAATCAGAGTAGCAGCAATAGGGAAAAAATTAACAATCTTAACAGAACCGTTGTAATTTCTTGCAATAGGACAAAACACACTGGAGAATATTAAAAGAGGATTTCAGGATTACTATGCAGTTTCATCAAGGATGCCATATTTTGCCATTTGCATGCTGCTGTATTTATTCTTCTAGAAGCTCCTAATGCCTTCTTTCAGCTTGGAAAAATTATGTGGGAGAGTGCTTAAGAGACAGCAGAGAGGTGCTGGGTGTTGATTTTTCCTAACCCAGGCCAGGTATTTATCATGCTGCTTCCATCACCAACAGACCACCAACCTCATGGGGTCCTGAGCCACATCTAGGGCAGCAGTGCTGATTGCATTTGCACTGTGATCTTAAACACCAGGTTAACTTCGTACCAGGACACGTGGAGAAAATGATGCATTGCTTGTATTGAGTAGAAGTTTTGGGAGACAGGGTCCAATGCAAAAAGCAATCCTCTATTCTCCACAGTGTCCCAGAAAACTCGGTGTTTTACCAGGTTCAGAGGCAGGCAAGTTTTACAGCAGCTCATCATTAGCTTTGAAGTGATCAGGAAAACAAACAAAAAAAAAAGATAATGAATATGCTTGATGATGTGCTTCAGCAGCTATCCATTTTCAAAATCTAATAGAAACTAATTATTCAACAGTAAGGGCAATGGAAAGGTCTGCATCCTATAAAGCAAGGAAACTGACTGAAACTGCAAGATATTTTTTTTTACAGCGATGCCAACAGAGGTGTGAGAAAAAAAGATCTGTTAAAAGGAAAAGAACAAACTTTCATGCTCTGATTCTGAAATAGTTAATTTGGTTAATGAATCAGTGACTAGGCCAACAGAAAAATAACTCCAGCACAATCTGTTGTACAGTAAATTATCTACAGTAACCAAATAATTCTTCTAGAGGACAAAAATGCAAAGTCAAAGAGAAAGCTGTCATTGTATTTGTGGCAAAACATCGTTGTTAAAATGTAGCACTGAATTAGTTCAAAACAATGCAATCAGTGCTACTGGAGCTTGTTTGTCATCCTGTTTTCATCACTCAATACTTGTTGTTTTAACCTCAGATTGCTCCAAAAATCTGAGCAAAATAAAATAATGGCACACTGAAATCTACCGCTGCCTCGGTGCGCCAAAACCTGCTCCACATGTGGCAACAATTTTATTGCAAGCTAAGCTGGGTATTTGGGGATGTGAATTGGGTATTTGAGGTTGTAAGGAACACTGCAGCACTCCATGCTGGATTACTGCCCTCTTTGCAATGTAACTGGAGGAACCACACCTGGCTTTGCGCTCTATGCCAAAAATATTAAAGGGCATCACCACACAATGCCAATACCTGCAGGACACGGGGAGGGATACTTATTGGCCTTCTGTATGAGGACTAGAGAAAGTCAAATACAAAATAAAAAGACAGGCATGAAAAAAATAATTAGACATGGCCTGTGCAAATTCAGGAGGCAAGTCCCTGAGGAAAGCCATGGAAAATGCTTTTTCCCCAGCTGAAGCAGGGCAGAAGCCATGAGGAGCACACAGGAAAAGGGGATTTTGCCATCCCTGGTAAGGTGGTCCTTACTCCCCCTCCATACAAACAAGAGGAATAATATCCTATAGGAACAGAACAACATGGGAAGACTTCTCTTTAGCTTTGTCAGAAGTTAAACAGTTACCTGTTAAGGCCGAAACAGCACAATAAACACAGAGAGAGAGAGAGAAATAAAGGGATTTGGGGGTTGGTTTATCCATTCATGTGGCACAGCTCTTCAATGACGGCCAGAGCAGACCTGTGCAACACAATGCAAATACCTTCAATGGGGCCTTTGGTTTCCCATGAGCACTAATCACATACTTAACCAGAAATTCTACTTCAGATCAGCGGCACTTGTCCCACTATAACAATTCCAACAAACATCCAGGCAATTAAACAGCTATATTTCAAGACAAAGCACACACTGTTCTCCAAAAAGGAGATACGTTTATCCTTAAATGTTCATAATCAAGAGCTTTTCATTCCAACTCACCTTCGTAAGCAGCTGCTTCAGACCCCTAAGAAAGCTCCCACTGTAAGATGACAAAAATAAAAGCAGTATGACGAAATACCTCTCCTTACCCCAACAGCTGGCTTTAACTAATTTGCACTCACAGAACAAGGTAGCGCAGGTGTAGAACGTTTGTGGGAAACTTGGTGGCGTGCAGATAAATGGAAATACCAGCTTCCTGCCGCTAACAATCACGCAGAGCAGCGTCTGTGCTGGCTGCCACAACGACCATCAAAACAGACACGGCGGGATGCACTCAGAATGCAGGTGAGGTACGCATGGAGGCTTTTTCTTTCCATAAGTGTTTTATTAGGCAGTTTTCAAGATACCTCAGCTTCTGCCTTAGGAGCCCAAATACTGTCTATCTTCAGCCACACGTTCCAGCATTCAATCAGAAGAAAGTGCATTTCAGATGCAAGTTACCTAAATTGTATTTCTCCCCAAAGGATGTTTCTTCAAGAACAGAATGAGCAGATCATATTCCCTTTGCTGTTCTTGGGCAGTTTGATGGTGTGACTTGTCACGTTTCACTCTTAGTCATGATATCACTACCATTCAAGTCTTTTTAATTTTTTAAATTTTACTGCACTATAGCCACAAGTTGATAATAATAAGAAAAACATTACAGTAACAGAACATAATTCAGGAGTGAAAAGCTCCCAGAGACAAAAGAGGATTCGGGAAAGCTCTGTGAAGCATGGAGGGGAAAGACGGCATAACATTCATAAACATTTTTGTAAATAGTTCTAAAAATCATGTAGAAAACTAGCCCTCCAGCACTGTCACTTGACCTTCTTGTTGCAAAATGCAAAACTTTGAACATGTAGAGACAATTGAGCTAGGACAAAGCATCAGTCACTAAGCAGAGTATAGCAATTGCAATGTATGATTTGGAAGATACAGTACAATAGATCTCAGAACTCTCTCAGATTTCACCTCATTTTTGCATTCAGAAGTGAAAAGATCTGTCTGAAACTAGGTTACAGAAGCAAACATAAATTTTCCTTGCCAATTAAAGAGGCAATATTTTCTCAGAAGCCAACTTCAAATTTACATTCTCTTTAATTTGGTTAAGTTCAAAATAAAAGCAGATTTCCCCCCTCACTATCACCAACACATGCTTCAAAATGTCCAATCAATTTCTGGATCTTTCCAGGCCCTTCTTAGAGAAAAGTCTCATCATATCAAGGGCACACACTCCAGCACATTCACTTCCTATCTTTCTTTACACCATACTGAAGTACAGAGACAGCAAATGAAGTTTTGATACCACTGTGATAGACTTGCACCAGGTAAGACCACATCCAACTGCTTTTGGGGAAAAATAATGGGCCATCCCCCTCAGGAGTGCCTTTTTTTCACTATTAAGGAAACAAGTGGATCTGGGAATACTAGTACAAATGGAGACTGGCTTTCCCTGTGTTTGACTAAGAGCTCAGACAAGAGTTTTCTTCAGATGGTAGAACTCTTTCCTTTGCTAGAGATTTTGCTCTCGTACCCATCCATAACCCTTGCAGGATCTATCATTGTCTTTGACTTCTTCCTCTTGTCAGCAAAATCTGTCACGGGTTGCTAAAACTAGCCAGTTGGTTGAAAAATTATTGGAAAGACAACAGGGGATCAGACATCTCAGGCTTCACTTCCTTAGCTGAAGCTAAGGCTGAAAAGCTCTTGATGCCTCAGAACTTCAGATACATCCTACCACAGCCTAATGAAAATAAAACCTAAAATATATATTTGTAGAATATTTTTAGAACAGACGATACAGTGGGTTTGAACATGAGCTTTAAGTTTACTTGTACAGTCAGTATTTACAGATCCCAACCGTACATGAATTTTACAGAAGTTCTCTCCCTAACACACACCTTTCCTTAAGAAAGTTGCTTTGGCCCTAGGCAACAAGGTAGGGGAGAAGAAGAGCTCAATCCGTTTCATCTTTTATTTTTAATTAAATTTCCCTTATTTCTACCACTCTTTGTTCTCAATGGGATATAGATTAACACATTTTTCTCTACTTGTTATTTTCTAAAACTGAATGAATATCTAATAGAAAAACCGTAAAAGCTGTTTTGGCTCTTGGGGCAAGAGATAGGATAGCAGCAAGATATTTATTTGAAATTTCTAACGTAAAAAAAAAAAGACATTAAAAAAAAAAAAAAAAACAACCCAAAGAATAGATGTGCCCACTTCATTTACAAGCACAAATGCTTAAATTGCACACACAGCCCAGCCATACATATCCGGACATTTTTCACAAACTCAATTAAATGCTCCAGTGCTTTTCAATATTTTTCTACTTGTCAATATAACGAGATGCATGCATACGGAAAGCTTGGCCTTTAAATCAGCCTTTTTATCTAGTCCCATTACTCTAGTGAGTGTTGTGTTTTGTGACATAATAACACAGTACTACAGAAATGGCTGTGATGAGCCTCATCGTGCATTTCAATCTTTCAAGGTATTAAGCTTCATTTCAGACTGGAATCTTACAGATTCTTCCCCTACTTCCGAAAACTCAAAAGCCAACAATATAATGAGACTACTCCAAGAAGCAAATAATGCATATTAATTATAGAGTTTCAAATAAAAAATTTACTCTGAACAGCGTCAGTGTTTTTTTCCTTACTCAACAGAACTAGTTCACTAATTTCAAGTGCAATCAAGCTTCAGACTTTGACATTATACTCTCCTCTTGTGCTCATAAAAAAAATAATAAATTTTGGAGAGGTATTTTTTCCCCTGCCTTTATAGTTTCTGAATTATCAAGGAAGTTTCTGCTGTGGGCCCCGTTTTATTCTTCATCCAAACTAAAGCTATTGGCACGTTGCACAAAAGCTCCTTTTTTTCAGAAATAGGAAATCTAAAATGGAAAGGAACTAGGTCTATACTATGAGATTATTAAGGAAACATTTATCTTTAAACCACCTCAATTCCCAGTTCACTGCTGTACTGTAACACTAGGCTCATTGCTTTCTCTCTGCCTACAGCGCAATAGGTTGTGAGAGTACCAAGGGGACTAAAGTAAATTCTTTGTTATGTCTACACAAAGTAGTAAATGAAGCATGCAGCTCAAACCTCTCCTGCAGTGGCCAGATCCTTAGTGCCTTTCCTTTCAGAGTGGGGGATTTAACGCTATTTTCTTTCCCATATGCTTCATCTTTCAGCTTTAGCATAAAAAGGAAAAAAGAAAAATAATCTAAAGGCTTCATTTTGCACTAACTGCTCCCTTCAGATTCCAAGGCATGTCCTGATGAAAGCTAGGTTGTGATGGAGTGAAATCAAAAGAGGAAGAAATTTCACCCTGTGAGACGATACTTAAAAGAGGGGGAAAAAGGCCTGAGAAAAGAAAGTTCTTTACTGAGTAATTAGCCATAATCTTAGATAAGACAACAGATCAAACACGTACTCTTAAAAGAGTTGCAGTGGGAAAGAAAGAATTTCTGCAAAGGTTTATGAAGAATGCTAAAAAAAAAAAAAAAAGAAAAGAAAAAAAGAAAAAGCAGAAACATTAGCAAACTTTCCCAGTGAAATTAAAAGAAAATTAACACAGTTGTCTCTCTGCTCCAGTTCAGATTTCAAAATGGATCTGGGAGAGCTCCAGAGAAAAAAGCTCAGTGAACAAACTTTCTCCTTCTTCCCCAAGTGCTGAGCTCAGGAGCAGTTTATTTCAGGGGGGATTTCCAGCACTGCTCTGGGGCCACCTGCCCAGGCTGCACACCAGCAGCTCTGATAGCACCCTAAGGTGCTGCCCTTCAGCTCCGGCTACACACAGCCCTTTTCTCCGCCCTCTTCCCTATGCATTACAACACACAATGCTACAAAAAAAATAAATGATTATGAATGCTACATCCTCCCTCTGTAACAGCACCACAGGCAGAAAGATTTTCAAGACATCTTCCACAGTCTACATTACAATGTAACATTCATCACCTTACTACTTGAGTACGCCTTACAAGGCTGATTTCCACAGGTGTCTGCTATGAACTAGCAGTAAGGGCTCCCCGGATGCGTGCCTCTAGCAACTCCAAAACAGTCTGAAAACCAACTAAGTTGGTAATTCAACTTGTTGGCCTGAATAAAAAGCCTTAAGAACTACAGCCCAAACTCACCATCCTGAAAACTCCCACATTAGCTGCATCCATCCTCAGATATTTCATGTGAATAATTTCCCAGTCCCAAAGTAGCCACACGACTCACGAGCTAACACTTACCAACTCACCAGATGCTTCACCTCAGATGCTAAATCTGGTTTTACAGACCTGAAGTCTCTCAGCAAAAAACAAGTATAAATATTTTAATGAGAGACTGTCATATCGTGAAAACTTTAATTAAGGACTTGTTACGTATGAGTAAGCGTTGTCTAAATAAAGCTGATGTCTTCTTGCCCTGTGCTTGTTACAAGCCCAAGATGGAGAACCTAGCTCCACTCCAAACCCACACACTGCTCATTCTCCTCTCAGAAAACACAGACTGAGCTAACAAATCTGCAGTGGCTCTCATCCCACAATGAGTTTATTTAGACTGCTGGATTTGGGACATACACTCTGAGATGAAGTCGTTGTGGCAGAGAGCCTTTGGCTCGGCTGAAGCCATTGTACAGAAGGGATCCAGAGCTCTCCATAATCAGAGGCAAACAAAAGTGGACACCACGTGCAGTAGAAGGGCTGGCACTGCTACAATACGTTTGGAGTTTTTCATTTCCCCTCCAAAGTACAATTTTCATAAGCCAAAGTATTTTACACAAACACACGGAGAAGGTACATTTGTGTATTTGCCTTTAATTTTAATAACAACTTCATTTTTATCTGAACGTTATTTTCTGTCAATTTTCTTTTCTGCAGAGGAAGGAGGTTAAGAAAAGACAAAAAAAATTGCTCCACTCAAACATTCATAGCAATGAATACTTTAGTGATAGACATAGGCATTATTGTAACACATTTCTGCATTAGTTAAATACAGTTATTAGACTTTATACAGGAATGAATGGGTGACATTCCATGGAAAGCTTGAGGAAAAAAAAAAAAAGAAATCTAGTTAGCACTTTCGACCCTATTATCTATGAATCCATCAACTTTATTTTACATCCAGCAGAATTGGCTCAGTGCTGCCTCTTCTACCTCAACCACACTATCTGTGCTTTTCAGCCAGATTAATTGCCGGTTGTTCTGACTCTTCAGACTTCTGCACCATCATTTTACTTGTGCTACCTTCAGACATCTAAAACAATTTCCAGGGAAAAGGCACACATTTATTGAGGGCAATCTTTTTCTTCTGAACGTATTTCCAAAAAAGTATTTTCACAGATAAAAACAAAACGAACAACCGTTACGTGATTATTTCTCCATTTGGTGTTTCATATGTTTTAATTCTTGACTTCAAAAGGACTACAAGCCAAACTATTACATTTGAGTTTAATTACATGCCTGACCTCCTTTCTAAATGTTCTGCCCTTTCAAGCAGGGTACTATTAAGTTTCCAGAGGTGATTCAGAGTTCAAGGCCAGAAGCCACAGCCCGACCCTTTGTACATCAGTTCAGATTCACTTACCAGCCCTTACTTCTTGGCATGCCCTTCCCTATCACACAGAAAAGTGGTGATACAGTGACACAAGCCATGAATCAAACTATGGTCTCAGAAATCAAACCAAAAGAGAAAGATTTTGGATCTTTTTTTTTTTCTTTTCTCTCCATAGGTCTTAGCACATTATCTATTAATCTATAGATTTATTACTATTAGTTTCAGCTGTTACTTCAAATGCTTCTAGAATCTCTCATCAATGTTTTATCCTTCATTTGTTTGCTATTTCTTCTCAGGTAGGCCACAAATACTTAAAAGACAAAACATTTTTTAAAGGAGCTGACATTGCATGTACCTACTGAAGACATGAAGAAATCAATGTGGAGAAGCAAGTGATCTAGAACTGAGCTCAGAATGGGTAGGAAAAGAGATCTACTATGAAAATAAATTAATAGGCAGTCCACCAAAAAAAAAACACAGAGGTAAGATCAGAATGTTTTTCTCCCCATACTTGCAGAGTTGACACCATTAAGCTCAACATGGTTGGAGTTTTTAATTTCTCGTCAGAAGTAAAATTTTCACAAGTAAAAATATTTTACAAAGATATATTTAAGCTAATATATTGTTAATGAAAAAATGCAAAAAAGGAATATTTGTCTATTTGCCTTTGATTTTAATAACACCTTCATTTTGATCTGAGTGTTTCCTTTTCTGCAGAGAGAGGTTAAGAAAGACAAAAAAAACTGTTTCAGTCAGACATTCACAAGAAAGAACATTTTAGTGCTACAGTAATGCCTGTGCCTATCAAATTTATGAGTTAGTTAAATACAGTTATTAGACTCTATAAAGGAATGAAGGGGTGACATTCCATGATGAGGTACAAAGGAAGTTTGAAAAAAAAAAAAAAAAAAAAGTCTAGTTAGCATTTTTTACCCTAATATCTATAAATTCATCAGCTTTATTTTGCATGCACTTGACTTGCTAGCTTCAGCCATATTTCTGGGAAGCCAGCTATATGTATCAAGGTCTCCATTGCTTCAAGGTTAGTCAACTTTAAATCAATCAATGTACCTCCAACTGGTTGCAGTTCAGCCAGAATAGCTGATGCTAGCGCATATCACACTCACTATTGACAACAGAAATTAAGAACTTAACTCACAACTCTCTATTCACTTTTCTATGAACTGAGCTTAAATCTCTTATGTAAAAGATGTCTCACTGACTCAAAACCTCAGAAATTCACTATTACCCCCACATACCACGAGAGCCAGAGCCAAATAGCCCCCAGTCTGCCTCAGTGACGTGTGGGAAGAAAAAAACCCAAACACAATTTCCACTATAATGCACTGAGACAGATAGGATTATTTTAAAATTAAATAAGGTACTCAAATAGTACAGAAACCAGTTACCTTCAAAATCCAGAATTTTAAAAGAGCTCAGGCCTTGGAGTTGGATCCCATTTTACGGAGCTGTAATTGAATAACAACTTTTCCTAGATGAAAAGACTGGGCAAACTCTTTTCAAGGCTATTTGAAGGTAAGAATTATTTTGCATGAAAGCAACAATTAATTAGCACTCAGCAAGGTTCCCTCTACTGTATGCTGTGAAGTAAAAGCAGGTCACTTCTGTGGCCCCTCACACCTGTTACAGGTCACAGACCCTTACCTGAACACTGTATCTTATTTGCAGTTTCAGCACCTCAAGGTTAAATCTTGTTTTCCTTCCAAATAAGAGATGTAAATTTTGCTTGTTGAAAATGACTGAAACCAAAGATAAGCGGAGATGTTTTGTTTGAGAATTACAAAGTTAAAAATCACTGCTACTAAATTTGCACATTTTTTTAAGAACTAATATTTTGCTGTAAGTTACACAAGTATGCTCCAGACCCCACAGCTGGAGCAGGTCAGCTCAGCTTTTTTTAGGCTACAAACAAAGCCTACTTGTCCCTTTCCATATCCCTTACCCCTTTTACAAGGACATACTTAACACATTTTTTAAAAAGATATGTTTTTGCTGTTATTTTTTAATTCTGAGTTTGGTTTTGGTCCATTTGTTTTACACACAAAGTTTCGTGATTTACTGTTCTTTGTACAGGATATTCCAGAAACTTAAATTAACTCTATGTTCCCTGAGTAACAGCAGCATACTGCCAGGTGAGCAGGGAAACACTGTGCCTTGAATCAGCTTGTGTGCAAGGGGAAAAACAAAAATAAAAAAAATTAGCTCTCTGATTCTCAAAATAGCCCTTGCACAAACACAAGGCCATGCAAGCCTGGTCATCTAGCCAGCCAATTTCATTGTCACACCACTGCCACTGGCTGCATGGGCCATCATGCTTTTTGCTCTCGCTTAAAGATGATGAATTCTTGCCTTTCTTCACTGACTGAGACAGGCAGCAATCTCCATTTGATTAGTTAAAACCGCTGGCTGGCAGATGTAAATTATTTGTATATCAGTATTGATGCTGCTCCACATTTAGTGTAAATGTAATTATCATTAGGGCACTCAGAGCTATCAGATGAGAGTATTTTGAGGAATGTCAACCCTTCAGTAGAAATAAATGCACACAGACAGGTGGACTTGGAATAACTTCTTAGGCTCTTTTTCCTCTCTCTTCCATCAAACTTGTGCCACTCATGCTTCTTACAGAAAAAATAAACCTAGGTGGGAAAGAAGCAGCCCTTGTGAGGAACTGCAGATCACCGTGAGACCTTCCCGTTGGCCTCCTCTGCTCAGAGCTGAGCAAGCAGAGGGACCTCAGCTGCCCCAACACACCTTGCCCTGCAACCTTCACCACCTTTGCTACCCTGGAGCCATTAGTGAGACTCGCCTCACAGACAGTCCCAATCAGCTTTTCAATTAGTAGAGAAAGAAATGTTCCAAAAGTAATTAGGCCTACCCACTGGGAGAGGACAGGACGTTCAGAACAAGCAGTGCCTTCACACCTAACTTCCCATGGCTAATGCCAGGGGAGACGAACTGCTCTGCCAGGACGGCAGGACAGGAGCAGCGTACTGCCTCACAGAGCTGCAGCTGAACTAAGATGGATAATCTGGTAAGCACATGGAGGGAAGGGCTGTGTTCTCAAAAACCCATCTCTTCAGAAGGAAACAGACTGGCCATGATGGAAAGGAAGCAATGATTCCACAGGTACAGCCATATTAGTCAAGCAGAGGGAGAAAGAGAAAACACAGACAGAAACCAATACAAAATAAAGGCCCTATGCTTCCTCACCAGCACTTAGGGAAATAACTGCAAACAGATAATTTCCAGCTACAAAGAGAAAAGAATTACTCTCAAAAGCAAAAATTTAATAAAGCCACTAGAGCTTTTTTCATTGCACCATTAGTTAAGATTTTTGAATACAAAAATGAGAATTATTTGACTGACAAGCTCTTTATCAATTGTATAATCAGCTTACTATTGTTGGAATAAGTCATTTATTTCAACAGTAGAAACATTTATTTAAGCTGTAGAAATATAACCCTATTTATTTCCAATATGCAAGAGTAACCTTTGGTAGTATAACCGAATTTAAAGAGAAAGGCAATTTCTTATCTGCAGAAAGCAGTGACAACACCAGCAAAGGACAATGGTCTGCATTTTCAGTAATACAAACACTAGCCTCTCATTTCCAAATTTGAGTTTCTACCCTCAGAACAATATTAACGTCTACAACAAAACTAAGTTTCTGGTAATCTAATTTTACCATGTATTATTATTTAAGCAGCAGCTCGTTTATTATTTATCTATTAATCTATCCTTTTTTTAGTGTTAATAATCTCAGTGTGCTTACATCTTTCAAGGGCAAGGCTGCTTCATCACCAGCTGTCATCACTTACAATTATTTCTCCTAGTAGCTGTGTCACAAAAGCTAGACAGAGAACATACTTTTGCATACAGTCACGTGCTGATTCCTATTTGACAGAACATAATCATATTTTTGGGTACTATAATTAATAGATAACAGCTTTAAAAGTCTCACTAAATATTCATTATTAGATAGAAAATTAAAAAGGTCTAATCCATTTTAAATGTCTCTGACAACTGCCATTAAAGCATCCTTGTGTGATTTGTCATAGATATTTATATTTAGCCAGCATGGAGACTGATCGTAGGAGTTTCTTCCTCTTTGTCTGAGTGGAAGAAGTGTCAAAGATGTTACGAAACCACATTGCACATTTAACCCTTCTCCAAATACAGGTATGTTTGTATGAGCATTGAGTGACAGGATTGAGCCTTCTGCAAGTAAAGTACACTGGTGTCAACCTTTAAGGTTGTAACTTTATATATTTATATACATATATTTGCCGTTCACAGGGGCAGGAAGGCCAAACGGAACAGCAACGCAAAAACCCACTTCAGGCCCCACTCCACTACTGATGGCTCACCAGGAGCAAGAGCCCTTCCCAGCTCAGGCAAAGAAACATGGAGGGGAGCTGAATGCAGCCATTTCCAAAAAGGAAATCCGCTGTACGATAAGCAACATATACAGCTTTTTTGGATGTATATTTTTCAAGTATTATAGCTTCATTTTTATTCCTTTCCTCATGAAATCACTTGAAAGTTATGCTGCAAATCTCAAGTGAAGCATATAGCTACTGTGAATTCAGGAGGCCCAGGGTGCCTGGTTTAGTGGTTTAAGTAGCATGGACTGCTCTTACAATCAATGTGTTCTCAGAAAGCTAAAACTCACAATTTTTCAGACTGAAATGCAAGACTGGCAGTAATCCATAATCCTGACACAGTACCACGGGTGCCAAAGGGCCTCCAGTGAGTGCTGCCTTTGCATTTTTAAAAGTGTTTTATGAGCTCAAGACCCTAGAATTAAGTATCTTTACTTTGCAAGCAACCTGCCATCCACTAATGCTACAGGAAAACCAAGCCAAACAAAAAAAAAAAAAAAAGCCAAGCACAGAACAAAGACCAAAGACTCTCTAACCTATAAGTAAAGTCTCCTTATCCCCAAATCCCCCACTCCAAGGGCTTGAGTGTTAAAAGCTAAGAAATTTCAGCTTCAAACCCATTACCATACCATTTGCTCTTTTTAATCTGTCACTAAGTTGGTTTTGCTGAAAATGAACATTTAAAAAAATAGCAAGACAAACAGATGAGCCTACCACATGTACTGCTGATTTCTTACAAATGTGGCAGGTTTCCTATTAATGCTGTTGTAGAATTAAGCAATAAGGAGATATTTACAGTCAAGGCATGAGATGGACTATGCTATAGTGATCTACATCCCCAATCAATTTCTTAATTGCTAGACTGCAGCATTTACTAACCCGATTTGATAATTACTTCTTTCCCTGCTCTAAATTAAAGCATAAAACAGCCCATTGGTTATTTAACTAAGAAAGCTGCTGATGCACTTCCATTTATTGTGGGGGCAGGATATCGTGTTTATTTCCACAGAATATGGAGGCAGGGAGCTCCTTCTGCACAACTATCATCCTGGCTGCATTTCACTCAATAAAGGAAAGAGGAAAGCAAAAGGGCAAGCCTGAAGCAGCCTAAGCAGGATTCTTCCTCTCCAAACACTGCCATAAAAAAGAAAAATCAAACATTAGTTTTTGAGGAAAGTTACTGCTGTGATCTTGAATGGAGAAAAACAGAGCTGGTCACAGCTGGTATTTCATTAACATTTCACAAGGAACTGTGCTCTGGAAGGATTTCTCCAGGTAAGTTCTGCAGATATTCTTTTTCTTAAATAAGGTTGGGAAAAAAAAAAATTGAAAAAGAAGAAAAAAGGCAGCAGTTGTGCTGCATCAAGTATTTCTCCTAGACAGAAAAATTTCAAAGTTGTACACTGACACCTTACACATGTTTTTCCAAGCTTTATAACCTTAATATAAAAAACCCAACATCCAAATAAAACAACAAAAAACATCAAACAAACAAGAGCGAGCAGTTTCTTCACTGGCATCACACGACTGCATTAAACACGAGCTGCCCCACATTGCACACTCCTGCCATGCAATGCAGACTGGTGTCCCACCAGGGAACCCACTTTTTTTTTTTTTTTTAATATTTTTTAAAAGTTTTTTGAAGTGTTGTCTGATCTTCCTTTTCTCACCCACGTTTTACTCTCTGAGAACAAGAGAAATGTCCTGCTTTCCTCATTCGTGCCACTGTTAGTGCACAAAGCATCGTACAGCCTGTGGATACGTACAACCTGCAATCCACGTTCTTATTTTGTGCATTAACAACAGATGTGAACCTTGGAGGCAACCTACAAACAATGCAGAAAAGACCAGGAGAGCAGAAGCTACCCGTTCTATCAATTTAGGAAGCTCTATGATGCAATCATGCCAAACCTGTGGAACAGTTTTCATCTGTAATGTTGAGCAGAGGTGCTACCAGATGACTCCTTGAGATGCCAGCTAACCCTAGAACACCAAAATCCCTGTAAATGGAGTGTAGCTGCTCAGCACACTTCTGTCATATTTTTCTCCCTCTCTATTTTTCTTTTAAAAAGCCTTGAAAGAAACACACACACACACACACACAAAAAAAAAAAAAAAAAAAAAAAAACA
>NW_024884955.1:3291513-3430682 GCF_019232065.1 Centrocercus urophasianus
AAAAAAAAAAAAAAAAAGACTATATCAATTATCCAGTAACACTTGTAAATGACAGCCTAGCAGCACAAACTCATTTATTCCAACTTTGTCTCCTTTTCTCACGTCTTCCATCTGTTAGTATCCACATATCACATCTTACAGCTGGATTACTGCTTCTTTAATCCAGAGGCTGTGTGTTTTTTGGTAGGAGAGGAGTGCTCTATGCTCAACAATGAGGCTTTGAGGCACTATTTCAATACAACATTACCTGAATTCTTGTTACTAAAGACAATGACAACATACCAAACCAAGAGAAAACTTAATAAAATTCTGTACGTTACTGATATTAACAAGCATCATCCATCCGTCCCACTGAGGTGAAATGTCTGTCATTCTCTACTTTAGGATTCTTCTAATACCTTAACAATTCAAACTGGAAAAATCATATAACACATTAACATGGAAAAGAAATGAGAAACACCTAAAGACAAGAAGAATGAAAAATAACTGAGAAAAAAAAAACACAACTGAATAAAACCTAAGATGAGGAAGTAAAAAAGGATCAGTCCCAAAGTAGAATCTGTGGGTCGTTAGCAGCTGGCATGTAACAATTCTATCCGTTACGATTTTTTAATGCCCTAGTTATGATAAAACTAGAGAAATTGGAGGTAGGCTAGAACAATTAAGCCAAAGATCCCTTCCCTTGCCAACAGACAGACATAAACTGTTTAAGAAGAAGCATTCCAACAAAGAATGGAGATAGTAAGTCCAGTTCCACGAAAATTTAACTTCCTAGCATTCTAAGTCACAATTGATTTTACGTAAGAAATGCCCACAGAAAGGCATGCGATGAGAAATTTCAACCATTATCTCTACGTCAGGATGCATATTCAGAGGAACTTTAAAGAAAAGGAAAGCTCAAGGCTTTCTGAAATGACTGGTCATTGTGCCAGAAAGAGCTGTTTTGTATACAGCAAAACTGGGTTTTTAACAACTACACTTATACATGGAATATCACAAACTCATAAAGAGCAGTAACACTAAATTAAAATGGCTGCCTGGATGTGTTGGCCTGCCCCAGCCTTCAGCTCAGCTTTAGGAGCTATTCATCGAGAAGGAGCATAGCCTTATCCATAGAGGTGACAGTTACACCGCAGGTGATACAAATGCTCCAAGACCTGATGATCTAGCAAGCTCCCACAGGTGACAAGGAGTTACAGGTGTTACACAACCCCTGCTAATCACTAGTCCCAAGCGTCTGACAGCCTCTTCACAATACTTTTGGGAAACCAATGGGCTGACCCCATATGAGTTACATATTTAAATTACCATGCACATTATACACTTGGGTCACCTAGAGTCTTCCTTTGAGGGGCAGAAATCATTTGCTAAGCTTTATGATGCCGTTTTAAGAATGATACAGCTGCTTGCAACAGGACATTTCAGATGAGAGAAAGCAACATTTAGATACAGAGCTATTCTGCCCATCTGATGGCTGCCTAAGAGCTCATCCTGGAATGAAAAGAAAAAAAGAAACATAAAAGCCACAGATTTCTAATATTCATCTCTGAATCATTAGCACCTGTTAAATGAAAAGTTTCAGGTGTAAATTACATTGTTAATCCGACAGCTGGCTCTGAAGTTTCAGGGGCACCTCCAGCTGCAGAGATAATGGAACACCCTCCTGGACACTCTCACAAAGTCAGATTTTGACAATTAAAGTTCAAACGCTTTTCCTCCATGTGCCTTTTCCAATGGTTCTCTCCCAGACCCAGACCAGAGCCAGCATTGCAGCCAACACTGGAATTCTGGGAGGTACTCCAGAAAAAATTAACATGCTGAAAAAGATGACAGTCACAAACATAAAACGCAGGCAACTCAAGCAGGCGTCCGAATACGTGACAATCCTTCTCCGACACACTTGTGGAGTCAGCAGCATGCAATGTGACATTAGGGCTTTCAAGTCAATAGGGAGCAGGATGCCTGACTGAAAACAGTAATTTTTGTTTCATTGCACTGTCTCGCCTCGCTAGGAGCTCAATATTCTGCAATTAGCACCAAGAGAAACACTCCTGCAACATAAGCTACGCAGCGGCGTGTAGCTGCAGGCAGAGGGTAGAGCTCAGGACACAGGGCTGTGTATAGGCTTCATTATTCACCTATCAAAACTGTATTCCAGATGTGGTCTGGTTATTCCACCTTAATAATATAAAAGTAAAACAGAAAGAGGATGGTTGAGATAAGATTTTAAGACTGGTCTAACTTCACTTTTTAAAGTGTGCCTTGTGATTTAAGTGAATGTGCAGAGCAAAACCTATAGGAAAGTTGCACAGTGCAGCCTGGGAAGCACTAATGCACAGCAGTAACGAGCAGGGCACAAACACGGGGTCGATAGGCAGGCAGGGACATTCCTCAAGAGGCTTACACTTGGAAACAGAAAAATACAGTCACTCCATCTTCAGTGAAGTCACCTTTTTTTTTTTTTTTTTAAGCTTATCTAATTAAATCAATGCAAATACCCACAAAGCCTGAGTTATTTCAGTTGGAGATGCAGTTACATTTCATTTAAATTAAATTGGAAAAGAAGCTACTGTCACATTGATTACATATATGTATTCCTTCATTTAAATCAAACCAGATAAACTGATGGAAAAATCCATCTTAAGTATCAAAAAAAAAAAAAAAGAAAGAAATATCTCACATCTATACACAACACCAAGTTCAGCTCTAAAGTAAGGGATTCCTGCTGAACATCTGGCTTTGTGCATGGTTACCAGCAATTTTGATTTCAGAATTTTCAAGCACTCTGGGGTAGACACCGTGATCCACAGACAATCACACTTCTAGATTATTGGTTCCAGCTGTTTGCCCTGCCTGGTAATCTCCCTGAGGTGCTGTTTTCTCATGATACCAGTAATCACTTTTCATGGGTTTACATAAAAGGTGCAATACATCATCAAATCAAAAGGAGGCTATTGCTCCTTTATTATGCAGAATACATGGCTTAATCCTAAAACAGAAAGCCAAATGAAAATGTGCATTTTTACATCACATTTGACCTGTTTCTTTTTTTTATTATTATTCAGTATAGAAAACCAATTTGTTAATGGACAGCTGTAACACTTCATTATCCAATCATGGAAATATATTCACATCTCTGGAAGTCATGCTTGTCCATTATTGCTGACTTTTCAAGTTACAGTCAGGCTGAACAACACCAACAATACCTGTTAAGGTGTTTTACCTTATTAGTTTCACTCAGCAATATAACTCATTCTATTCATTAAGATACAGATTGTTCTTGCAGTCTGCTAAAAGCTATAAGAGATTTGCCATTACAAAATTTTCTGCCTGTCTACAGCTAGCCCTGCCATGAACAAAAAACACAAACAAGGCATGTGAGATGGCTCATTCCTCTGCTCTGCCATCAGTAGCTCCTTTGGCCACAGCAGCTCCCAGCTCACAATAACCTTAGCGACTGCCCTACAGCATGGACCAAGGGACTCCCAGCATCTCTCTGAGCCAAAAATCGACCACTGTAAGGCATGTCCAGCTTGTTACAACTGGAAAGCTGAATTTTGATGAAGTTACATTGATTTACTACATAATAGAAACTGAATACTAGGAAATATCAAGCAAGATCTATGTTAAAAATACTAGCATCATATAGATGGGAAGTGCTCTACAAAAGGCAAAACCCACAGCAAACAACACCCAACTCCAACTAGGAAGCAGAACAGACAGAGCTAGGGCATCAGGCTCATCACTGGGCTACAGCTGCTGCTTTGAGCCAAGAGCTGCATCAGCCCCACCACGTAGCTGGGCTGCTGTGCTGACCTTCAGCCCTCTGCCACCAAGTCATCCTTGTACATGTACATGCAATGGGGGTGCTAAGACAAAAGCTTCTGTCTTGGGCAGGCTGACATGGGGAACAGCCAAAGCTGCTGGCTACTACATCTTAGAATTAAGAGCTGGAGCCAGTAGGAATGCCAATCTCAGAACCTGAGCTGCTAAAACGCAGAAAGGAATTGATACCACACAGACATACACACACACACAGGCACACATCCTCCCCTGTACAGTAGCATAAATAAGGACAGTTCAGTATTATGCACCATAGTTTCACACCGTATTTCCCTCAATAGCCTGTACTAGAAATTTTCATCATGTTCATACAGGTCTATAAACATTTTATTTTTACACACTTCCTCAAACACCAACCTGGGAGCCATGCTGAACATGCAGCAGCAGTTGATGCACTGCCCAGGCACAGCATGCAGTAGCTGCTCTCATTTTTCCTGCTCAGCAGTTCAGCCCCTTTACCTCACTAACCCACACACGCTGTGGGGATGGGATGCCCATTGAACAGGTCTCCACATCAAATTATTCTCTCAATGATTACCCTGCAGCAACATCTATCACTTCATTTTAACTGACCTATCCAGCATTCTGACACTGCACAAGGCATCGCCTAATTAATACAGTGCCCTCTCTTGTAGAGTAGTTTACTGCTGCCATTCCATTAAACTATAGTTTGTGGGAAATAATTTATTGCTCATACTCTTAGAATCTCAATTTCATCATCCAGGACATGTTACTGGATAATGAAATGCAACTTTGCTTCTTGCTTATCATACTAGGTGAGAAAAGCAGAAAGTTCAGATACAAAACTTGTGAAATCCCACAGTACAAATAGGTTTTTATTGACAAGATTAGCATCAAATATATGGTCAACGTGAACAATGTTACGTTTCCACAAATATAAGAGACATTTCATGAAAATGTTGTTCTTCACAAGAAGTATCTATTAACACCTACAGTTTAATAATTCCAAGTACAACACTACTTTCCAATAAATAGTGTTTTTGAAGCAATCCTTGCAAAAACATCCCTGCAGTGTGTGTATAGATCTCTTCTGCTAACAGAATAATCTAGTAAGCCTTTGATTATGACAAAGATCAACATTTATGCAGATACAGGAAGCTCTGATCACTTGGTATGCGTGAGCTCAGCGTTAAGAGGCAACTCTCCAATGCAGTTCCTCAAGTGACAATTCATCTCTGGACATTGTAATAAAGATGCACATCCCATAGGGGAAGTGTCCGAAAAGCCAGTTACAATAAAGTACTGTCAGACACAGAAGAGGCAATTTACCCTGTGGGGACAAGCAGAATGGGAAGAACTCCATATGGAGTACATGCTCCAGGCTAAGAAAATTTGCCCAGCAATTTGAACAAAGAAGATCAAATAATGTGGATTTTATAATTTCATGTTTCCTAATGATCCAGTCACAATCAGTAAGGAGTTCTGCTGCTGACTGCAGCAGGGCCATGGTTTTTTTCATGATATAGATAGAATAATAACACAGATTTTAAACGTTCTAGGGTTTCCTCAGCTACAAATATTAAGGATAGGCTATAGTCTTCTTTGATAAAGACAGCACATAATTCCTGAGTAACATGAAAATTCATATAATTCAGCTAGCTCCTTTGATTGACAGAGTGCAGTAATCATGCCATAGGAATGTCTTCTGTGAGTTTTCCATGTCACACAGGTCATATTGATCAGCAGCTCCCATAGGTGCAGTCAGAGCACAAGGATCCCTCAGACCTCTGCCTAAAGACAGCTATGGGAGCTCCAGAGGATAAAGCAGATACCACAAGCATCAATCCTAAATCCTAGACAGCTCTGACTCCTCAAAGCCTATCATCCTTCCCTTCCTTTTCCTGCTGAAAGGAGTGCACAAAGTTTTGTGGCCATCAGGCACAGTACAGGGTCTTTTTTAGGATACTTGAAAGCAGCAGGGGGAAAAAAAAAAAAACAAATAAAACCACTCACCATATTTGGTGTCAGTCTTTACTGTCAGCGCAGCTAAAACTCTTCAGAATACCAAAAGCTACACAAATGTTATTAGCAAAAATTTCACACTTTTTAATGGATATTTACAGTTTGAAGCAATCTTTAATTACTTTTGCTATTTGCATCTGATGGCTTTGGGAAATGTTGAATTCAGATATTAGACTACCAAGGACCACTGGATGTAGTCCAATAAGAAACGGAGATCAGACAAGTTAAATTAGCCATCTGTCCTAAATAAACACAAATCAGAACTACTTTTTAACACTATTTCAACCCAATCTTTGCTGAAAGAAGAACTTTATACAAGGAAGCAATTGTGACAAAGTAGACTCTAAAGGGAGTTTATATATCCATCCATTTCATTCAAAATCTCAGTACTGCCACTCTGACTGTTCTAACTGTCCTAGTTATGGCACAAGAAGGCCACATGATAACAGCCAGATTTCACTGTTTAAATTGTCATAAGAATGAAATAATGAATTACATTTGTACCAGTTACTGTTCTAGTTAAAATTATTACCAGGAGAGTGGATTCATAATGTGCTGGATCCTGTTCTCATTACATTCCATTCTCACGAGAACTTATAATCAGAATTTTAATGCCTCATCCATTCTGTGAAAGATAGCTGTAAAAAAAATGTGTATTAATTTGACCTTTTCAAAATTTTGTTATCTGATTTGGTGCCTATTCTTATTTGCTCATATCTACAGTTCCTATATTTGCTCATATCTGTAAGTTACTAGAAAATCGGAGTATGTCAGTAAGTCAGAGGACTTTTTCCATTCATTTTTTCCTCCCAGGGCACAGAGTACAATCTTACAACACGCTTACAACACTCTTTTAATACCATGTGCAGGCCAGAGTCCCAGCCTGAAGCAATCATTACAATTTGAGAGACATTTCATCAGTATTAAAGAACCAGGGATATTCTAAAAGTAATTATCTTCAGAGAATAAAACAAAACACATCCATATTGGACAGTGCATATGGCAAGCAAACCCTTCCAGTAAACAGCCCCTAGGGATGACGTAAATCCAACGCCATTTTAAAATGAAATTAATTTCTCTGGACATTCCTCCCTCTCTCTATCAACTACTCTAGAAATCTTGATGACCAACTGAAATTACAATGTAAGGATGGCTCTTGCCCTCCTAATCATCTTTGCTTGCAAAAATACAAAAAGAAAATGAGCTATATAAAAACTCTCAAGGAGCTGGTGTTAATCTAATACACTTCTATGCAGAGACAGCTCTAACAGTGTGCACCTGAGCAGCTGGTGGAAAGCAAATAGAAAACACACAGATAAGTTAATGTAGCACTAAGAGCAGCCCCTGGGGACATCAGGAACAATTACACCAATCCTCTGCCTACCAAAATATTTTTTGATTACTTTATCTGAAATCATCCTAATTTCATAGCATACAAGAAGGTTAGCAGAAAGCAGATTTATCAGATGATAGGACCATCTTCATTTCATAACCCATACTGCACAGTAAGTATCACTGTTCTGTCTACAAAGCCAATGTTATGCTACGCAGCTTTGTTTTTACTTATGACAGGCACGAGGACCGCTGGTCCAGAGAGACAACATTCAGACATTATTTTAGGCAAGCTGTTGATGCGCTTTAACAAATTTTGGGTGCTTTATCTAACATCAGACCCTAGCAATCAGTTTTTCATTGGGGTTACAACACTACAACACTGAACCAAACACTGAACAAGATGCTAAGTCACATTTCAATCACTCATTTTGCTAAACACTCTTTGGGGCTCCACTTGGCCAATGTGATACACATGGTACACATGGTTCATGCTATCCAGGAAACTCCCTATAATTTTATAAATTCAATTGCTGCTCCATAGCATATGCTGCCAACTAACAAGACACGTGATTCTTTTCAGCATTATTTCAAACCACGTCAGACTACTGATCCACTAAGGATTCCCAAATAAACCTCATTTAGGATCAGTGCTCTTCAGCTCTAGGGAAGAAATTGAAACATGAAATACCAGGTTTTTCAAATTCTTCTCATCCCACACGATTCAATCCTTCTGTTCTCATAGGAACTTCAGTGATGATTTTCTCTTTTTGTCTGCCTTGGGAACAAAGGCTTCTCCTGTACAGCTATGTACAATTACAGATAAATGCACATGAGAGGTACTGGGGCAGAAATACGCATAAGTCTATACACCTACACACACATACAGGTGTATATATATTCCTCTAGACCTCAGCACAGTTTCAGATAGAACTACTGTGACAGAGTAACACTTGTTCAAGTCAGTGATGCAGGAACCTGATCTTCAGCAATTACACCACTGATGGACTTTGGTTCCCGAGTTGCTCAGGTACTTCTGAAAACAACATCCCTAACACCTACATCATTAAGTGGCAGAGCTGTTTGCAACAAACCTGGTTGCATCTCTGCCCACACTGATCACACAGCTGACAAGAGGTGCTCAGCCACAAGCTAGGAACAGCTAGTAAGATGTGCCTTCCTACCTCCAGTGATTTGCTGTACAGTTTGAGCCATAAGCCTTGTCTTACACACAGTATTGTTCAGGAATATGGCTCTTCTGGATAAACAATGTTTGAGTGCATACATACTTTGTATAAGTGGATTTGTGATCCTTCTCCTCCTCCTCTCTATGTGGCAGCGTGACAGCTAAAAAAAACTTTCTTTGCCCTGTCCCAGTGACTTATATAAAGCTTTAACCTGAACTCAACTTTCTCAATTCAGACAAAATTCATATGCCCTACTTCTAAGGACACATAAGCATGGTTCAGTGTCTTTTCATGTAGGTAAAACCTGGAAGTTGTTTCAAGTTGTATTGTAGAGAGATTATGCCAGTGTTATTGTATTGCTGATCCAACAAAGGTAGCAGCACGCAGTGTGGTTACAATGAAGTTGTCGTGACCTTGAAGCGTTAATTTCCAGAGCCTTTCAGGACCTGGGATGCCGAGGTGGCACATTTCTGGCTTCCAAGGGAAGGAACACGTTTGCAGCCCTGCTCTTACAGCAGCCCCTACAGTTCAGTGAGTGGAGCGGAACTGATGGCTGTCTCCATAGAGACCTCGTGTCCTGCTTCTGAAAACTGGAAGAAAATGGGAGCTATGACAACAGACAAACCTGTAGGATGAGAAGGCGTAAACAAGTCAGCAGGAAGCCCACAGTAGTACACTGGGGCCAAGGCTCGTGTTTTCGCTGTTATCTGCTATTAACATAAACAGATAACTATGGAACTCAGGAAGTACGCTGTGTGTAAGCAGCACCAGCAGTACCAGAATTTCCCCCATCAATCACATGGCTGTGACTTACAGATGTCTGGGCTCTGTGCAGCCAGGCTAACAGGGAAATACCTTGATTCCCTTTTGGCAAAACCACAGTCCTGGTCCTGTAGTGCCAACACTGTCATCTTGCCATCACAAAGAAGCTGAGACAAACATAAGAAACTACTAGACTCATCTTCACCCAAGATTATTTTCACTGAAAAAATTAAGGCTATGCCATTAGCTGATGAAGATGAGAAATTGGATTTACTAAGCCCACCTTCTTTGAAGCAACTTAAATCAGCCTGATGGCACAGTTCTTCTTAGACCTAGAGTAGAAAATCTTCCTGCCTCCCATATACTAGCTATTCTATACAGCTCACTGGACTGAGAAAACTTTTCCACCTAAGGGCAGAAAAATATTTAAGGTTTTTTTAATAGAAAATGTTCCTGACTAAAGAGCACCCTTAGTATTTGTAAAACATTTTTCAGAAGTAATTTGCTGTAAGGATAAGAAAGTCAGCTCTTGACTGTTTCATTAGAAAGCACCCAGAATGTCGTTACCTCCAGCACACTGGGATACATCTCCCAGGCAGGAGACGTGATAACAGGCAGCTGCTCAGCAAGTCCTTGGAGAACTACCCATGCCAGGCCATCTCTGGCAGACATCGCCTGGATGCAGGGGCTCTGAAGTCTGGCACTGTATCAGCCTCATTTCTTTAGTAGAATTACTATAGATGATTTTATATGTGCAGCATTTTTATCAGTGAATCTTTTTCCTACAGAGAAAGAACCACAGCACCATGACTTAGACGTGTACTCCCACAGTAATACAGCCACCTACAATAAAGCTCTCTGTACACAAAATGTTTTCTTGGAAATACACAGCCTCTCTAACATTCCATTCTTATTACTATTTCTACATAAATATCAGGGCTTGATATTTGCTCCTTACGTGGTTAGATATTTTGTTGGCTTCACACAAAAAAAAGCATTAGCATTCCACTACCTTTTCAGTAAATCACTTGTTGTCAGTTTAGTGGATTATCATCCATTGAGTCTTTCCAGTGTAATGATGCAAAAATAAAGTTGCATGGATTTTGAAGCAATGCATTGTCCAGAACATTACATGCAGAAACATTCTGTACTCATTCCATTGTCAGTAATTAAATTTGCTGTTCTCATCCAGGACACAATCCTCCCCCTATATTTCTAACCAAACCTTTGTCTGATTGCACGGATAGATTGGGATAATATCTTTGCTAATACATACTGCAGACTACAATAGAGATAGAAAGGGACTGCCACTAATGAGGTCAAGTTTGCTTACAATAAACACTATAACACCTAAATACAGATTTATCCAATTAGATCTTAAGATGTCCTTTTGTAGGCACACAGTACAATGCAAGGCAGTGTTCTACCAAATTTTGGAATGGGAACCAAATCAGTTGGTAAAATAAATACTGAATTAATCGTCCTTTCCCATAAGAGGAACAAGGCTGGACACCATACTACAAGGCACACTGTCGTTTTTTTGTTGTTTGTTTGTTTTAAACCCAGACATTCAAGTGAATATTTACTAGAATTGCTTTCTGAATGCTTTCATCAAAAGGCTTTCATACAGAGAAACATGAGAGAGTTTAACCATAAATGAGCATTTCCAGACTACTTTAATGACAGTAGCATTTGATGGTAGCCCAATCGAGCCACATGCAAGTTTATCTACAAAATACAACAATGAGATAACGAAGCTTTATCATTTCTGTCACGCATGGAAGAATTGCAGGTAGAACCTCCTGAAGTCACATGTGTAACTTATAGGTGTAGTAAAGGGGGAGCTCAGGGCAAATCTAGCATTCCCACACACTACAAGTAAGCAAGGAGGTAATAGAGTATAGCCAGGTACAGCCACCACAATAACTGAGGAATCCATTTCATCAGATCTAAGCCGTATTCTGAAATGCAAATCAAAGAGCAAATGGTAGATGATCCATGACACAGACTCATTTTTCATAGGTTCACCAATAAGAAGTTGTTGAAGCAGACAAAGCACAGCACGAAAATTTATATTTTCAATAGGAGCGCTTCTGTTCTTTCAAATATTACCGACAGAGGTAGGCCTTTCAGAGCAAGTAGCTCCCTCCCTTCTCATGCTTTGTTATTAAGTCATGTTTATAGGCAATATCCTCAGTCAGCTATCCAAAAGGCTTGAAAACCATACAATTAGCTATAAGCTCCCTGCATTGTAAATAGGCACGACTGAAAAGCTCTAAATAGTTTCAAGCCTGTTCCAAAGTCTGTCAGAACTGGCAGAAGATCCCCCATGACTGCAGTAGGCATTTGATCAATCTCTTTTCACACTGGTAAACAAATGGAAGATATTTATATCTTCATGTTTAATTTTGTTAACAAGATAAACTACTATCAAATATTGGAATTACTGACATGGTTACCATAGTAAACCACCACAGCCAAACAGTCTGCTCTACCTTTAACAAGCACAGACTTGTTTTCTTTAGATATGAAGCATTTTTCTATAAATTTCAATATTTTCCCCCAAAATAGTAATAAATTAAAAAAAATCTAACAGCTGAGAAGCTGAATTTATCTTCCCTCTTCCTGCTCTTCTCCCCCTACCATGTAACATTCAGCTTATTTTGTTACTTGAGAATTGATAATGGAGAATAAAATACCTTCCCTTGCAGTACACAGCAATCACGTTGAGCCTTATAATTTGTTAATTATCAGTTCCCATAATGAAGCTTACCTGCCCACTCAATAAATAAGATTCCTTCCACACATCCTTTCAACAAATTTTCAGGAATAAATTTAGCAGCAGTAGCAGCAATAAATTGAGGATTTCTTTCTAGAAAGTGAAGAACAACCACCCATTTAATGTATACGCTTACACTAGAACATCACTCAGAAGCTGCCAAATAGCGTGGGATGTATTCTGTAAACTAAAGTTTACTCAAATGAGTGATTTACTCTGGATACAGATTTCAGATGTTTACCCAAACTGCTATAAAAGCTCCCAGGTCTCCCATGTTTATGGGATGGCTATTCCATTTTAACTTCCCAATGGCAGTGTAGCATCATGGACAGCCCTCAGCCCCCAAGGCGTCCTGCAGGCACAACACCTGCTGCCTGCTGTGCCGATCCTGCTGAAAGCATCCTGCACACCTTGTTAAAAGCCCTGGGGTTAACCCAGCCAACACACAGGTACAGCTGATCTGATCTCCTCCAAATTATCCCAACTGCTACAAAAATCATAGCAACTGAAGTGCTTCACCAGCTTGAAATGATCTGCATTCAAGTTTCACTAAGGCATCTGTAGGAGTAAGTAACCTGTTTGGCTCGGTTCAGTGACTAACTGGGTCAGAAGGACCCAGAGACCCATGCCCCAGGAAAGGGGGAAGAGGGGAAGAGGAAAAGGTAGGGAGATGGGTCTAAGAACAAAACAGCAGCATGCTTAGGGAGAAAACTAATTTACTAAATACGATAGCAGAATATGAGATAACACAGTATAATACAATATAATCAGAATTGAAACTAAAAAAAAAAAAAATCAAATAAAATGAGAGAGTATCCAAAACCAAATGCCTTATTCTAATGCTAAAGGCAAGACAGCTATGGAGCATGCACTGCAGAGATGAGAAGTAAAACGGGACAATCTCATGGCTTGTGAGCACTTTTATCTCTCTCAAAATGGAAAATGGAAACAGAACAATGAAAGTCTTCTGGGAGATGCAGATCTTCTCTTCTGAAAATCAGGTACCCAGAAATATTGACAATCCATAGAACTGGAGCATTAATTCCTTAACTCCCAGTGCACTATGCTGTTGCTGCACATGTTTTAATGTGGAATTCCAACAATAAAAATCAAAATCATGACAGATACCATCACCATGAAAAAAAAAAAGCAGAAATTTTATTAATTTAAGCTTCTCATCTTTCAATGTTTAAACATGATACTCAATATTTCTAAAGCCAGAACAAGTATTTCAGTCGTTTTGCAGATGAGTAGACAAAAAAAATTTCTCAGAGGCCTTTAAAAGGGGGCAGCCCTGGGCGTAAGTCTGAACAGTTTGTGATATATGCATTGAAGAGTTTTAGGGCACATCAGCAGCTTAGAAACTTCCAGTTACTTCTGCGGTTCACATAAGCAAGGTAACGTGCTCTATAGCACATCAAATGATACTGAAAGGTATTAGAGATCATGCAACTACTGGGAACATCTTCAGGGAACTGAGACCTAATTGCACAACTGAAGAGACCAGAATGATGTGATTTCTCCAGTTAATGAATGGCTCACACCTTAACAGCAAAGACTCATCTCCCAAGATTTATGCCTGTTGATTGGCAATAGCTGCCACTACAACAGCAAGATTTACTGCAGTTCATATTATAACTGGAAGTGAATTGACTTCCTATCTGCAATAAGGAGTACACAGGATTTCATGACAGCTTTTGTAAAAAATAAAAAAACAAAAAAAATAAAGGCTTTTGTCTTACCAATCCTGTAACAACATTTTCATATCAACAAATCACCATATTACTGGGCTATTCCATTTCCCACTGTAAAACATACATTTACTTATCACAGATAGCTATGGAAAGAGGAGTCAGCATTTATGTCTAAAAGGGTTGCTCTGCCTTGAAGAGCTGAGAAAGTCAGTACTGAGCTAATGAGGGGCAAGAACTCTGAAGCAAATATTCTCTTTGGTAAGGGAAAAGGACTACGGTTTGATGGCATGGCTCAATCTGTCACCTCTCAGGCACAAGTGCTTCAGCTCAGGAGCACGAGTACACAAATAGAGTGTTTCCGCAGCTGGTACAAAGCAAAAACAATCATCTCTATCTACAAAAAATAGGAGAATCTTGTGTTCTTATTTTTTGTTGCACTTATCTTTAAAACCAGCTTTTCTTCTGGTAGCAGATTCATGCCATTTAGTCTCTCAGTACAACTCCCCACTGCTGTGTTCAAAACATGCCTACTGCTTACACACCAAAGTACAGAACAGGCTTGTGGGAGCAAATGGTGGAAAGCCTATCTGCCCTAAAATACCAAGAACACTACTCATAATCAAGAACAAGTATATCCATCAGCATACAAATGGAAACTATTCAGCAGAAAGCAAAGAGTAATGTCAACAACTGAGTATACAGAACAAACACCTGTATTTTATAAGGTTCATACATAATAACCTTAGGACAAGAACCGCTTAAATCAAAAATGTTTTGTGGGTTTTTTTATTATTATTATTTTACGCACTCCTCTCTGCAGACCGGGTCTCTTACATGGAAAAGAGCAACAGAAACTAAGGGGGTAAAAACTCAGACAACTGTTAGCAAATCCCCGCACAAAATAATGGAAGACAGAAAATAAACAACGGTAGCATGTGTGTGAAGGCAGCCCTAGTGCAGAGATTTAGTTAATGTCTCAGCAAGTTGCACAGGTTTTACATGACTATTTGCGCCTCAATAAAACTTAGATAGCAACAATACAGCAGCAGCTCCACCACATACCAGCCAGGCTTTACCCTTGAGATAGAGGCCACTTTCTCCAGTAAAGCTTTTTTTTTTTTTTATTCCCCTTAGCATGCTTCACAATGGTGGAAAAAAACAGCAGTATGTTCACGCTTAGAATATCATCTGCTTGGTATAAATGCTGCTCTAAGAGAAAATAAGCCAATCATGACATTCTCCACACAGATACAAGTACACTATTTTCACCAACAGAACAGCATGGGACTCTGCATATTGTTTAAAAAAAAAAAAAGTTGGACAGCACAGTTTTAATACTCCACATAGGTCACATATAGCAGGCTAAACATAGCTAAAGCTATGCTTTTAGGAGCTATGTCCTTGGAAGGGAAAGGAAAGCCACATGGAATATGGATGTATTCACCAGATAGAAGAGTTCCTGCTCCTGTGAGAGGCACAGACCAGCTCCTCATTGCACACACTAGCTTTTAGCACCCAGAAAGAAAAATACAAGATCCATCCTCTCTGCACACCTGGGGTACATTCTGCCAGCACACGTGAAATCAGTGCAGGAGCAGCAACAGCAGCTAACCCACAGCTGTCACAACTTCTGAGATTATGTCAGCCCCAGGTGCACACCAACTCTGAGCCTGATAGCATGTCTTTTCTTCTCATGTTCATCTGCTCGAAGATTCTAAAGAGGAAGCTATCTTTGTTAACTGCATGGAAATTGGGCTGGACAACTTTTAGGAGTCTCTTTGAACCCAAACAATTCTAAGATTTGATTAAGCTGGGATGTATGAGGATCTAGAAACCCAAGGAATGATAGAATTAACCAAAAATTGGCTTGAGGAGTGAAAGGAGTCTCCCACAATTTTGGAATTCCCATTATTAAACTGTACCCCAACCCATTTATCAAGCCACCAAGCCACTACATGCCAGGAAGACAGAATCACTAAAAATGTTCTGTTTCCTTAAGCATTTGAAACTTAAGTAGTGTGCTCTTCTCTTCTTACAGAAATATGAAACATGGCTTAATCTAGAAGAACAGAAACTTCATTCACATGCCAGTATTTTGTTCTAATGGGCTTTTAATTAACCACACATCGCACTGTACTTGGCCTGATAAAGTAAGTGCTGTTAACATTTCCCTAACTACTGCCCTTATCCTATGAAATAAAAAGCAATTGCAAAATCAGCTGAGAAAATAGCTTCACTGAAATTTCAGATGTATGAACAATAATAGACCCCAAAATACCAGATCCCAAAGCTATGATATGCCAGTAGATGGCAATCTTTAGGTACAGTAAGAATGTCATTAACAAATGTAAAATTTGAAATTAAAACTGCGCAACATAAAAAAAAACCACTTCATTTGAGGATGGGAACTATTGACAACTTTTACCTGATTACTTAATTTCCAAAGAGAATAACTGGATAAAAGTTCTATTAGTTTGTAATTTTCAAAAAATTATTTTTATTACCAAGTTAAAAAAAAAAACAAAAAACAAAAAACCCACAAAACTAGGAGAGGGACATTCAATGGAGAACTGCCTTTTTTTTTTCTGGACAAGTAAAATATGTCAGGTTTCCACTAAAATTCATAGTCCTCGTTCTCTCATGGATTCCCCATACAGCCATAAGCAGAGTCAGGTAAAACCCAATCGCAGCTCCCATCCACAGATACATGTGATAGGAACGTGAGCGTGCATCTGCATCCATCTTGTACCAGAGAGTGCTCATGAGCTGCTCGTGCTCGGACTACACGAGGAGAAAAACGCTGCACAGCCTTTGGGAAAGAGAACCACAACGCAGCAGCTAAGGAGCACAAAAACTGGTTGGTTTGGGCAGACATGGCTTACCATCTACAGCTATGTACACGCCTTAGGGAAAAGTAGATGGAGAATTACACAAACGTGGATAAGTTGCACTATTTTGTCATTAATAGGAAAGTAAAGAAAACAAAATACTCAGATTTTAAACCAGTAAGCTTACCAACATCTCCATGTCGTAAGACATGGACCACACGTTAACAGATATGCATGAGAGTACACTGCTTTATATATTTAATTTCTATTCTTCAAAAGAGCTGCACTTGAAATGTTGCTGTTGAGTATTGATCACTTTAGACCCCGGGACATCACAGAATGTGATCACAACTAACAGAAGAAACCCAGTAATAATTTCAATATCAATGCTGATCCCAGCTCAACATGCAGCCAGACTGCTGGTAGCAAACACACCTCTAACTATCTCCATTGATAAAAAGAACTCTTTGTAATACTTTCAACAAGCGTATTTTTCCTGTTTGACAACAATTTTTGTTACAAATGTTTTTAAAATGCAAATTTAAATATTGGTGAGATCACATAATTTAAACACAAATTCAGTACTTGTATGAGATTTATGCCAAGTCAGCTCCCACATCTACAAAATGTACTTCTTCAACTACCTCAAACCCCATTTTTTTCCTACTCTTCTACTTGAACACATCCAGACATGAAATCCCAGTGCCTTTCAGAAGCATCACTTCCATTTTATTTCCTGTGGGTGTCCTAGTGGGAGAAGACTGGGGCTCCACATATGAAACTCTCAGATGGGACTGCAGGAAGAGCTCCACAAGGTTTAAATCCCCCAAGCATGGTATATACACAAATGAAGACCTAGTAATTACAATCTCATTGAGTTCCCACTAAAGGACAATACCGTAAAGTGGAATTACACTGAAAATTGCATTTGTAAAAGAAGTTTCAAATTCACAGCCTGCAATCCTCTAAAGGATAAGTAAAAAAAAAACAAAAAACAACAAAATATAAGAAAAACAAAAAACAATACAAGAAAAAAACAGGCATAGCTCAGATATAAAAGCCCTTCCAAGCTGCTACCAGAACTCCCCAAAGGAAACTCGGCCTCAAGAGATTAGAAGTGGGATGGTTTAGCAGCTTTCAAGAGAATGGCAGAAATTAATGCTAAAACAAAATCCATAACAGCTGGAGCAATTTTCCTCAAAATTAAAATTAAAAAGCTTTACAGTGTCATAAAAATAATAGATCTCAAAAAAAGTGATGCAAAGAATGTTACTAAAAGTAAGGTTTATGAAGTTTGAGAATAATTACAGATAATGTGTATTTATTACTCCTCTAGGATCAATCTGTGGCACAGATTTTCATATCTGAAGCCAAATGCACAGATACTTACCATATCTGTAGTTATCTTTGCTCTCAACTCCCACTCATCTCCCTAGCGACACATTTACTGTTTCCATTTGTGATATATCAATATTCTTCATTTTATTTATTTAAGCATTCTCTTTCTAAAGAGAGAATCAAAGGGAGTTAATCTCCATCTTTGATAGAAATCCCCAAATTTTGAAAAGCACCTAAATTCAAAGAGTGAAATCTCACATCCTGCTCACCATGCCATGGTGGCTATTTAATGCCGGATCCATTTTAATATCAGAAAATTAAAGTCATAACTCTAAATATGTTCAAAAGTCAGAGGAAAGAACAGTTTTTCTGCTCTTTTGAGAACATGTTGCCCAGCACACAATAGAGAAAATTAAGAACCGTGAAGCTGAAGTATCATAAAGCGCACTGGGCTTCATACAAGAGGAAGGCTATAGATAGATGTTGAATTTGTTCAAGTCATGGGATCAGCTTCAGAGAGAAATGACCCAGCCCTGCTCTGCCCACAGCTCCAGGCTCCAGCAGCAGGCATGCTTTAACCTGTTCTGCACCCACACAGCACCTACCTTGTGGGGATGCTCAAGCACACAGTCGGTCATGGCAGAGGGTTGCCATAAGGCTTCTAAGCAGAGGTGAAAGATGTTTTTCTGTCTCTCCTTCCACATGGTACCCTTCAATTCAAAATGTATACATTGTACTGTTAACACATTGCTCTGTGGAGATGTGGATGGGCAGCTGTACCACCAGAGCTCAGGATCAGTGAACTGGGCACACAAAACCTCACAAAACCTCACTGTTTTCTCCTGCTAATAGCATCATAGTTTCTGATGACAAAAGTTAGCAAAATCTCCCCAAATATGTTAAGTAACTTCACTGCTGAACAATTTCTTTCTATCACTATAGCTATTTAAAAGTTAACTTGATCAAAACACACCATTTAAACACATCTGGGCTGTCTAAATCATGTACCAATTATCCTGCAGTACCTTTACACCTTTTCAACATTTTAAAGAGAAACATCACAACCACCTTCACTACCCTCATTCCTTCTGAAAATGTTTTTATCTCTGCATCCCAGAACAGCACCTAAGATCGTTGGAACTGAATAATTAAAGAGAAAGAAATCCAATCCCATTTGAAACTTAAAAAAGTCAGAGCAGCTGAGAATTTGACCCTGAGCTCAGGCAGCAGATCCCTCTGCATCGTCCCTGACCCGGGACGACCCTCCCAGCTCCCTCCTTTGCTCTCCAGGGAACCCTGCAGTGCAGAACCTGTTCCATCATACAGAGAAGTCAGACAGGACTGCTGTGCATCATCAAGTAACCAAACCTGTTTTTCCAACGTCTGCTTCAAAATGCAGGACTATTCTCCTATATTTCATTTTTCTAACTGACAGCAACGGGTGTGATAAAGATGGCAAAATCTCTTCAAGAAAAAAAAAAAAAAGGAAAGAAAAACAGAGAAAAAAAATTGGTAGAATTACTATTGAAGAATTAATGGAAAGAAACTATTTTTTTTAATACACAGTATTAAGTGATTAAAAGCTTGTTCATCACTTTGCTTAGTTTAATTTCAGAAAGGCCTACTTGCAGATTCTTTGAAATGCATAATTAATTGATGGCGGCATGGTTACATCGGTGCAGAAGTGAACAACAGAAGTGAAGAATTTCCTTCCACGAAATACAGGTAGTATGAGCCACAACCACAACACCTAGCTCCCTCTGCCTTCCAATGGATCTCTTTGATCCACACCTGATTGCACAATCAGCCACAGATATCACTTGCAGTAAAATTCTCACTGGTCTGCAATCATTTTGACTTGTGCAAGATTTTTTTTTTTTTTTTTTTGTCAATTAGATCTGACAGAAAAATTAAAATAATCCTCTTTTACCTCCGCGTTATCCTTTAAGTACTTAAGTTTTAATTATATCTCAGTCTACCTGAAGACATTCTGGGCAACTTCCAATAATGTGCATAAGCAGTTGAATACAGTGTAAAAGTGCATGTAATTTCCAAGTCCCCAGTTGTTAATGAAATCCCAAACATTCAGATTTTAATTGAACTAGATAAAGATTAAGAAGCTTAGCAGCAGCTGGCATTGCGAATTAGTTCTCAGCAGATTTTTATGTTGTACTCTAAATCATTGCTTTTGTAATCTTCCTAAATTGTCCTTTATCTTGCTAATGCAGATATGATTCTCAGAAAGCATTAGGCTTCCACTGTTCCCACTGCCTGTAAAATCTTGAACTGTAAAATCTTAATAGTCTTTTTTAATAAGTATTATGATCTATATGTATAATGTGCATTCAATAAAACCTTACTGTAATTAGAAGAAAAGTTTTTAGTTTTTCTACGTGACCTGTTTTACAGATTAGATTTATTAAACAGCAAAAACTGTTGGAGCTGCATTAAGAGCTATTTAGAGCCGCCTAACATCAGATGAAAACACAGTTCTAGACCTAATGCTCGGGGCTTGACTCTCCAGGAGGTCATTAGGAAGTTTCCTTCTTCTGGTTCAGAGCACTTGGCATAAACATGGCTCTGTGCTGAAATGCCTGACAATATATAATCAGAAGTGATCAAACAATATCTCGCTTGCAAAGACTTCACAGAACTGTAAGCATTCCATATTCCATTAATGTGGAGTTAATCACTTGCTCCCACTCCATGAGGGTCTCCACAGGGTACAGGGCTCTGGCCCCACAGCCACCCTTAGCAGCGCTCCAGGTGCAGTTAGAACATTCACAGTAAGAGGGGGGTCATACGCATGCATCTCAGTGGAGGCTCAGTGTTTGCTTATTCACACTAACGTAAATCAAATAGGAGCTCCTGTTTTTATGTGGAACAGGTTGTGGGAGAGAGGACAAAAAAACCATGAAATCATCCAAAAAGTAAGGACCGTGTAAGTCCATTTTTCCCTGTCATGAGAAAAACAAAATCTAGTTATTTTTTCCAGCTAAATTATATTTGTCCTTTGAGTTCGTTGACAAATGCAGTTACATAAAAAGTTTAAAGGCGTAATACAGTCAACTGTGCAGGCATCACAGTTTAAGAAACATAACAGTTTCACTGAGGTATTTTAATATCAAGAACCAATTTTTTTCCTAATAAGGGACAAGTTGGGCAGAATAGCAAATGTGAACGTCAGAAGAGATTAAGTATCTTCGCTTGCAGTCTTTTCTTTACATTAAGAGCAAAATGCAGATTTGACTGAAGAAATGTCAGTGCATTCTGTTGCCCCAGCTTCTTCCCAGCTGCATTCTCATTTTTACCCTCATATTCTGAGCAACGAGTTCGCATTGATGCCTGCTGCCAAATAGCCACTGTGCTCCAGTACAGAGACGGCTGCAATTCAGTGATGAGTGATCATTAGTCTATACCTCTCTTCAAATAATTATGTTTGGTTCAGCAAGCTTTGAGATCTTTGAATGAAAGCTGCTATAAGTAGTGCTAAGCAATTTTCTCTCCCTCAAACTAAAATGAAGCTGCTAGCTTTTCGTGTCTCTTTAGGCCTCTTATTACTTGCCATTTCCCCTTAGCAATCTTCTCATTCCAAATAGTGACATTCTGGCAGCCCAGCTATTTTCAGAAACTATTATCTAAGTCTGAGATTCGGAACTTTTTGGTGGTATTTTTTCAGGCAACCCATCTTGCTACCTAAACTTCAGCAAACTTGCAAGTAGATTCAGAGAAACAACTCTACCTACCTTTTTTTGGCCATAAAACAAAGCGTTAATTTCCAACGTTGCTTCTCATTCAAGCCATTTCCCGAAGTACAGCGCTAGATCTAAGAGCAACTTTGGTAGTTCAGCCTCAAATTTCTAAGCTTTTTAGAAAAGCTTGACAATTTTTTCCTAGCATTAATAACCCATTCTCTGGGTGTTCAAGTTCATGAGGGTTTTAGATGCCTGCTGCTGATTCCAAGATGCTCTAAATTGAGCATTCACAGGAAAGTCTTAAGAATTTCACCCTTCAATTTATTCCCATGAGAGCCCTGGGACTCAAATTGCTTTCAAGGCTGGAACTGGCTGCAAGGTTTATTGCTCCTTCAAGATACCCAGTAGCTAAGAGCATTAAGGAACTTCTATCCATACGGGTTTTCTAATGCAAAATGCATTATACAAATGTAGCTGACAGGAAAAGGAATTTTGTTATGGACTTCAGTAGTTTGTGTTCAGTTACAATCCTGAGTCTCAATCATTCCCCTTTTCTGGCCTTATCCTTCAGTTTACCAACACGTTGCTAGAATAAAAACAACAAAATTGGAAATATTTGACATAGAACAAAACTGAAACATTGAATTCTCATAAACACACAAAAAGGCATGCAAGGAACCAATCATTCAACAAATAACTGTCTTGCTGCACAGAAATACACAGGGTGAGAACTGCAAACAAATTATAATTATTTGAACTCTTGTTTAACAGACTAGTGAGCCTTATAATTAGCAACACAATCACTTTAAGACAAACATACTGCATAAAATAATGGATCTTCAGCAATGCACAGCATATTCATGCTAACAATACTTTTTACGCTTTATTAATTAGCTTGGTGCTTTATCAAAGTTTGGAATTCTAAACATCAGTAACCTGCGCTCTCTGTTGGCTGGAGTATTTCATTCTTGATTCAAACTACATGTGAGAGTAGAAAAGAACTTGCATCTAGTTCTCACACAGCTTTAAGACTGACCTGTATTGATGCTGATTGCACGGGACAAGTGATCAATAAAATTCATGTATTTCAGTCCTTGCCTTCTAACATTCCCCCAGTAGCCTTAATTGATCTCTGCTGGCTAATCCGCAACCCAGTTGCTCACTGACATGAAAGTGACTGGCCAGCACTGAAAGGTGTTGTGGCCATGTCTACTGAAAAATGACTCAAAAAGCTGGAGAACTTATTTTTCCTGATGTATACCCAGAAGTGCTAAACTGTATTTCTATTACTCAAACCATAAGGCAAAGGATGTTTCACTGACCATCTACCGGAGTTAATAAAATTACCCATTCGAGTGCCACTTGCGTGTATTAAAAATGCTTCCTGGAATTCCCATTAAGGCACGTTATGCAGGGAGGAAAACAGACAAAGAACCTGGGGACCAGCAGTCAAGATGCAGAAAAGAATGCTCAGATGGGAAGGCAGAAGTGGGGAGGACTGTTGCCAGGTTAGGTACTTCCCAGTAGAACTCCCAGAGCAGGAACAGGCTGGAGCAGAGATGTCCTCTTAATCACCGATATGCAAAACGGGAAAAATACCCCAGGATAACAACTCACTGTGTGCTCCAGCCACTTCAGAGAACAGAAACAAGGTCCAGTGACCACATCACAAGGATCCACAACTGCATAAGAGGAATTTACTAATGGAAGTAATTTTATTCAAAGAAGTCTCATAAACTTCAGTAGAAATCATAGGTTTCGGTGAATCTCCACAGAGAAGCAGAACATTACATTTAAAACACTGCATAAATGTAAAGGATTTATATGCAATATTGGGGCCCTTAACATGGGGTCTCCTATGCACAGAGGCCATAGCACATGGCTGCAGGACTTACAGCACTCTGGGCTCTGGAAGAGAACCTCTCCTGGAAGAGGGGTTGTTACAGTCATTGATTTAAGTTAATTAAGTTGATTGAAATGTTTTTATATACAGACTAGCCAGTAAGTTCATCTGTGGCATTAATACAGCTAAAAACAGTCTCCAACTCACACACACAGTTACAGTTTTTATTACTAGAATGATGTCAGGAACAAACAGCATGCTTTTCTTAAAGCTAGAGACTAAAGCTTAACTGACTATTATGATGACATTTAATACAGAAACACTCTTCAGAAGAGGCTCATCACTAGCAGGTGCTACTTCCCAATTTATTTAACAAACACTTCATCCACCACTCAGACTACAAAATGCAGGCGCTCACAGGAAGCACATGAAGACTTGTATTTTTTTTTAATATTAAATAATAATTTAAAAAAAACATGTTTTCTACCTCTATTTTGCTCTCCCTTCTAAAATGTGAAAACAATTTACCTGCTTTCAATCTCTGGCTATGACAACTGTGTTTTCACTTCATCTAAATGCAAGTGAATAATCTCTGTCACGGCTACTGAGATAAAGGCTAAGAGAATTCATCTGCTGTTCTGCACAGCCACAAGATGTTGGTGACACCAATAATACCAGGAATGTGTCTGCATGCTGAACATACAATCAGCTTCATTTGCAGACCCTACACAACAGCCTCCCAAATCCACTTTATTCATTCTGTTAATAATCAGACCAGTTTTCTGGACAAATATATAATGTCATAAGAACAGATCTATACTGACAACCAAGGCCAACTGCATAATGCTTGTCTAAGTGGCAATGAGATTCATTAATTAGGTTGCTGCTTTAGAGTGTTGTTCCCCTGCAGCTATAATCTACTCAAGGGTGTTTTCAATAGTATTGAATAGATGAAGCAATTACTAAGCAAAAATCCACTAACCAGTGGCCAGTGTCAGACTCCTCAGGCCATACTTTCAAAGCCTATATATTTACTTGCATGACTGATTGAATTTGGAGGAAAAAAAAGCAAAGCAAACAAAAATCCCCAGTGAGACAGCTTGTGTGTTCTCCATGTTTAGGGGCATGATCTTCAAGAGAAAGCTTTCAACTTGCAGACACAATACTGCAGACTCAATTAAGATGAGAAAAGCTAACTACAGGATACCTGGCTGCCCAACTGCACATAAAAATCAGGTGCTTAGGGATCAAAATGCACATACTTTCAGAATTAACGGCAAGCAAAGAATACTGTCTACAGTTACGTGCCCTCTTTATTGACAGCAGTATAAGCAACTTGTAAAAATCATAAGATCTTGAGTCCAGCTGAGTATGTCTTGCTCTGCCACTTCACTTGCATGCTACTTAGTGCTTCAGCCCAGTACTATCATTTCTGCAAAGTTACATATCCCTGAGCACTGAAGTTCAATAAACACAGCCCAGATATTTTGGCCTTACTGTAAACATGTGCAAAGATTTACTTCCTGTTACTTTTTTTTTTTTCCCCCATCTTTACTGCTGCTTGGGTTAGCACTGTGTTTGTAGAGTGCATCATTAAAGTTGGGAACTGCAGAAGAGCTTCCAGAACGCTTTGAAAGTTGCGGGTGTCTGTAACTTGAACTGATCTTCCAACCAGCATGAAGTCTTCCACAACTGTCAAGAAATATCTTGAAGACTGGAGTTACTTGACTGGACGGAGGTCAGGAATAGATGGACCTCTGTAATTTACCCATCAAGGATGAAAAATGAAGCCATTTGCTATTCATGGACACTTGCAAGCAAAGAGGAGATCACTTTTTTTTTGTTGTTTTTTTTTTGTTGTTGTTTTGTGTTTTTTTTTTTGTTTTGTTTTGTTTTAGTTTTATTTTGTTTTTCTAACTATTCTGAGTTGTTGTTTCTTTCGGTTTTTTGTTGTTGTTGTTGTTTGTTTGTTTTTTAAATCCTCTGAACCAGACACTGCACTGTTATAAAGCTTTAAGCACCACTGCATTGGTTATTAGGAACTCACAGCGTGCAAGTGCCATCCCACAACTCTCATCCTTCAAAAAAGAAAAACAAACAACTTTTCAAACAAAGAACTCTGCCCTTGACATCCAAATTCATAAGGACCATATATGGCAGAAAAACATGCATGCATAAGCTACATCATTTCTTCTTCCAGAAATAGAGAAAACTCAGCCTGCAAGAGTTTCCCTTAATGTCATAGCAACTCAACTGCTGAAATGAAGTTAACATCATGATACAAACTATCACTGAAATCCAGTGGACACTCAACTAAGTTCTCCTGAATTATTTTTCCTTTGTTTGGTCTCCGGTTTCAGGCATGCCTTGGAGCAGAAATGCACATGCTTCGCTACCACTGAGAAGCAAGGGAAGAAGGAAAAAAAAAAAACCCTAAAATTGAACTTGCTAAATCCTTTAGTGAAGACAAATTCCAAAGGTCAATCTTAATAGCCAAGCTCTGGCCGGTCCAGTGATACTAAAGTGGGGTCAGGTGTTAAATGTTCTCTTCATTCTTCACAGATGTTCGTATCAGACACTAGGCCCACTCCTACTTCTTCCAGCTGCCTTCATCTACTTACCTGAAAACCAAATGTGACCACAGACACTGCAACAGAAACAGACTCAATGACATAAATGAAAAACTACTACTTCAAAGTAATCCTCACAGAAACAGCACACCCAACTCATGAACTGTAATTCAGAATAAATTAGCTACTGATAAGTGCAGGTGAGGGACACACATAGTAGGAAATCATTCATGCTAATGGGGCTTCCAAGTTTGATAAAAGTACGTCTAGGCAGGTGATCAGATAGGCTATCATTCTGACACTTTGTTCTTTCAAGTAGGCAGTGCTGCTTTCTGTAATGAGCCAGAACATTCACATTTGAATTCCACGTCTATGAAGCATTCCTTTCATTCCCTCATGTAGAAGCAGAATGAAAAGAAACAAAGAAATCAGCTGGTTCCTGACTAAAGATTTTCAGCTCAAGTTATTAAGCTGAGAACGGAGTAAAATGTACACCAGTGGCTGACAGCACATAAGCACCTGCATTGGGTTTCCAGTTATCTTGCGTCATGACTACAGCAGAGCTCTTTATGTCTCCTTAAGGTGCTGCATGGCCCACCTTTTCAAGATTAAAAAGAGTGACCCTGAACCCTCTCCACACATCTGCCTCACTGCTTTGGATCAGGTCCAACCTGCTGCCCCTGCCTCTATGCAGTGTGGGCCACTGCTGCCCCCCGCCTGGCTACACATATACATACACCAGGTATCTCTCTTTCTATTTATTTTCCCTTTACACACCTTCAACACTAAAGAATCCACTTAATTAATCAAAGTTTGCAGTTGTCTTCCTTTTTCTTCTTCACAATCCTTCCATTTAAAAATCACAGCAAAAATTTCTGGACTGATGTTCTTATCAACCTGCTCTTCCCCAGATCCTGATCAGGAGATAGGCCAATTACCCAGCTACATCTCCTATTTGTTTTATTAATCACCTGGTTCAAGACACAAGTTAGAAGATTCCATACCTGGCCAGCATTCCACTGCTGATGCTTTATAAACTCAGGTCAGGAAAACTAGTTTTTTTTTTATCTCAAAGATTAATTGAAAAAATACTAAAAAACATTTAATTAGAATGTTTGCATTTAAATTAAAGATATAGTATTAGCTATAGTGGAAGATGAAAACATAGCAAGTCAATAAAAGCCTGTATGTGTAGACACATCAAGCAAACAAACACGCATTGTTAACACTTAAGACATCTTTCTGTTTTAACTAAACGTCAACACACATGCATCTGAAAGTGATCAGGATTATTAATATCTGAAAGACATTTGTCAGCAAAAAAAAAAAAAAAAAAAAGCCCTGATTCTATAACAGAGAATATAAATCTGTATTTGATGAAATGGTTACAAGCAGGATTCATAGCTGCTTGTCTATCAACTTCGATTATGGAGTCTTAAGAAATATATTCTAAACACATTTTGATTTCACTTGAGATTTAATTTTTTTTAAAGAAGTGAATTAAGATACAGGCAGATAATCTAATCAGCACAAACATCTTGTTTCCTGAAAGTTCCAGCAAACTTTACAAGTCTCTAATCCAATACTATGATTGCCAGCCTCAAACTACTATTATTTTTTCTTCCATTTATACAAGAAAGTGAGCCTTTAACACCCACACCATCCTTCCCCTCCCACATAGAAGGCACAGGTGCTCCTGAAGGCGATGTGCAGCAGCATCCCTGCTCCTTTCACTGGCCTCTCGGGTTCAACAAGGTCAGTGAGTTATATTTGGCCAACACACATCTGTTGGAAGGAAGCTCAATGGTTAAAGTATATTTGGTTTCACCTGGTAGTTTCCTCCATGTGGCTAAGCACGTCAAAAGGAATCATGACAAACTTTACTAGGGAACAAAAGACATCATCGCAATGCCTTTAGCCTGGAGCATGGGATGGCAGAGCCCTCACAGCACTCAGCACTTGTGATAACTGAAATCTAAAAACATCTCACAGACAGCTGAAATACCAATTCGTATTGAGGCAATACTCTGAATTACTACCAATCACACACAAAGAGTGATTAGAGTAACACTTATGTGTTTTGTTGTTGGACTTTTAGTTTTGTTTTTGATTAAGAGCCATAGAATTTTGGTTTTGCATTTGATTAAAGGCCACACAATTGTAAACTACAGAAGATAGAAAGATTACTCATCTAATGTCTTCTCTGGAAGACTTCTGCTTCTCCAGTGCTAATAAGGGAATTTAATCAGATGGACAAAACTTGACAGCAATCCTTTTCCAATACATTTAGTATTGAAACAGGTCTGGGCCTTCCAAGATGTACAAAGAAAATCCATTATTCAAGTTAATGGAGAAAAAGGTCTGAAATTTTGACTGTCCAAGATGTACGCTCTTGCTTTTCCAATATCACTTGTGACATACATCACAGCCACAAACAATTACACCAACAGCTCTGATGAATTCTCTATTCCAAACACATCAGGTGACGTAAAATGTTAGTAAACCTGACTTTGCACTCATCAGTCTCGGAGATCACCTGAAGAGCCCAGGGCTGCCTCCATCAGGTTCATCAGGACCTGAGCATCAGGGGGAACCCAGAGCCCTGGGACAGAGCAGCCACGCAAGAGGGCACAGTACTAACACTGAGCAACACAACCACTTTCAGGGTATTCAGAATAGAAAAGGATGCGTGCATGCATGAAATATGCAGCAAATACATGCACAAAGGCTTGTACTTTCTGAAATTGTGCAGCCTGATGAAACACTTGAGATAAAGTAGTGTAATCAATAGCACCACTGTACCTTTAAAAACAGCAAGTCCAACACGATCAATTTGTATCACAGTGATCTACAGTAACAGAAATCCGCAACTACAAGGCACTAACTTAATGATAATTTATCAAGTGCTCACATTTCAGCTACTGTTGTTCATGACAGAATGAAGACTGTGTAAAAAATAATGTCATGAGTCAACATAGCATTTGACTGAAGAGAAAAGACCCATATCATTAAAATTTTAAGTAAGCCTTCATTAAATAAAATACATGGAATTAGCTCCTCCAAAAGTATTTAATTAGTTAACACATGCAGGTTAAATTCACAACCTGCCATTGTGTTTTTTTTTTTAAGCCACTCATTTCTTAAAGCTTTGCCATAAGAAGGATTTTTTTCCGTTATTATTTCCATAATACTGATTGAAACCACCATTCCTTTATGAAGAGGACAAAGTACCCCTTGCAAATGGTGAGAAACATTTCCATTGCCTCGTTAAGGCAATTTCAATCATTTTATGCATCTTCATCTAGTTGGAGGTATGCTTCAGCATTTCAGAGAGAAACCTCAGCAGCTGCAGAGATGGGGAGGGACAACAGGTCCTTAAGCAGAAAGGAGGAATTATCAGTTATCTGGCTGGAAATGAAACCTCTGGGAAGCCCCATCTGCAGCCTCAGTCATTACAAATCACAACAATTATGTGAGCTCTCAGCCCATAAATAAAATTTCAATACCTACGAAGAGCTGCAATACTGTAATGTCCACAATACAAAAACATTGCCAGCTCATTCTGCGAAGCTTCGGGCTACTTGTAGCACCAGGAGAAGATGAATCAATAAAATGTTATCAGTAAAACAGTTTGATTCCTGTGCCGTTAAGCACACGGCCACTTCTATACTTCAATCCCCTCGGGTCAATATAATTTTGCACAGTTAGCCAATTCTCGGCAGGGAAATGATACTGGTGGATATTTCAGATATTCTAGACCACTTATTTCTACATGGGGGATTAAGAAAAAGAAAATCACACTTTTCTATCTGGCTCAAAAACTTGGATCTTTAGTACAACTTCACATGCTAGGGCTTTCTTACCTCAGCTACGGTAACGTCAGCTGCCCTGAACAGCTCATCAGTACAATCTCATGTGCCCTTTTCACCCAGCGCTGAAAAAAGCAGCTTGGAAAGTAAAACAAGTGAAACCTGGATTTGGGCTTTCACCTAAATAAATCTAAGATAAAATAAGATGTCATTTCTCCCTACTTAAAAAAAAAAAAAAAAAAAAAAAAAAAAAAAAAAAAAGGCGCATTTAAACAAATTCAGAAATAAATTCTTCTAGGTTTCTCACATGAAAGAAGTGTAAATGCCAACAATACCAACAATACAGACTGCAAGCCTCCAGAGTTGAGGAAGTAGATGTTGCCATCTTCTACCAAATCTCGTATTCTGGAGAGGGAACATTCTCAAAGAATCTCTCTCAGACACAGGCCCACTTTCCTTGATTTAATTTGACAGCATCCTAATGAAACAGTATAATCCTATTACGGGACCAGTCATGGGCACCATGAAGTGACAGACAACCAACTTCAGCAAGGCAGGATTGTTTCCATGAAATGGAAGAAGACCTCATTTTGCTACCAATTACATTTCATCCATTTCCTCCTTTTTTCATAATCACTTGCTCAATGTACAAAGGGTTAAGAAATATCAGACCACTCAAAGGCAAAAAACTGCTTCCTCCTGTAGTCAGTTTTTTAAAAAGAGATGTTTAGTTAACTAAAATGTCCATCAAACAATCTACTCTCCTGCTATTGCTCTTTTAAAGCATTCATTTCCTTGGATATGTAAATAATGTCAGAAATAAGAGAGGCAGCACATACACATTGTAATGCTCTTACTACGTATCTCATATTAGGAAATAACACTAATGGATTTCTAGTATTAGATTTTAATAGTTAAAAAATTAGCAGGAAGGGTCTAATTGTTGAGAAACAAAGCACACAGTTGCAAGAAGACAAAGCTGCACTAACTCAGAATTTCTTCTGTTTTGTTACATCACCACAACTTGTAACTTTCGTCTGACAAAGTTCAGTCATTACAAATTCTCAGATAGTAAAACATCAGTGATTTCCATATTCTGCTTTGCTCCTAGATAATGTACTGAACTGTCAAGGATATGTACAGGTGGAGGAAGCCTTTATATTTTACCAGAAGACTACGGTCAGAAAAATCCAATGGCATCAATACTTCTTCTATTATTATTCGTTCAAACTTTCAAAATCAAATAACTTTCCTGAGCTTGACTAGAGACTGCTAAATAGAAATTCCACTGAGGAAAGAAGTTTTAGAATAACAGCACAATACATTCAGAAATCAATAGATAAACCTTTTGCTCAGCCAGGCTTCTGATAATGAGAGACTGGAGCTAGGTCTTAGAAAACAGGGCAAACTGCTCTGAAACAACTTTCCTTATCTGTCAGTTTTTGCTCTGGAATTGAAACCAGCAATAAGAACCTTACGTCTGTGCCACACTCAGGGAATTATTGTAGTGAAAAACATTCTGGCTGGATAATAATTTTTAATTGTAAAAATACATCCATCTTTAAGTTATAACCAGGAGGGGGACTTTTGTTTGCCTAAACTATGTGGACAATGCTGAAACACAATTAGATAACCATACGTATGGACTGCCTCTCACAATCAGAAAACAATGTGATTAGATACTCAAACTTGGGAGAGAGGGAAACTTCTAAATCTATTTTGAAAATTCTTTAAGCTTGGTCTCATCTTCGCTTGAACATCCACTTAAAATACTCTTCATATTGGAAGCATGATGGCTTTTACTATGAATCAGTTGACCTTTCTCCCCTCGCTAATTGTTACTTTCTCCATTCACCAATAGAGAAGGCTTCTTGGGCTAATTATCAACATTAAAGAGAGAGTAAACCAGAGCAACAACCCCACTCCACCAAAGCCAGACCGTTTCTGCTATAATATGTGATCATGAAGCCCAACTGGATAGCACAACAGAGCCAGCTATGCTTTTCAAATAAAGGAATTCAGCACTGGTCAGTGAGCAGAAAACTACTTGTTTACCCACATGCTGTAGTCACAGACATCTCACGTCCCAGCTCCTCAGATACAAACAAGGTACAGTGACCACAAAGTGCATCCCACTGCCTCACTCCCTGGATTCAATTCCAGCGCCACACAGAACAGGCAAGAAACATCCCCAGGCAGAGGCACAAAGGGAAATGGATTTCCAGGTCCTAACATTTTGATAAATCAAAAAAAAAAACCCTCATGGCACAACTCCCCAGGCTTAAGCAGGATACCTTCACTGGTACTAGAGTTGTATTATATTCATTAAAGAATTTACAGTATTTATTATCCTGCAATTCTGTAAGGCAAACTAAAGAAACGTTGCCATGACAAACAAATACAGTGGAGTTTTTATACCAACCTGATCCCCATGGTATCCCTTTATTCAATTAACAGAACCTTATTTTATTATGTATCAACTAGAAAATCAAAACATTTATCAATACTGCTGGCATTAGCCTTGTGAAGAGACAGATGAGTCTAAAAATCCTTTGCAGTGAAGCAGAAGAGCTTTGCGTGCAGCCAAAGCTCTCAGTTGCCATGGACTGGGATACCATGTTATAAGACTGTAAAACCATGGCCTGTGGCTGCAGTCCAGCCTGCAGAGTAATTTAATCTAGCTCACAAAGAAACGAGGAAAATGGCCTCTGCTGTGCTGAATCAGCAGTGCTGGAAGCCGTGCCACCCTCTATCATTTAGTAAGAGAAAGCTTTGTTCATAGTGCCAACTCTGTGTAGAGCATCTATTGGGTAAAAGAAAAGACCAGCAGGAATATTATGTGCCAGATTTTTGGTAGATGTAAGTCAGAATAGTTCCAAAGACTTAGAGTTGCGCTGATTTACATCATTTCAGGATTATAAGGATTTACATCCACTGGAAGTTTATCTTCTTTTTTTTTGTCTTTTAATTAAAAGAACAGCATAGACGTGGCAGTAATGTGACACTTCAACAGACCACAATTTGGAAAGGAAAAAGTTTTGTAAAGCTCAAGAAAAGGAAATAAACCTTTTCTTAGTTTAAAAAGGCTAAATTAAAATTCACAAGACTTACATAAATTGAGCTATCCATGAGTAATACATATATATATATACACACACACACACACACACACATATATATATATATATATATATATATATATATATATAACCACAGACTTCCTCCCTTCAGAGCTACCTAAAAGTAACAAAGGCAAAAAAATAAAACAGCAGTAGAATGAAAGCTTTGTCCATTCAACCCGATTATATATCATAAAAAAATCTATCAGCACAGATGCTATTGCTATTTATGAGTCACAACTCAGGGCCAAAATAAATGCATTGTATTACTTCATTTTACTTTTTCCTCCTAACTGAAAGTGCCAAAAAAAGTGACTGCCATGGGAATTAGGAAAAAGCACATGACTGCAAAGAAGCAGGGGGTATTGCTTGTCAGGAAGCAAGCCAACTGGGGCAGAGTTTGGACTGCTGTGACTTCTAAATAAACTCTTAACTACTACATTAGGTCTCAGTGATCTCAAAGCAGCTTCTGTTGCTTATTTGCTCACCTGTCAAGTAAAGCTCAATAATGAAATAAAAAAGCTCTCTGCACAAGACTGACTGTGCCTTACAAACATGCACGTATATCATTTCTTTTCTCAGCAGAACCACAGGTGACCATGATGAGAAAAGAACAGAAGTGAGAATCACTCTGGTACATGAGCTCCTGCGATAGGCAACAGATGTATGTTTAAGACTGAAAGCAAACAGATCCTTTAGGCATAGCCGTGTGAAAAATGACGTGCAGTTGCTCTTCAGGCTATTTCTGTGGCACAATGACCCACTCCAAAGCCAGCTAAGCCTTAAGAAATGCTTCAGATCAGATTTAAAAAAAAAAAAAAAAAAAAAAAGTTGCTTACTAGTGCAACTTCAGCAATGTGTTACACAATAACAACAACAAAAAAATTGTTTCAAAAGCCACATAACTCGAAAAGAGCTTAAAACAAAACAAGCCTACATTCAAGAAAAGCAGCCCCATTCCACCAGATCTTTTTCAGCATTCAGCTCCCAGCAGGTGAGTATTAAGCCTCCTGCTTCCAACGAGTCCTATTTGAAAGTGTTCTGCAAAGGCTCCTCCAACTTTAGAAGCATTAAATTTTATACCTCCTGAGCTATTTATTAGCTGGGGAGGTACTTAAATGACATTCATCAGATAATAACTTTCTTGGAACGCATATTACTGATTTGGGTAGTAACCTTGAGCTGGGTTTTATTTGTTTTTATGACAGTTCTCCCTAGAACAGTAGGTTCTTGGAGTAGGCATCACCTATGCATTCCTCTTGGAGGTGTGGGTATATATATCTTAGTCAGAAACTACATTTACAAAGGACCTCAGTGCAGAAATCTCGTCTTCTCTTCATATCTCAGCAACATTCATCACTTTGAGTTGTCCAGGCACACCAGGAACCACAGCCCAGCAGCTGCTGTGAGGAGACCTCTCAGCAGTCAGCATTCCACATCTCTCCATGCCAGCCCCCTCTCCACTTACTTGCTTTAATTTTAAGAAGCAGTGCCAGTTCAGAGATGTTAAATTCTCCTCCTTACAGATGCACTGTCAAAGGTTGATCCTGCTGCATTAACAGAACTTTGCTTTGTCATCATGTCTCCCAAGGCAATGAAACTTATATTATGAAGGTAAAACCAGCTGTGCTACTGCTGCTCAATTCTGCTGCTATTTAATGGGATACAGCCAACATTATACCACAATTCACAGTAGAAAAAGAAAATAAAACTTTGCTTTATTGAAAATATGAAGAAAAATCATTTCAGTTAAATGCATTGTCTGCATTGAGCTTTGATAAAACATCGCAGTTAATTCACCACTCACAGAAATCCCTGCACAGACTCGGGCAATGGGAATTCACATATCTGCTCACCATTAAACCTATTAAACCTCTACTTTATGTCTAATACAGACCCAACATTTCTGACTCTGCTCCATACAGTCCTTCTGTTGGGATTTGCAGTCAGGAGAAATCAGACTGATGTGTACAATGAGAACATCTTGCTTATCATCAGCTATAGCAACCAATCCTTCAACTTTCAATTACATTTTCAGTGTTTCAGACTCTAGGCAAACAAAACAAAAATCTTTTAGTAAACTTTGCACAGAGATCATCAATCCACTACCCAGTTATTTGAACAAGCATCTACAGTGATCTCTAGGTCACTAAACTTCTTCTGATGAGCATTTGAACACAGTATTAAGAAATCCTTGGGTTGTCATCATCCTTGAAGAATTCATTACGTGAATTCTTACCATGACCTATGCTTTCTCCTTTTTCCAAACAACTGTACGCATCTTTCTTCACCCCAGTGAAAGAAAAAAAAAAAAAAAAAAAAAAAAAAACCAAAACCAAACAAAAAACCTAAAGGGCATTAAATCAACTGATGAAAGTCTTTATTTATTCTTTCTTTTATATGAAAAGAGAAAGGAAGCTTCTGGAGATGAGCAAAATAGTTGTGTAATTTTGTAAACCTTATGTTTTCAAGGAAGTTAAGCAACCAGCCAGCAATAATCAGTCTCTTGCATGATAAGCATACAGGACCTGAAATGATTCCTCAAAGAAGATCTTTTACTGGGGGGCAATGCTCCCTACATGATTTTTCATCTGGAGATCCAGTGGCTCTACTCTCTCTTTCCACCCATGAAGAGAGATGCTCCAGAACCAGATATCACCAGAAGAGGAAGCTTCTTCCACCAGCACACAACAACATGAAATCACTTTAAAATGAAAATAAAAATCAGAGTTATGGCAGGATAACTTCAACAGTATCACTAAATAGTAAAATATTAAAGCATGGGTTGCGTCTCCTAATAAGCTTTATGAATAATATTGTTCAGATTTAGCTGTGTTCCTACAGATCCCAGACAAACAACTTCAAGACATAAAAGACTGATTAGAAAGCACTACTGTCATCTTAAATATTTCAATGACTATATCCAGAGCATAAGTTTGATGGTTCATGGCCAAAGCAGAAGGATCTATCACATGAGCTCTCCAACAGTCTGTTCTGAACTAGTTTTGCTCAATGCTCTTATCAACAGTGCAGACAAAGGAATGCAGCATATGTTTTTTTACATCTGTGAATGGCATGGAAACAGGGCACAACTGCAGCACTGTTGAAGGTCAAGAGCAAGATTCAGAACAATCCTAAGTCACAGATCAGAGTCAATAAAAAGAAGAAAAAAATAAAGAATTCAAGGGAAGAAGAGCAAGGTAACCCAATTCAGTAGGATTAATCAACAGTACACATAGAAAATAACTGGGTAGGCAGGAGTTCTTCAAAAAATTGATGTGGGAGGTTATATGGATCACAAGCTAAATATGAGTCAACAGTGTCACACTGTCAAAAAAAAAAAAAAAAATTAAAAAGCCAACAATCCTCATATAGGCTAAATCAACTGGAGTATTGCCCAGGTGAAAAACCCTCCAGCCTGGTCAACACAGCCAGCCTTGGCACAGCCACACTGCCCTGGGGCACCGTGCTGAGCACAAAGCCGTGGGCTCAGAGGAGGGCACAGTGCATGAGAGGCACAAATGAGTGGCTCAGCCAACACAAGCTAAGAAAACATTTTAAAGGAGTTAGAAAGAAAACCAACAAAAAGCAGCAACTGTTCTCTGATGAACAAGACAAATAGCAACAGGTTTTAATTGCAAGAGACCTTCAGCTTGAAAAATAAAGAAAAAGAGGGAACCCAGACATTGCTTGGCCTGCAAAAGCAGCTTGCTTTCCTCCAGCCCCGTTCCGCTTTGTCCACAAAGCTCCATCAAACTGATAGTGATGAGCGCGAGAGGTTCAGTAACACCACAGACAGATCTCTGAAATCAGTGAGACTTTCCAAAAAAAGCCCTCCTGCCAGAAAGAACTGCAGGGCAGGGCTGATTTATAGGGAGTCACCTGTTAATGACTACCTTGACCATACCAGGAAGAAACAGGTTATTAAATTTTATGCTTTAGATTAGCTCTTATTTGAAGTTATTCAAGTGCAACATTTCTTTATTTTCTGACATCTTATCAAGCTCACTTGTTGATGTTTTATCTTCAGAAACCAAGCATCCAAGTATCACGTGGCTTCTCCTGACTCACAATGAGTAAAACACGTTTGTTTCACCAACCTGCCTTCTATCATTCCCCAGACTGACTGAGGGATACATAGTTTTCTATGGAACAATTTTTGTAATCTTGCCTATTTATCTTTGGATAATTGCTGTATTCATAATTCTTTTAAAGACAATTTTGTTTAATAAGGATTGGAATTGCTACTAGACAAAGTCAGTCTAACAAGATTTTAGACTGCAAGCACTTTTTGTGACTAATCTACAAACTGCTACAAAACTGTGATTTATAATAGGCATAGTAATAGCCTTAATGATTGCAGTGCTGCCGGGTATCCATGAAACACACAGATTGGCTCATTTCAAAGCAGAAAGGGCATTTTTTTTCTGCATCATGGGTGGCCCATACATATCTTAAGGGTCCTTGGAGGAGCTTCCAACATTCCCACTGCGCGTTCCACATACCGGCTGCTATTACCATGCTAATGTTAATAGGCTGTAGTATATGTGACCCTCTGAGCAGCAGCATGACTAGCAGACTACTGAATTACTGCCACTGGCTCTCTATTACAAAATGCTGGCAAGCGGACAAAGCAAAAATAATTAAAATTTTCTATTGGAAGGGAGCAGAAAGCAGGAATCTAAACAGGCTGGCAGAGAGTCTGGAGCCTGGGGTCATAAGGCACAGGGCAGCAAGAGCGACTGCAAATCTCCTGCAATGACAGGGCAGTCCATATGCCAGAACATTTGCTGCTCCTCTCTCCCTCTGTGCAATTACAATTCAAAATTAATAAATAAATTAGCAACAATGAATGTAAGCAAGAAGAATCACAAAGCCTGTGGCAAAAAGAAATCTTGTTCTACTCAACTATTTTTTTTTTTATGTTGCAGGAAAACTCACTTGGGGAAGATTCTGCTGAAAGAAGTGAGGCAGCCAGTACTAATGACAAATATTTTGGGAAAACAGAAACTCCATATGTTCCACATTTATTATACTAAAAATAAAGAGGAAATCAAGAGCTTTTTGAATTTAAGTGTAACATTTCCTTATGCCGGGAGACAAATCGTGCCTGAGTTAAGTCTGGACATTAATGGAAGCAAACAGCAGAATAGTGGTCCCTGGTGTTTCAATTATAGTCTCTTTAGAAGTTATGCTTCCAAGAAGTTACAGAAATACCATTTCCCTATAAGGATCTTCCTTTTTTTTTTTTTTTTTTTTTTTTTTTTTTTTTGGCAGACCGTTGCCATGTTTTTATTTAAAGTTATTCGATCTCCACTTGCAGAAAATCTCTGTTCATCACTAATTTTTCATACAATCACCACTCACAGAATGCCAAGAGCATCCCACTGCAGGGCAGCAAGGCATGGCCGAAGCCCGTGGGGCTCTGAGCGTCTCCAAGCTCGGAGATGACTCCACAACTCCCCCCCCAAGCAGCCAGCTCCATGTTTGACAACCACCAAAGAAGCTATTTCACACTGATAAATAGAATTTCTTTCACTTCTATTTGTGCCGATTTCCTTTTGCCCTTTCTCCATGCATGTCTGAGGGCTGCCCAGCCCCATCATCTGATGAAGCATTTACACGTAATGCTAACATCTCCCTGAGACTTCTGCAGGATAAACAGCCCCAGATCTCTCAGCCTCTCCTTTCAGAAATGCTAAAAAAAATATTTTTAAACAAAGCACCAAAATATTACTGTTTTCTGGGCAGTAACATCTGATGGCACCAAAGGCCAATGGCATTTCTAATCATAGAGTCTCAAAAAGCAAAAACTTGGAGGAGGTCATTTAAGCACCAACAGGAAAATTGAACATGAAATAAAATGCTCTTCAAATCCTTCAAATAGTGCACAGAAGGTTTATGCACACTAAAAATAGGTATGGATTGAGTCCATCCATCCAGCATGAATTCCCATTGCAGTATTCAGGAGCATTCAGGAACAGGCTGTAGGAGAAATCAAGACTGGAGTCCCTGTTAAAGGCTGCTCTTAGTTTCCTTGTCAAACTCTACTCCAAACCTGGAGTCCCAAAACACAAATTGTGACCATTGCTTTTCAATCACTGCCTTCTCATCTTTGTTCCTACCACTACATTTACACAGATGCACAAAGCAGGGCATTTTGTTCTGTTCACTTCCACAGGAATTGAATTAATTCTGAATAAATTTCTACCCCTAAATGGAAGAGAAACAGCCTTCTTTCCCTACGTTACCCAAATTCATTCTATTATATGAAAAAAAAAAAAAGATTTCTAATTAAATCATAAATTCTGTACTTTGAATCTCTTCTTACTCTTTAAATGAGACTTTTAAGTACAATCTAAATCACGACAGCATTCTGTGGACTGCGCATAGTCCAGACTACTGCAGAACTAAGCACTTCACAATCCTCAGTCTGCAATGAAATAAGGTATCTCCTGAAAAATATTATGCTAGTTTTCCAAGAGAAAATTAAGGAGGAGGGAGGCTTGCACATGAATATCAACGCAATTAGGCTATGAGAATTGGCATTAGGTCAGTGAAAATAAAGCAATATTTCACTGCTGGAATAAATAATTTTCATTTACCACATGTGAAAAGCAGAACTTCCAAAATGCTTTCAGCATCTGCTCGGTGAGATCAGAGCTCATGAGCTCTGTCAGCAGCAAGCAGTTTCCAAACACAGAAGTGACTCTGAAATTAACATTTTCTAACCTTAACAGACCTCACTTTATTGGTTTGGACTTCAAGACAACAGGTATTTCACAATAAGCAACACATTTACACTGATCCAGGCATGGCTTACTTCCTAACACCCTAAGAAAAAAAAGAATTATTCATTAGAAATGGTTTCTTTTTATTCCTTAATATCTATATGTTTACTTGTTCAGAGTGCCCAATTTGAAGCATCTTCATTTTCCAAGAGACAAAATTTTTCCCCCACTTAAAAGATAGTAAAAAAAAAAAAAAAAAAAAAAAAAGAAAAGGAAAAAAAGAAAAAAAAAAGAAGAGAAGCTCGAGTCTGTTTTTGGAGAAGCAGATTTATTCAGATAAAAATCAGTTGCTTTCCCAGAATGCAGAAAGAAGTAATTTTACTTGGGTTTGAGGAATTTGGTTCAAAGCTCTGAACTAGAAAGCAATATATACAGTTATTAAACAGTGTAAGGGGATTAACTCTACAGAGTGCTATTGACTACTCTGGTCTCATTAACTGGCATTTTATTAGATAAAAACGTCAACTTCAACATCAAATTTCTGTGCTAGAAGTTAGATATGAAGAACAAAGTTGAAAATGAATATGCATCAGCAGTTACCCCAATCTATGGGGGCTCAGCTCACGACTAAAATGGTGAGTTTGATCTGCAGCAAGAACTGAGTTTGGAAGAAGTTGTGGAATGTGAGAAGAGTTTGCTGAGAAACAGCTTCACACGAGCATGCACAAACCTAATGAAGAGAGCTGATGCCTCTCGGCCTCTATTTACTCCAAGGAATGAAAAAAGGTTACGAGTAGAGATCTGGATTCCCTACTTTCAGATTTTATTATGGAACTGTGAAGCTAATTATCTGTATGATAACTTCAGTAGTTGCTTTTCATGCAGAATCACAGACCAGAAAATAATAAAAGCAGGAAGGGAAAGGCTCCTTTCGAGCCCAGAGCAGCTTGCAGAAGCCACTGGGTCTGGCAGCAGGTTGCAGCGTGGACACCTTGCTGCAGCATGCTGGGCAACCCTACTGAAGCCTGGCAGAATGAAAGCCCCAGAATGAACAAAGCATCCCTCGTGATTCTTGCTTCCTAAGAATGCCCAGACAGCCCAGAGGGTGCTCAGAATATGGAATTAATACCAGGCAGGTACCTATGGATTCTACTCACAAGAGAAGTGGGAAACCACACACATAATGGGGATTGCATCCCCTTTAGCCAATTCACTTACTGCAGATACATGTTCCATGTCAATACCCCCAGTAGATCCCTGGGCACTTGCTAGGTTATCTGTTACTGTAGGTGCTTAGCAAAACCACCAGTGTTTCTCCTAGAAGCGTTACCAGAATCAGTCTTTCTGTCAGGGTCAAACATCACATATGCAGCAGTATTTTGTGGCTTTTTTCAAGCAGAGCTGCCGCTACCCTGCCTTAACACAATCCACAGGACACATTCAGTTTCCTGCATCGTCTGAACCACAGGAAAGCAGTACAAAAGCAGGTACAGGACATATCCCTAGTTATTGCCATGTGAATTACTAGCAACCAGCTTCAAACACAGCTTGCAAAGGTTTGTTCAGGTTCCACCACCTCCCATTATTTGTATTTCAATTGCATATTTGTTTGCACACTGCCATAGGAAGACCGGGGTGTTTACTCTATCTCTTCTTGTTTTCTAAACTCTCACAGCCTTCCTAAGTCCAACTGTTAGAGGTGGCAAGGGCTGAACAGAGGAGTTTCTGAAGCTTTTGAGGGGAGAACAAAAGGCTTCAGCCACAAAAGAACATCCTTCTTTTAAGACCAGCAGTGAGGTGGTTCCTTGTAGAATACATTTGGGAAAAAAAAAAAAAAAGACAGCTATTTCAGTAAAGTTTACATGTTTTACTTGTTTGTAAACAAGAAGCGTGATAGCGAAAACCATAGTTTGCCTGGAGTATGGCTACCTTTGCTTTCACACACGTGCTGAAAGCAGCACAAGCTGGCACAGCTCATTCGGACTGCTGCACGGAAACAAACTGTGCTTCCACACGCTCCTACCCAAACGCAGCTGCCCACACAAGCAGAGTTATCCTGCTACATTGGTACAGGCACTATTTCAGATGGGCAACAGAACCATGAATCACTGTAGATGAAGAGAAGCAAAGGAAAAAAAAACAGCAAGAAAGGGCTGTGTGCCTTCACTGCTTACACTGTCTCTTGGCTCTATGGAAGGCTACGAGACACACCAGTAATAGGGATTAGCTGCATCTCCGGGAGGTGACCAGGGTTAACCACGATGGCACTGGGCTGGAAAAGACAATGCCATTAACACCCACTGCCAGTTGCCATGTTTTCACCAATAAAATTCAAACTTCTCACTGTTAAAGATGTCATTTTTGGAGTCTTCAAAGATCTTAGAAAAACAGTCAGTGTCCGGAGCATCAGCCTGCCTTGTACAACCATCCTGCATACCATCTTCAGCACCCTGCTCCTCATGGCTCTTTCCCTACAAGGTCACCTGAGCCTCAGCTCTGAGACAGATCCCAGAGTCAGCCCCAAGCTCTCTCAGTGCAGCACATCATGTCAGTGCTCCCCACCTCTAGGGAGCGATGTTCTCACCACTTCAACTTCATGTTAATAATGAAAAACAAAGGAAAAAACAAAGAGGAAAAAGACACCTGAGTTGTAATTGTTTTCTGTCATAGAGCAGCTTTGAGATGTTTTTGATTTTTTTTTTCCCCTAAGGAAGAAAACAACCAACCGTCCTAAATATTATCATGCACCAGTGATCACACTCAGTTTATTATCTTCCAAACAAAAACAAAGACAAAAATAAATGGATTTTACTCCAGTAGCTAATTTAGGAGATGCAAGGATGGCATTTCTGTGGAAGGTGCAGGCTCCATGAATTAACTCAGCTAATACCCCATCATTGGGATACAGCGTTCAGCAGCGATGTGTAGTACGTGGTATTTGTGGCCCTACTGGGGAAAACTATTTTAAGTCTAATTAAGATGAAATTTTTAGAATGCAAATGCTTTTCATTTATACATAAAACAAAATGCCGTGACATTTCTCCCATCCATTTATCATAAACAAGTTAATTACTGTGTAACAAATAGCTCCTGCTAGAATCTGTATGTTTTGAGGATGTTAAAGAGCTGACTCAGGCAAATAAGATGAACCACAACATAGTAGTTAATAGCTTATGGCATACTTATAATAAAACAATGACTCTGTAAAAGCTCTTGTTGTCAAATTAGGACTAAGCTATTTCCATTGGAATAAGTCAATTATAAGCAGCCATGACCTGTTTAACTCAATTCAAACCTAGAATACTTTAGGCACTTACTTAGATACACTCACCATGCTGCTACAATGCAGCAAGCTTAAAATGGAAACCAGTCCTAGGACCAGAGCATATCCTCCAACCACCCAGCAGCTGTACTTCTCAACACCTGAGGCTGACCACCTGCATCACATCTGCCCAAATGATTATTTGGCCAAGGTTGAACCCATCCTCAGGCACTGCAAACTGTCCCCCTTCTCTTTCCCAGGGAGGGAATGGTTCTTACACAGCACACAGATTTGGGATTTGCTCAGGGAAGCCCCTGAGAGCCATTTAAAGTATATAAACCCCTTTCCACCAAACCTATGACCATCAGGTGAATGCCTACCTGCTTTGTATTTTTCAGTGCAAACAGCCCCACTTGGCCCAAAGATGAATTGCTGAATGCTGATGAATAAGATGGTGGTAGCTGGCAGCAAAGCTTTGCGTGGTAAGATGGTGTGAAACAGTACATATGTCAATCTATCAAACATGTTAATGTAAGCAATCTGAACCCATTTTTGGTCTGATCTATTGTACAATACTTCACCCAGATGGAAGAACGAGATAAACATTTTATGCCTCAGACATATCAAGTGTTAGGAAGTAAAATTAAATCTAAACTGGAAAACTACCAATTTTACATGCTAAAATATAAAGAACAACACAAGCACAAAAAAGGGATTTTATGCAGCAGATTTCCTCCCCCATTATACCACAAATTAATTAAATATATTAGTTTCCTCTGATAAACAGCAGCATGTATTTGGCTGCTGATTAGAAGGTGTAAAGATGATAGCTCACTTATTAGCAAACACAGCATTTGCACTTATTTCCTGCGCTGCCCCCCCCCTTTCTCCTTCAGTTGACAAAATTGCTACAAATCACGTCACCAGGGACAATGTACCAAGACACAAATCACAATCAAATCAAGACACAAATTACAGCAGTATGACATCTGGGGGGCAGTTCGACCCTAAATGAGCAGCAGTTTCACCACAATGAATGTAAAACTACAACTGGATCCTAGGGATGAAATTAATGTTCATTAAATACATTATTTTCCCATTCAAATCAACTTGACAGCCTAAATATAATTCCACATTTAAAGGCGGTCACTTGCAACCAAAAATGAAATGACAGCCACTCTGCTGCCTTCATTCATTGCTGAACAGACCTGCGCCCACCTACACGAACACGCACTGCAACATATCAACTACACACACAAAAAAAAATAGTCCTCCAAGCAAGTGTATTAACAACGTGATCTTCCAGTCTTTGGAGGACGCTGCATATCAGATGACTTCCAAAGCTAAGAAGTGTGAAAGTACTCAGTTCACAGACTGGTTTGGAAGACCTTGCAACCTCTAGTTTTGGAAAAATTGCTACTAAACATGAAAACACTTGGTACTACACCTCTAATATTTACTGCTCTGTTTTACTCTCGAGTTTGTCTGTGTCCAACCCTCTAGCTGGCTATCTTTCAAACAACAAATAAATTCCCCAACATCTCCCAGCTGATGCCAGGCCAGTCAAGAGAATTCCTGAACAGCAAAACAAAGACAGTCAGGCTTAGAAACAAAACTGATTGCCAACTCATGTGGAGAGAAAACATTCAGCCCTGGATTCCACTGAAGCCAGAAAGAATACAGCTCTCCATCTCCCTAGAAATCAAAGTAACAGAGCAGGTGGTGGCTGTGCAGGAAGACAGAAACGCCAGCTTTCTGGCAGAGGAGCGTGCATGAGAGTAAATGCACTCAGGAGAAAGTAGCAAAGGGTTTGCAATCCCTCTTGCAGGGTAGCGGAACCTGTTGTGCTCTCCATTCCTACAGCATGCTGTGTTTTCAGAACTGCTGTAGCATCCACTAGTGGCTGGCGATTAAACTTAAGAAGGGGGTTGGGGAGGGGGATGGGATTTTGATCTTCAAGAAAAACAACGATTTTCTGCATCATGCAAATACAAAGTTTAATTATTTTTAACTTGAAAGGGAGACAGATCAATACACAGGAAAATCTATTGTTATTTGGATTACGAAGATGTCTCAGAGTTTACAATCACAAAAGTGGTTATAATCCTCCAATTACTATAAAGCTAATTGGTAGTTTCTTTCTGCCTGTGTTTTCATGTTGTCAGTGGGGCAGTAATGAAAATGAATGCCACATTTGTGAACAGAATGTCTGTAGGCTTGTTTACCACATTTCCAACAACAACGTCTGCTTTATCATGCATTTCAAAGCACAGATAATTTAAGGATCTCTGAATTTCATACATAAAAATACTTTCTAAAATATCAAATGTAGAGTCCCTTCAGACAGGGTGGGAGTGGGAGACTTAAAAGCAAAGTGCTGACCTCGCGTAGCACAGGCAAGCGATGCACCTGAAGCAGACAGCACGTGAACTTGGAGTGATTCATCTGTATTCAAAACCGCGCTCACGTAAACCACTTAGTGTTTCATCCTCCTACAAACATAATTCTGCAGACAATTTCACCATCACAACCAGCATCCGTAAGTCTCCTTTCACCTCCCCAAGTACAGCTATTGCAGCGCCTATTAATGCATTTTATTCCACTTACCTTTGAGTAGCTTCTGGTCTTCCACAATATTCTGGGAAACGAACACTGTGTAGTCTTCTTCTGAAAAGCCAGGCTTGCATGTGGGTCTAACTGTAAGATCCCCATTGAGTGCCTGCAAAACCAAAGAAGTAAAACGCACACCATGACTTTTGAGGTTTGGTACAACGCTCTGCGCGCAATGATGAAGTGCTTAGCACAGGCAAACCCAGACAGTAAAGCAGCGTGCAAGTAGAAACTATCTATGCTAAAGTGCCTGTCTGTTGGCATGGATCCATACTGTAGCTGCAAAAATAAAATGGGCCAGAAACAAGTTGCCTGACTACAACAGAAAGCATTGTTTGTAGGAAGGCTGTATACTGGGCACAGTTAGAAGAAGGGAAGGAAACAAAGAGCAGCAATTCATCAAGCGAGCAATGCTCACCCTGAAGCCACGCAAAGGCCCAATGTTGCAACATCCAGATCACTGAGTCTTGTTGTAGAGAACCAGGGCGAGCCCCAGGTTGGGAGATGGACCCCCAAAGCTTGTGGCTGCCCCAGGAGCTTGCAGCCCACGACAACCCCCCGCCCCTCCCCCCCCCTTTCCCTGCATCAGCCTCGCGGCTGCTGCCTCCAGGCTCAGCCCGTGCCCCAGCTATAGGGGAGGTGGAGGGATGGTCAACAGAAATGTAACAGTGCCATCTAATAGTGCAGCCCGCGTGCAACCTGCAGGCACCCAGGAGCAGCACCCGGCTCAGTGCTCAGCTGCTCCGTCCCAACTTTGTATTGTCCTGCAAGAAGCGCTCCTTGCTATGAGGGCAAATCAGTGCAGCCGTAGGGACGGAACGCGCCGTCCCAGCGCAGAAAGTCCCAACGCCCGTTCGTTGAAGGCACGTGAACTGGCTATTTGCACGCAGCGACTGCCCGGTGATCGACGCATAAGCAAGTGTTGGTGACAAGGGATTTTATTTCTGCTGCTCCTGAGCTAGCTGCGGCGCGGCTGAGCCCGGGTCCAGCAGCGGTACAGCTATAGGACTGGAGCATCACTTGCCCGGGAAAGAGCGACTCCGGGCACACACCTGGCTCTGCGCTTCCCCCCAACACCCGCGAGCAGTGCCGCATTACAGACAGAGGGAAGAGTCCGTTCGTTGCAGAACGCTAGGCAGCGGACTCCGCGAGAACCCCAGCTCGGGAAACGGATGGCAGCGACCGCAAGGGAAGACCCAGAAAGCCGCGGCACCGCGAGCTCCGCCCGGCACTGGCAAGATGTTGCAATTAGGAAACATTTCAAAGGGGATGGCTGAAGATAATAGGCTTCCAATCCGAAATCGCCCCATTACTACAGCCGCTCTCGTGCTACACGCGAGCACAGCGGCTCAGACGTGGGACAGCCCCGCGCGGCACCGCGGCACGCGGGCGGAGAGCGAGCAGCAGAGCCAGCGGGAGCTCCGCGCAGCACCGAGCACTGCGGCCACGCGCGGGCACTGGCGGTGCGCTGCGGGTAGCGCTTTGGTGAGGGGGGGGGGGGAAGAGAAATAAAGGAAAAAGCAGTCAACTTTTTCAGCCCGTCAGCCCCCAGCACTGCTCGGCCCCTCGGGATGGTTGCGGGCGGACGGAATAAAAGTTGGAGCCGGCGAAACGGGGCGGCTGGACGGCGGTGCCGCCGGGACGCGCCGCAAAGCCGAAGTTTGCCCGGCGGTGCGTATGGGGAATGGGGCCGGGGGACGAGTTTTAACGGCACCACCAAGACATTGGATTTAAAGCGAATAATAATTAATAGTAATCGCAAGAAAAGGAGAAACGGGAAAAGCCGCAGAAAGCTGCGGCTCCGCTCCCACACCCGAAGTTGCCGAGGCTGTCGGGGAGCGGAGGCAGCACAGCGGGGCGCCGGGCTGCTGCCCCCACCCGCCCGCCGGTGCCGCCCCACTTACCGCCGCCGAGCCCCAGACGAGCAGCACCAGCAGCAGCAGCCGCGAGCCGGTCCTCATCGCCCCGGCGGCGCCCGCCCGCCGGGCCGTGGCGGTGCGCTCGGCCGCCCCGTGCCGTGCTCCGGCCGCGCTGCGCGGGGACAGCGGCAACAACCGCACACACTCTCGCACCGCCGCTTCTCGGTGCCCGCTCTGGGCTGCAGGTGAAGCGCCCGCCGCGCGCCGCCGCCAACAAACCCCGCCCCCTCGCCCCGCGGCGCGCGGGCACGCGCCGCCTTAAAGGGACAGCACCGCCCCGCCGCCGCGCGGGGCCGAGGGGAGGGTGGGGGAACGGAGGCTGACTGTGCGTGGAGGGGGCAGGGGGAGCTGACAGAAAAAATAGCGCAGTGAGGTGAAAAAATCAGCACGTTCAAGGAAAGGATGTGCTTAGTGAGGGGGAAAGTTGCCAAAAAATGAATCCACTGAGGAAAAAGTAGTGTAAGGCAGTAGAAAAAGTCATATATCCAGTGGAAAAGTATAGTTCTCAGGAGAATGACACAGCCACTGGGGAAAAGGCGACACGTCCGGGTGAAAATCTCACAGATCCCTAAGGAAAATTGTGACTAGGAAAGGTTGTGATGTTCTGTGAGGAAAACCTGAGCTGTGAGTGAGGGAAAGAAGCATGGCAGAGCAGCACATCTGCAGGGAGAACCCGTCTATCAGAGGTTCATCCAGATCAGGGTTTAAAAAAAAAAAGTGAAAGGCAGAAAAATGAACAGGCTCCTCAGCAGTTTGAATGTGTGGTGTGCACAGAGCCCGTGAGTCAGGCCTGGTCCTGTGCACATCAGCAGAGGGCACGGCTAACACTGCTAAATGGGAGGTTTCCTGCTATAAGAATCAAACAGGCCCAGAACACAACAGGCAGTCCTTGGTGCTGTGCGATGCTCTGAGAGCAGAAAGCTGCAATTTCCAGTGCTAAGTTTGGCTCCAGTTCTTCCCATCCAGCCTGAACCTGGCATCCGAATGCAATCTTTTCCCTTTCTGAATGCGGCTCGACTCCACAAATAAGCGTTCTCAGGCATGTATATTTTGTGCATATAAATCCAACAGCGATTTGCATAAATAGATGCATACTATCTGATGTACGTGCAAAATCAGACATTGCGGCAGAAAAATCTAGCCATTAAACTATTCTGTTGGATTCGCACGTTTTCCAAGGAATGAGACACATAAATCCACTGACTGCATCTTTTGCTATTGAGTAGATTTAATGGCATTGTGTTAACACCTAGAGATGTTAACGACGAACTGAGACCTCATTGTACTGAGCTCTGTAGGCACATATAATGAAAAGATTGTTCCTACCCCACCAATTTACAGCCTTGGTGGATTATAGGGTTTATTTTGTTTTTAAACAAGTATTTCTGAGCGTGTTATATAACACTGAATAAATCCCATCATTGCCTTGAATTTAGTGCATACCCCCTTTTTATGGAGCATCTGAACTAAAGCAAGAAACAATCAGGTGTCGCTATGATAGAAAAAATATATCTTTACATATATAAACGTATAATCTAAATTTGCTCCTTTTATTTTTATCCTAAATTCCAAAGTTTGCAGTAGATCGTTCCAGGCTGAAGGGAAGCTGCTGCTGTTACGTGAATAGAACTACTCTGGAGACTTCTGGGGATGTTTTGGATCTGTGCAAACAAAGCATGAATATTTCCTTTTGCAAACCTATGGCCAGCAATTCTGACTTGCTGGACTGCAGCCGTTGCTATGCATGTGTTCACTCTCTTTGATAACTTTGTTAATATGACAAGTTCTACAAGTATTGTCAAAATAAGTCTGACACCACAACAGATTGTGAAGAAAAGGCAGAGCAGTAGTGAAAAAAAGATAGAATTCTTCGACATGTTTACAGTGGATTTCTAATCTGATGGCAAAGGGATTTTTTTTTTCCCAAACTAGTTTGCCATCCCTCTTTTCTAAGCTGTGGTTACTGATTCTGTGCTTATGGAATGATTGGAATTGCAGTGAATTATTTCCCAGTTACATTTCCATTAACACTAAGCTATATGAGACACCAGGTAGCTCCCCAAAGTAAGGAATTTCCAGAAGGATCAGATAATCTGAAAAGGAGAATACAGACCCCTTCTTCAGTCAGTGGAAATCACTGGCTTAGAGGTACGGAAGTTTCCACTCTGCTATCTTCCCTCAACCCTTGACAATGACCACGTTTTGGAAAGAGTTGAAACTTGGCTGACAGATTAGCTACTACTTCAGCCATCCCCTTGTTTAGAAGCAATTAACATGAAGTGTTCGTAAAATGCTGTCCTTCAGGACTTCAAAGAGAACTAAAATCTGCCATTTACATTTTTGCAGCTACTGAACTTTCACGAATTATTGCATTTAAGTGTAAGAGGTCTGAGCTGGGACTGAACATGTGTTAGCTGGGAAGGTTAGCTTCAGAGTCGTACTTCACTTTGTGTCTGTTGAGAGACTGGTTATGAGTTGATATTCATGCATAAAAAGGAAATGGAAAGCTCCGCCATCTCACATATGAACACTACGATATGTGAGTTTGGCTGGATGTAGACATTTAAGAAACTCTACATGCACATTAAATCAACTTGCTAAACACCTCAAGAGCAGAACTGCTGATCCTCAGAGCCAACTTGCTACACTACACAACGCTCAAGAGAATAAAAAGGCTCATAGATGAGACATCTACAGAACTGACTGTGCTAAGATAATGAGGTGAACAGAGTACACGAGGGAATTTGCTCTCCTTGATGCACATATGTAATTCCTATTGACAGCACTGGGAGTTACACGTACATATCAAGGGGACAATAGAACTGTTGCTAGAGGAGATGAGTATCAGATGTGAACTGTGTTTTCATGGGGAGAGTAAGAGAGAGGGAGGTGTGATCACTGAGGGACAGTACAACACACAATAAAATTGTCAAGCAGCCATCAAGTACATGAAAGCATGGGAATAACAAATTAAATGGAGAAGAAGTGAGAAAACAAAGTCTCAAGAGACTTTTCCCTTCCTAGCTTGGGGCTGATGTCTGAATTCAATTCCTTATCTGGGAAATATTCCTGCTGGTTTATCCTGATTAGTTCTCTGATACATACATGTCACACTGGATTCAATTAAATAGTTATGGCACAGAAAATAAATGTTTTGATTTAAAAATCCAAAAAAACAAGGAAAAAAGAAACTAATACTATGTGAAGCCCAAAATTTAAGTTTTGTCTGCATTATTTAATCATTTTTTGTTTATAAAGTAGGAGATAGCTTTCGAACTGATGAATCAGAGTCATTATTACTAATTTTGGTTTTATGTCAAAAGGAATAACAAAGGAATGCATGTATACAGACACTGAGAAACAATGATTCTTCTGGCTTGTTAATAATGTCAAATTATGAATTTGCATAAGCAGTTCAAAACCCAAGAGAATGAGAAATGCCTTCCGATTTACTCCACATTCGGGATCTTTTTAGGATGTACAGGGCAGATGGAACAGGAGGAAACTGAAGAGCAACATTAAAGAAAAGACAAAGCTATGGAGAAATTACTTGTCCGAGAAGGGTGGACCCACCAGATCTAGACAGAAGCCTACACTGGAAACAAAGAAGCTCCTGAGTAGGAAGAGCATGACCACAGTGTGAAAATAAGTAACAGTAAAAGCCAGACTTTGGTACACTTACACAATTCTTCAAAGAAACAGCCACATCAGTGGAGCTACACGAACAGTTGGACACAGTTCAAGATTCTGGATTTCCTATGATCTGGCTCCAGTACAAAATTTTAAGACAAAATCATGAGTCACCAAGGAGAAAGTGATTTGAAGAAAGAATCCACAGGAAAAAGCAGAGAACAAGGACAGAGTATTCATCAATCTAAGCTGATTCTGTACTCTCCTGCACGTGCTACCTGTGTATGGAAGGTGAGAAAGATGCAGCTATCTTTCTGGTTAAGGAGATCTTCTGAAGTCACATTTTCAGTCCTACTAGACATGGTGCAATGCCAAGAAATGTGAACTTTCTCTCTTTACACTATCTACTCAACAGGACATTGCGGCTCTTGTTGCTTCTCCTTCTGAGTTGGTAATGTGAATGGCAGTGAGGAAAATGTAACTTCAGAGGTCCTACACCAAACCTTCCTGCTCAGTTAATTACACTGATCAGGGGAGGCCGACTTTACTATAGTCTGACCTCCAATTATGAGGCACGCTGTTGTCTCCCCAGTGTGGGGAGTTGCAGGCATTGATGGCAGCATGCCAGCAATGGCTATATTAAAATCAATTTTAAAATCCCAATTCGATGTCTGTTTCACCATAGATGAGGTAATACATCATAAACTCATGTAATTCTCAGTATAGTATTGTAAAACACAATCGACCTATGTAGAACAGTAAAATTTCTACTTTTTTTTTTCCTCAAATTCACTTATTGTATCATTGCAAAAACTAAAGAGTAAGGAAAAAGTAGACCGAGAAGTTTAATAGATTTGCATCATTGCAAGTTAAAGCAGTGGTATCAAAAAACAAGCATGAAAAGCAAGCAGAATTTATATTGTTCTCAGCCACTTACACTTCAGCAAGACAGCAGAGGAAGCAGGCAGGATCTAACATATAAAGCCCTATGGTTCCGTAATTTCTACTCATTGCACACAACAAAATTGCAAATGTGTATTGATGTAATTAAACTTGGTGTCCCCAACCCACCCACCCCAAGGTGGTCCTCACAGGGACTGCAGGAGAAGGAGGAGTTTGTCAGACTTGCAGCTTTTTCTGTTATTTTTATTTATAGCAATAATTCCCATCACTTCACCATCTCCTTCTCCTCTCCAGCCCCCACCCCTTTTTTTGGTGGACATAACTCCATTAACATGAAAAAGTTCGTATGTATGGAATGTACTCCACTCCAGATCTCAAGGTAAGTCGCTCTGGTCTCTGGTACAAGCAGCAATATTTATAAATAAACATTCTTTTATCTAGCAAAATCACATGATCCAGATTAGCCTTTCTTTTCTTATTTGGTGACACACTCTTCTTAATCAGAAAAAAAGTTTGTTGTTTTCTGTGCAGATTGGTAAAGTTAATGAGAAGTTACATTCTGGGCACTCTCTGCCTTTTGTTGCACTCAGCTTGTTTGTATGCCTCCCAAATATTTCCTCCTCCTGAATACATCCAACAGTTTTAGCACACCAACAGATACTCTGAATTGCGTGTGAGCATGCTAAATGCTAAGGCAGAACTCCACAGAGAAAGCCAGTTACCTTTTTAAAAATAGTCATTTTCTGGAGCTGTCAGCATTTTGGGTCATAAACCACCTGGGAGACAAAGCACTTCACAGGACACAGCTTTGACAGCCTATGGACTTTGGTAGTAGAACAGCAAAAATGAGAAAAGTTAGAAAGAGGGGAGAAAGAGGGAAAGATGTGTAGGAGACTGCTTTATGACAAAATATCACACACTCAAAGAGATTCAGCACATTTCCAATTTAAAAAGGTGGTGATAAATCTATAGTTTGTCTTTATATAACTTCAGTCAGATTCAAGATGTGTATGAAATTTATCTGAACATCTGAATCACAAATTTATCTATAAATTAGGGTAGTACCAAGTGGAAGATTTCTACTGGCAGTGGAATCACAAAAGCGTAGAATGGCTCGCATTGGAAGGGACCTTAAAAATCATCTGGTTCCAACCCCAATAATATTACATGCCTAAATTGAATAAAGCCTAGCAATAAAAGAAAGGGAACTATTTAGGAATTACACATGCATAACGAAATGAATAATATGGACTGACTGTGAGCAAATAATAATAATTTTACGAGTTCCCCACGTGCATATGCATAAAGGAAGAATAGACTCACATGGGTTAAAACTTTGATAAGTACCTCTGGTAGGTGAGCTCAGCTGTTCATCTGATATGTGCTATTTCTGGATGTTGGTGGGGCTCCCACATGAGCAGTTCTGAGTTCTGATTGCAGAGTAACTGCTGCCTTTGCCAGCATCTAAAAGTATCTGAACTCTGAAGATTAATTATTTGAGCTCATGTATTCACCAAATGAGGTAGTTTGTGTTTTTCTTATTAACACTGGCAAATGGATCCTGAGGTCTCCTATCACCCTATCTGCTCCCAGTTCCATAAGCGGGTCTGTAACTTTGTTTAGCACACATGTGTAGGCACTAAAAATACGTATATACAAGATCACGTAGACTTAAGACAAAGATTGACTCCAATAGACAGTGGATGAGTTTGCCGTTGGGGTGCCTCTGAGAGGGAACTGCTGTGGGAGGTATTCCTGCACCACTCTCTGCTATGAGCTGCAGGCAGCGTCTGGTTAACAAAGTGACATTGTTTCAGTGCTTCTGATGGTGAGAATCCATCAGTAGGAAATGGCACAATCATGTAACAGATCTTATTGTGGCCTGGGAAGGAGTGCAGGATTTAGATGGGACATTTTTGTTGCAACATTTTAACAACCAACACAAATTCCACCTGCTATAAGTTACAGGCTGAGCTGGGGAGGCTGTACATCAGCTATCCAGATAGTTCAACAGTGTGGTCATTTACACAACTGATCCTTAAGTATTTTAGGAGATATAAATGTAATAACCTCACTGTGAAAACCTCAGCAGGATGTAGACATTCTGTTAATCTATATGAAAGATATTGCATTATATTGTATACTGTCAGACAAGTCAATTATTTTAGTCCAGACCTAACATAAGCTTCTGTTTAGTAAACATGATGAGAGTCAAACTTTTACATATATATATATAAAGTGCTTAATTTGCATGCAAAATTGCCATAAGTATGTATGCAAATAGCAAAACTCAGGCACAGATGACTAATTAAGTGCATTTATGTGAGAAATTACCCAATGTATGCATGGATTCCCAGTAATTGTACACACAAGTCAGATGTGCGATTGCATATGCATTTTGGACACATAACTGATTGAAAAAATTGTTTCTCCACACTGTATTGGAATAACTGATGCACATGATCAGACATAGGACAACTGATACGGCTTCTGACAGAAACAGCAAAAGCTTGTGATGAGTTTTATGAAATGAATGTAACTTGCCATCTCTAGCACTACTGGTTTTTTTTATTTGCTTATAATCATAATGTACAAATTTATGATTTGAAAAGAGCCATTTCTAAAAGTACTGTCAAGAAACAGTCAACAAAATATAATTTGTGTTACAGAACAAGGTGTTGTATCATTAGACTTCAGCCTGTTGTTGGTATCTGCCTGTCCAGAATGTATTGGAAAGAAGAACTAAATCTTACTTTGTGTGTCTCAATCACATCCCTTCTCTTCTCATCACAGGAGGGTTTGCAATATGACAGCACAGTATCCTTTGGGAAGGTTCAGTACATTTTGTTGAAAATGTTGGGGTCTGTCTTTTTTAATGTTCCAGGCACTGATATTACTACGGGTTTCTTTATCCCTAAACACTAACTTGTTTTCTTTGCATCCCAAAAGTTGGAAAACTCATGCAAATGTTGTTATCATTCATTATATTAGAGAAATTCTTGCAAGCATCATAGATAAACATCCTTGACCTCAACCTCCTGAGTAGAAAAATACTTACCTGTACTGTTTTGATACTCTCTGGTTACTGAATGCTGTGATGTATCCTCTTTGTGATATTTTCCTATTTTCTATTCTGTGCATTGTATTCATAACCAAGCAAACTGGAGTTCAGAATAGCACTTTTTTGTTTATATGAGACATATGAGAGCTAATATTTATGGCAGTCATGGCCACACGCAAAAGATACCTGTCCAGCTTTGTGTGCACAGTCAGATCAGGAACACACACAGGGAACAGAGGGAAAGGGACAGAATGAGACGTGATTGTTTTTCTCACAAAGTGCAGCTGTGCTGAAGGGACACTTGGCAGCATTTTGAAATCTGAGGTTCTGAATGTAAAAAGTCGGAGAGGGGGGAAAAGGGACACACTGCTTTATTTTGGTTTCTTTTTACTCACTCACAACGAAGTTCCTTGGATTAGATTTCCAGAGTATTTGAAGTAGCCTTTCTGCCACTAAGTGGTGCTATATGCAGTACAGCATCTTCATGATCCCACATTAACAAGGAGGAATAAACCAGAGCACTGTCGAGCTGATTAGAAAGATGTCGACACTTAAAAAGTGCCCATTATGCTGGTTTAATCCTTCTGTGGCACTGGGTAAACCAGGAGGAAGAACGGGACAATCCAGATGATTAAAGAAATCTAAAGACTGAGCCCCAGCATGCAGCATCTGAAATGGAGGATTACAGAAAACAGTTCTAATTTTTAAAAGCTTTATCTGGCTTATTTTGGTTCCTTTTTAATTATTAGTATTGTCTTCTCCATGCTCATGGGTGTTTAAACCTGAAATACTCAGCCAGTAATACTGAAGAGACAAACTGGTTTTAATTAATATTTTTGTAATTACTCCTAAACTAGTCATCTTATTTTTAAAACAGATGCCCCACTTTATATCAAAGTACAAAAAAAAGTAGACTGTGCACCTTCTGGAGTATATATCTACATGTCTATTTAACCCCTCCCAGCCACCAGAAAAGGTGCAATTTAAAAATAGGATGTAAAAGTGGAAGGAGAACGCAAGCTTGCATATTTGGCTATCCTCAGTCCCAAGAGAAGTGTAAATACAGCAGACAGAGGAACTATTTTGACATTTTGACATCCGTGCAATCTTTTGCCCCAAGCAACAATACACACTGCCTCTCAGTCATGGATGCTGCAGTACGTTGTGAGAACTGATCAGTGGAAAAAAACAATGCCATCCTCAGAATGGAGAGACTGAGTTTGGGAATCACAGGGATTTCCATCTACATTATAGAAGGAGCAATTTATTCAACTTCAGCATGTGAAGCAGCTTTATCCTTTTTTAGAGCAGAGTGATCTGCTCTAGAAAACAGAGAAATGATGTGAACAAAGGACGGAGCACTGAACAACCATTCAGGTTGCAAGACCTCATCTGGTCCCAGGCACAGCCCCACATCTGCTGCTGGGCCTACCTGGTCAGACCTAAGGACTCTGAAATGATGCCTCACACTGTAGACTGATGAATATCTGACTACATGAGCTGGTCTGCTGAGCCAAATGCCTTTAAAAAGGAGATGGAACTTCTGGGGAGAGGATTTGCCCTTTCTGTGGGCTGTATTTGCGTGCGGGGTTATGGTTTTTACACTGTCTTCCCAGAGAAGTGATTGAACTAGGTGTAAGCTGGAAGGATATCAAAGCTGTACAGGAACTGATTACTGCTATATATTTTGTTGAAACAAACCAAGGCTTTGCTCATTCTTCGGCCCTTTAAAGGTAAAACTATGCAGAAGATGACAGTGTTAACTCACAGCATTGACTCCTCTGTATTTTTCATTTTTGCTCCATGAGATTATTTTTAGCCACCGTGCATTAGCTCTGCTGCTGAAAAATATTGATAGGTAGAGGTTTCAGATTCTTCTTGGAAATAACAAATGATTTATCGATGGAAATACACTGATACAAATATATCCATAAAATTAATGTTCCTCCTCCACTGTTTTTAAATGAAGTTAGAGACAGATGCCAGAGACAGATGCAAATTTCTCAGGAGAAGAAGAAATATCACAGGTAAATCAGTTTTATACCAGAACATCTGGAAAAAAAACAAAACAAAAAAAAAAAAAAACAAAAAAAAAAGAGTAGAAGAGTTGAAAAATAAGTCATGTTTGAACAAAAGAATTAACTCTTTTAAATTCAGAGGAAATGACAATACCCAAATTAACCTCAGCGAGTTATTTAAATTAAGAAATAATTTCTGAACCCTAAAAAGAAGTAGCTAGAAGTAAACGTGTAATGAGAAACAGAAGCTGGCTGAAATGTCCTCTGGAGAGAGCATGAGAAATTCAAAATTCAAGTGTCACAAACAGGGTCAGCTGCATATCCAGAAGCAATGTGATTCTTCTGACATTTACTTCTTTCCCACGCACCTCTAAAAATATTAAATACATCAGGAATTTGCATAGAACAACAATAGGTAAATGTTAGATGATCCTAGAAACGATTTTCCATTGACACTATATTTTTCACATATTAAAGCAATAAGCTATCCCAAACAAGGAAAAACTTGAGGTCTCAAAAAAAAAAAAATTAAAAAAAAAAAATTAAAAATAAAAATAAAAATAAAAAAACTTCAACAATGGAACTAGTCAAAATATTGCTTCAACAATTTCATTTACATGTCTTAAATATCCATTTACCTACTTTCAGAGAAAAATGTATTTATATTGGTCTAGAATTTTTTTGGAAGGCTTTTGACTGTGAGATTTTTTTTTTACAGAGCTGATGCTCAGCATCTCTGCATTTATCCTGAGGTCTCTCAAGATATAACTGGTATATGTGAACACGGACCTCTTTCTTATGATGCAGACAATTAAAATACTTTGTCAGTGTAAGGATTAATTTTCCTAAGGCTAACACTGTGTTGTGGCTTTCATGCTTACACCTTAATTCTGTTTGTGGTTTTCTTATTGTTCACGTATATCCTTTTCAGGTGTTCTGATTAGAATAAATCACACAATCAGTAAATGCATCACGTTGATGAAGTCTTACCATTATACCACTAAGTGGGTACTACAAATTCATTAGTGATGACCTCAATTCCTCAGCTGAGTTTGAAATTGTTATTGACTTTCTCATATTAATTTTCTTTATATTCTGTTGCCTGTAAATTTGGTCTTGGATCTTGCTACGTGCAGTTAGCACTCAGAATATGTTAAGGTCAAGGAGTGACCAAACTGTTTGTGGCTTCTGGAGCTTTGTCCTGGTGACTCAGCAGTCTCTGACCCAAAGGAGACACCCATAGATGAAACCAGATGTTCCAAAATAATGGTCCTATTTATCTAGCTGACCTGTACTGGAAAATTAATCTAGAATCCTTTCCCACGTGTATGATCACCTTGTTACTGGTTGGACCTGTGAAGAGTTTCAAGTTACATTATGAATCTCTTCATTTAAGAGACTCAAGTTGCACACAAGGACACCAGGCAGGGAGCTCAGTCCTACAGTCTATAGCAGTATTTGCCCATCTGCTAATCCCAAAAGCAGTCTCGGAGTTCTTTAGCCATAAGGAACTACACAGCTCCTTAACTATTAAGGAGATGCCAAATTTCAGAATAACTTCATGCTGTTGGAACTTACACTTGAAATCACTGCTGTAGCCAACATTAATGTCCAATGTATGTATGCTGTACCCCACCCAATTGCCATTGTTGTGTATGCTAACTGAAAACCACTTCAAAACAATGGTTCAGGAGCTAGAAGATTGTGTTCCTGTACGAAAGTCTAATTTAATGCTACTCTGGTTGAAGGCTGGTCCTCTTGCTACCTAAATCTATTACATTTTATTCATTTTTTCAGCTTCTTGCTGTTGATATTAATAAGTCCTGAAAAAGTTAGATATATATCAGTCCATTATTTTTCTAATTTGTAAAGCTTTTGACATTACATTTATTGTTCTAATAGTATAAAAATATGCTTTCGGGGACCCTTCCATCTTCAGTAATTACTTGGAAAAAGGTAAATACAACTACATGTGTTCAAAGAATAACCAAGGGAAAATTCTGAAACTATGGCTTTATACTACTAAGAGAACAAGATTCTAACTTCTCAGTGCTAGTTTTATTCACTAAAAAATTGTTTAAAAAATTAAATGCAATTCCTACAGTGATAGAAACAGATAAGGAACTTGAAAGCTAGAGCTTGAATTTGCAAGAAGCTTTCTGATACATAAAGATAGAGATAAAAGATTTGGAGTCATACTGAAGCACCAGGTGGGTTTTCCCACTTCAGGATGTGTACATCTTAGATGTACATTAATCTGCACAGTACAGACCACAGTATTGTACAAATACTGATTAAAATATGAAATTAAGTATGAAATGTCATTTATGCCAAATATCATAAACAGCCCAATATCATTTCATCTATTTGATTTTACGGAGAATGGAGACAATTGCACTCCCTCACAGAAACCATAAAGAAGTTAAAAAGTAAAATCAATATCATAAGAGGAACATCTAACTGAAATTACTTTGCTGAATCCCTAGGATATGAAAGGGAAACGTTTCTGTTGAGCCTACTGCCAAGGGCCTGAAATCGCAGTATACTATCATGCAGTATGGACTACATTAATTATCTAATTTAGACATTTATATGGTCATAAGACAAGCGGATCTGAGAGAAATCCCTAATTAAGACTTTGGAGTTTTGTAAGGGGCTGTTACTGCACGGTGATAAAATATTATTTTCGTCTTGTCTTACGGAAGTGTCAGGGCAGATTATGTTAAATGCTACCTACATGCACAATCAGATGACGTATCTCTGGCAAGGCCCACAGATAACTTCCTGCAAACGCATATTTTTTATTTTACACTACAGTGTTAAAAGGAGAACAAAAGTTTAATATCCAGAACAACAGAAATTCCATCTCAGCTGTGTCTGGTGTGTCACACCACCCATATTTTCCTTGGGACTTGGGGGCAGAGTATTTGCTCTGCAGTGACAGTTGTAACAGCTGGAAGCCTGCTCCTGCTCGCAGCATCTGGAACCATTCTGTTGGCTCTGTATTGCTGAACTCTCCAGACATTTCCTTTCTGGTCCCTGACATGCTTCTTATGCAATAAACCATCGGTAGGTGGATTAAAGCCATCAGAAATTCAATTATACAAAAAAAAAAATTAAAAAAAATCCCTATTGGATTGCTCAGTTTAACCTTCAGTGCCTTTACAAAGAGAGGAGAACAGGGCAGGGAACTAGCCATTCAAAGCTCTGCATTTCATTCCATTCAGATAAAAACCTCATTTCTTGGCATTACAAGTTTGTTGTGAATGCATGCAGACTTCCAATCCTTATTCTCAACCGCAGGATTGACTTGAAAAATAGTGTTCATTTAAGGATGCCTTTCCTCATTAAGTATTTTGACTTCTCACAGAATTCAAACTGGCCAGGTCCACTGCCAAAATTAGTCTTCCCTCTCAATGTGCTGGTACCAACACTGTTGATACAGCAAAACTCTTGCTCTATATTCCAGGACTGGAACTTAATATTACTGGAAAAGTATATGTTCATAAAGTTTAATATGTATGTGTGTATGTGTGTGTATGTATTTATGTATAAATATAAATATATATTTGCATAGTGTATCTATATACACACATAGATATATATTCAACACTGCAATTCTATTTGGGGATTATCCAAAGCCCACACTAAAAACTCCATGACCTCCCACCTGGATATTATCTTTTTCATTTACTGTTATTTACAAGTTTGTGTAATACAAGCTGACAAGTGCTATAGCTGAGGAGAAGAGGCGAGAAACAAGGACCAAAGGTCTTTGCTAAGTAGCAGGATGAAAGGTGGCTTGGTATAATTTTGCAGGAGGGATTCAATTTCACAGATCTCCACACAAGAAATGGGGATATTAACGGGGGTTGGCAACCAGCAAACTCAATAATAGTCCTATTCAATTAAAAGTGCATGAAGTATTAATGAATTTTACCCCAGTTTATGCTTAATGGGCTGTGTGGACTTAAGTCCCTATTACACAAAAAAAGTACTCCTGTGCTCAAACCCCATGTTTGCTGGAGTACATTCATTACCAATTACCAATTCATTAACAGGCAGTACGTTTCTACGCATTTACAGAAACAGCAACTTAGGCTGAAGAAAGAGATTAGAGAGGCTTTGGGTTCAAGCATTCACTCTGCTCCAGCAATCTTGAGATCTGCCCTCGCAGCTCAGCTTCTCCATGATCAAATGATTGCAGCTGTGTGGTAGTGCCAGGATACATGAGTCATGCCCCAAGCATGAGTAAGACCACACCATCACCAACTGGCAAAAAACAGAGCAGTATTTATATCTAATTCCCAGACTTAAATAGTGAAATAAAGCTTTTTTTAACCTGATTGCTACCTGCCTGTACAAATATGGGATGGAACGAGCATGACCCAACAAAGCCCATGTGGGTTTGATTAATGGAGTGCCCCAAAATAAAAAAGGCCAGCTGAAAATCTAAGGGAAATGCAAACGTGTAACAGCATTTCCAGATCTTTTAATCATAAAATCTCTCCTGAACTTGTTCAGTATGAAACTTCATTACAGCCTGGGAAGTTAATGCAGAGCTCCAACTGCATCATAAATTACTGGTTCTTTCAATGATGTATGGGTCTGTCCTACTGAGGCTGACTGCAATTTTAATATTTTCTTTAACAAATGAAGAAGTGAAGAATTAGCAAATAATGTCACAATCCTGAAATTACTGCTCTGGGGATCACAGGTTATTAATTGGCTAAAAAGAGTAAAGACATTACCCAGTTCACACAGAAATTGATGCAGCTTGTCTTTTTTGTGTGGAAACAAATCCCAAATGCCTATTTTTGAATAGATCCATTAATAGACAATTCAACTGACCTTCCTTTCCGCAACATGACAGGTCTGGCAGTCAATGAAGGAATTATTACACGTAACTGGCAATTTCAGCATCAGAAACGTTCTTTTGTAAACTACTAACACCTTGTAGCAACTTAAAAATGGCATTTGCTCTTTGAAAGAATAAATTCTTCCAACATTTGCTGACAGAGAATCTTATTTGGAGCTTGCTATTTAACAACAAAAGCAGAAAAGTCAGTGGTCTATGTACATGGTGAGAGAAATCAGGGAAACTGAGGGCACTATAGTTTCTGTTTAACAATGAATATTATAGTGAGTATTGGCCACACATTGTTTGGAATTAAAATAAGAGTACCGCTGAAAGTTTGGTGGTCTTCAGGAATAATCATCCAGCTCAGTAGCCCAATTTAATGGTTCTTGTAGACTTCAATGTGATTGGACTGAGGTATAATTTTCTTCGCTTCATCGCTAATCACAGCATCATAAACAACCGCAGAGCCACTCTGCCGCAAATGAATCAACACTGGCTTAGGAAACATTTCACTTCCCATGTTAATGTGTCTTTTCCTGAGATCTGAAGGTCCATGTTGTGCACTGCTTGCCAAGGATTAACTATTCTCTATCAGCACCAAGTAACAGCAGGACAGTCCTGGGAATGAGCTAATAAAACATTCTGCAGCAATTTAAAATGTAGTTTCATTTCTTTGAAATCTCTGCTCCTGAAGAAACACAACCACTTGCACTGAAGCTGGCAACATTTTTTTGAGAAAGAAAGAAATAATTGCTTTTATGCTAAAACATGTTTTTGTCATATAGTGAAAGGTGTGACAAGCTGAAAATTCAAGGAGTTTGAAGGCATAATTAATAAACATTTCCAAACAAATTTATCATCTTACATACATACAAATTTATCATTGTAACCTCTTCTGCAGCCTTTTGAATCTGAAAAATCTAAGTCTAAAAAACATTTAATGTAAATAAAATGCTCATGAAACCCTTCTGCTTTCTCTAGGACTGCCATCCAAACATTTACTTGACAAGAGGCAACAACACTGAGCAGTATTGTGTAAAAGTCTGTAATTTTCTCTATAATAACCTCAGTTTGCTTTTTTTTTTTAAATTTCTTCTGGCCATGAGACATGTCAGAAGTTTTCATGGGCAATTCATTGCCCAGAACTAATTGGCTGAAAATCCCAATAATGGAAGAATTTCACTGTTTTTGACAACATTACACAACTATTTTGCAAAGGGAAAGAAAAATACAGAATAATTATTAATTGAAGAAAACATTCAGAACACATGAAACGTGGTAAAACGAACTATTAGGTCCAATTATGCCATTACTGTTAACGCTGTTATGTGATCTTTAATGAACACGCATTTGAAAGCTCAATTTTGTATTGGGCCATGGTTCAAAAAACAGAGACGCGTTGATCCCAAGCAGTAACAGAGAAGTGCTAGACTTCAACTGACTGACAGTACCTCCCACAGCAGTCTCGGTTTACCTTAAAGAGCTTCTATTCAGCTCTGCTTCAAGTCAAACTTCAATTAACTATGGTAATGTAGCAAGGCCAGAAAGCAAGACAGTATGCCTGCAGACACGAGGCACCCTTAAGTGTATTATACATTCACATATACGAGTTTAAAAGAAAATATCAGACACCTTCTGTTGCAACAACTATACCAGCCAGAATCGCTATAAAATGCAAATGTTAATCTGCAACTAAGTATTAAACCATGACATAGCCTGTCTCTGAATACTACTACTACTTTTCCCACTTAAGTAGAGACAGAATGAGAGCTCACGGCTAGAAGTTGCATCAGGAGAAGTTCAGTCTGGATATTAGGAAAAAAGTCTTTCCCAAAAGAGCAGTGATGCAGTGGCACAGCTGCCCAGGGAGTGGTGGGATCACCGTCTCTTGTGGTATTCCAGAGCCATGGAGATGTGGAACGGAGGGATGTGGGCAGTGGGCACAGTGAGGTGGGCTGAGGTTGGACTTGGGGATCTCCGAGGTCTTGTCCAAGCTGGATGATTCTGTCATGATTCTTTGAATTGGTGACTATAAACTAGCACACAGTACAAAAATATATTTAGAAGAACTAAAATAATATAACCAAAAGTAGAGCTGGAGAGTGCCCTCTGTCAATTACAGAGATCAGAATTTGAACTACAGGGAGAGGAAAAATTAAAATGTGCTTTCTTTTGTAGGAAAGTCTTTTCCAGAGTTACAGTTAAGATGAAATTTATTGTCTTTGCTAAACATCTCCCTTATATTTATTCATTCTGGCAAAAATTACATACCCGATTCAAAGTTTCAGCTTCTACAGTTGCAGAATAAATATTAATTGTTTGATATAAACTTTTAAAAACCCATGAAAATTATTCAGTTTACTTAGAACTGGACCGTGCTTGACATAAAGCAAGGTATCAGTTTCCATAAGGAAGTCTTTTAGTTCCCTTGAACTGTTTGCATTTCATATGAAATACAAAGGACTAACCTTTATATTTGTTTCTCTCTGGTATAAACAGAATGTATAACGAGCTGCTGTGTGATACGAACTGAATGTCACTCAGACAGCAACATGCTCACAGCTCACTGGTGGCTTTACCCCTCTTAATCGTCATCTTATATCTGAGGTTTTCTTTCCCTTCCTCATGGATGCTCATTATGTATCTGTTACTTGTTCACTTTGCTGGGTTTGAATAAGGATGGACTTCTAGATACAACATAATCTACCAAACATTACCACAGAAGTGAATGTTATTTGTTGAAAAGGCTCATGCTCCCAAACAGCTTGTCAGTCTGCTGCTCCTCAGAGATCTGTTTCCCTATTAGTGCACATTTCCCCAGTTGAAGATTTAAGGATTTTTTTCCCCGGTGTCACAATAAAAAAAAAAAAAAGAGGAAAATGAAGCAGGTGGTGTCATTTTGAAAGTCCAAGTGTTTTTAATGTCATTCTGTATTTCTTCAAGTGCAGAAATCTCAGTTCTGATTAAAATGAAAGAAAAAATGACGAGCCACTTGCAGCCTTCACTCTCCAAACATCCCACTCTGAATACACAATATGTTTGTCTATATAATGGAAGAACCATATTTCAATATTAATTATATACAGGGCTCTTGTGGGTCACATGCTAATTATATCTATTTAGAATTTATCATGCTACTTCCAATAATGGGCTGTCATTGTGTCCTGTTGTTTTTCCTTGCCTGAGGCATAAGGAAGCTACAATAAACCTGAAAGTATTGGCAAGAAGCATTCATTTTCAAACAAACAGGGGAAAGCTGCACTAAGGGCCCAGTCCAATGCTCATAGAAGTCAACAGGAATCATTATATTAACTTCCAGGGAAAACGCTTTGAACCTGTTAAATATCTACACTTCTACATGAAAGCCATGTATACCTCTTACAGTGTAATGAAATGGTTATGCTATAACCATCTGTAAATTAAACGGGAAGCATTCAGCCTTACACCAGTAAGGATATTCAAGAAGAATTTAGGCTTTGCTGATTCAGTGATGATTAGACTTGTACAAAGTAACTACGTGAGAAAGGAGAGTCAAACCCTCTGTTTCCAGACATCTAAATGTTACTTCTTGTATGTAAGTACAGAGCATTCTCTGATCACTCAATCTGTGCATCAGACAATACCAGTAGTTATGACTGAATACTGTACTATACTTGATTCAGATGTGTCACATTTAATTTTAAAAAAAATCTCTATTACAAGCTCTAAGGTTATCAGCTCATTTGCCAGACCATTTCCTTGTACAACATCTGGAATAAGTCAGTCATTTAAGAAAAATCAGTATCTTCTCTGTAAAAGGAATACTGAAAGTCCTCTGCACAAGCCAGAACCGAAGTGAAGCAGTGCTCCCTTTGTGCCAGCTGATGGACACAGAGCACACTTTCAGCAGGGAATCTCAATGCATACATACAATCATTAATGCTGAAGATTTGTCTGCTTTCAAGAAATAGGTGCCTATGGGATTAAGCACAGATAGTGCACAGAAGAAACACACTGAAGATTGGCATCTTGGGCAAAAATATTCCCCTCAAGCTTCTTGTCCTTGTAAATTGTTACTGCTACATTACTAGCCAACAATGACACAAATTAGGTTCAGTGGCAAAGTCTAAAACGCAACAGAATATCTCATCAAAATTTCCTTTTCACCCATCTACTGCTGCTGTCAGTCATTTAACATTCTGTGCCTTTTTGCTCATGGGCCCATTGCAACTATTCTGAGAACAGCACTCTCCTCATTACTTTGGAGGTGCCTGTCAGCAGCCCAACACATAAGGTACAAACATGAACTGGCATTTACATGTCTCTATCTTCCAATGTTTCTTTTATCTATAATGAGATGTTTTCAGAAGGAGAAGAAAAATGTTTCACATTTAGTCTGCTAATTGTGTCGTTTCCCTTATAGGTCTCAGCATAGAGAAATCTGTTGATCAGGTACAAAAAATGAATTATCTGAAGCTGAATGTAACTATTTTGGTGGGCTGAAGTACAGTCATTTCCGTAACTGTCCTAGCTCCATGATGAATTCTTGTAGCTCCTTGCTATACGATCTCTTTCAGCATCCCACATGGCAGAGGTGCTCAGGACAAAAAGCATTATGTATGCTTTACTCTGTGTTAGCTCAAATGTTCAGAGTTATATGCAAATGAACTAAGAATGAGGGCAGGGTTGTTTTTTTTAATATGTAAGAGTAAAACTTAGATTGTTCCACTTTGAGTGAAGTCCTAACAGCTGAAAAACAAGCAGAAGTCTGAGACTTTATCTCTACTTCCCTGTGTAAGAGGTAGCAGGAACCATTAAATCAGTAAATAAACACATTTGAGAATCCGAAGACGCTATTCCTGAGATCTAAAGACACGAGACCACCTACGCCTATAAAGCATTTTGCCTGCATTCCTGCAAGACATCATCTCTGTAGGATCCCTATTGCAATTAGCTCTGCCACATGAAACTGCAGTAGCAGCATTAAATTCTGCTTTGGTAACTATTGAGCAAGGGAGGGTTCCCCTCTGGGTCTGTCTGCTTCTGTTCTACTTTGTGGTTTCTTGCTTAACCCAGAAGATTTTGTTCAGTGGGAGAGCAGATGTAGCATTCCCACCTGCAAAGAAAGGAAGGAATGCTGTTATTGCAGTAATGACCTAGAATCAGGCTGCCAAATACCTCAGTCTGTAACCGATCTTACAAAGATTGCAAGGCCTGGGCTGTATTTTGCAGGAGGAACTCTGTGATCAAAGGTGTGGTGCATAGATTTCCATATTCGGATTAGGTGAGGAAGAATTCAGACCCAAAAGTAGAAAGGAGAAGCAAGATGCCAGCAAGATACTTCACAATGCTGATGTCTATTATCTGCATCCCTAGTACAAAAAATATAGCTATTTTAATACAAGCTGAGCATGAGTTTTAACTGTTGTTTAAGGCAGAGAGGTTTTTTAAGATAAAGGAATATCCGAAGTCTGTTATAACTAAAGGCCAATCCCTATCTGTGTATGGTGGCAAACAAACGAACCAGTAAAACAGCCTTGAGAAGAAGTTCACAACAAGGAAAGATGTTAATGAGGTTAGAATTAGCTCAGTGGTAAGGCACTTGCTTTTCCTTAGTGGAAGGGTTCCCCCATTAAGGTGGTGCTTTGGAGCCTTTTGGAATACAGAATCCTGTCTTGCCTGGGGAGATTCAGGGTGTTTTGGGGGCCCTTGAAGCTCATGTAAGATCTGATATCAGTCTGTTTTTAAAATACCTCTTAGGAAAAAAAGACAGGTGCAATCATCAGCTGTGAGGAGATTATGGAGGGGAAAAGAAAAGAAAAAGCACATTTGTCAAATGAGTGGTTAAGGAATACTACTCTAATTTGCCACAACAGATGAAGTACTGTTCTGCTTAGATACTTCTGGATTTTTACCAATGTGCATTTGTTTCAGAGTTTTTGGTTATGAAGATCAGACACCTGGGATGCAGAGAATGGGTTAATTTCTACTTTTTTTTTTTTTTAAACAATAAATATTCCTTATATTATCTGAGGGAACCTTCAAAGTCTGAGAGAGATTTTAGATATCATTTTTCCTTCAAAGCAAAGGTATTTTTTTATATAAAGGCAAAAACAAATAAACAAACAGAACCCCAGCATCTGAAGAGAGTTCAAGCACAACAAACTTAGCTTTAAGTGTTACTGGGAGAATAGAAATTTCTTCTGCTAGAAATCTTTCCTAAATGTAATGCCAACACTAAGTATACTGTTTCAAAACAAAATGCACAAAAAAAAGCCTTTACTTGTAGCATAATTAACAGTGCTTATCAGAAAGAAGAAAATAAATTATTGCACACATTATTACAGGGTAGGAAATGGAAAGAAGCAAATCATTTCTGGTAGCAAAAAAAGCCAACTGACCAGCCCAGTTCCCTGTTTACTGTAGAAACATTGTAGTGTACCTGTCAATATAGAACACCATGCCTTCAGATGAGCAGACCCAAAGAAAGACTCAAAGTTCATTAATTTGAAATGAGTGGGAGAAAAAGATACCTTCAAACAGTGAGTAACCAATAGACAGGACTGCTGTCAGCCTTTGGAAATTGTTTTCAAACCTCCCGCTGTGAAAATATAAATTCAAAGTTACAGACAATTCCTAACATCTAAAACTGGAGTATTGTTAGTTTGGTTCAAAGTGTCAAGACTTGAATGCAACCAAGATGCCCTGGTTTTTTCTTTACTCAAAATTGTGTCAATCTGGGGAAAAGTTATTTCAGTTATCAGTGACTAGATTCAAGATAGTGATGGAAAAACCTTTCTTTGGACCAAAAGTGTCCAATTTTATGGCTTTCCTGGGCCCCACTGAGTTTAGAGAAATTGTCTTAAGGCTGCATATAAAATATATAATATAGTTAACGGATATAAGTAACAAAACCTGTATTTTTTATGTATTTTATTTAAACATAACAAGGGAGGGTAGCACAAACATAAAACTGGTGGGATATTTGATCTTGTTTTTGTAAATCACTAACCAAGTACATGTAGCAGAACTAATTAAAGACATATTGCAAGTTATTTTAAATCTTTTGTGAGCTTTTAAGATTCTGAAAATTACAAAACTGGTCAACACTGCATGAGTATTCTAACTATTTCTTCTGCAGTGAACGTGCTAACTTACTGAAATATTTTACAAATCGACACCATAAGCCCGAGTTTTAGAATAAAATAAGAAAATACCATGTCTGCTTAATAACAAATAATACGTGTCTTCACAGGCACATATGTAGGTAGGTTGAAATATTATTGGCAGTCACTGCGTTGTACTCACCAACAGGCACAAGCACATGTAACATGCAAAGCACGTGGGTTGCACTTTGACTAAGTGTGTGAGGCGGGTGTGAGAGGTGGAGTTAGCACTGCTCTGCACCCTCCCCTGCACAGTTTTCCATCGTCACCTGCACAGTCTATGCTTCAGTTACGTGCAGTTGACTCATGAAAAGTATTTCTAAAAATCACACCATAATGTTAAAAGTCAGAAATATTGTAGGGCTATGTTCCTAGCTGTCAAGGGCTGCATGAGGCCTGTGGGCCATGGGTTGGACGCTCCTTCTTTAGGTCAATCTTACAGCATGGGAACTTCAATAAACTGGATTCTATTCTGCATCCAGGTTGTGCTGCAGTCAGCAACAAGGAAGAATCCTTGAAATTTTGATACAGATGTGGTCATGGTATGACCTGTGGCTGTGATAACTGTGGGTACAACTGAAATACAGCTCTGTTCTGCGTAGTGCTGGCATTAAACAGTCCTTTCCTCACCTATTCTTAAATGAGATTCCTCGTTCTACAATAAATGCAATCTACTATATTTGTTCTCATTAATAAAAGAGTTCTGTTTGGCCACATGTAGGCACACTAACTTCAAAATGGAAAATTAATGATTAGCACTTTAATTTTCCAAGGTGTGATCTTACATTTTTCTACTTATAAATAGCTCCCGTGCTACTAAATTTAAACTACTTCCCTACAAGCCAGTACAGAGTTAAGTATGAGTAAACATTTTCAGAATACATCTTCCACCCTGAGGATCAACACTTGATTTTGATATAAAATGTTATTAACTTCAGCTCCTAGTACAAAAGGTCTTGATCAATAATTGTTTCTACCTGTCTATCTCTGTTTCTGTATATCTTCTAAGACACTTTTGGGCTGCTGCCAACACATTTTTGTTTGTAAGCACATAACACTGTATCATACACTTCAAATCTGTGCGGGTTTATCTTATCTTTTCATTAGCTAGAAGATGGGCTTTTTTATCTACATAGATTAAATTAGCTTAAGGTCACCCTGAGAAGGGAAAAGGAAAAAAATTGGTTAAAAAAAAAAAAAAAAAAGACAGAAAGAAAAGAGAAAGAAAAGCAAAGAGAAAGAGAAAAAAAAAAAAAAAAAGAGGGGAAAGGGAAAAAAATAATATTAAACAGGACAATATAGAAAGCAAAACAAAAAATAATGAGAAAATAGAATGCAAAGGACAAAGAAAAAAAAAAAGAACAAAATGAAACAATAGAAAATGGAAACACATGCTCTAACATAAGACAAAACTTACCATTGCAACTTGCCATCTCTTAAAATCTTAGTTACTGATTTTAGAAGTTCAGGATCAGAAGAAATGAAAGTAGACAATCTAAGTGAGATCCTTTGAACACCTGCTCTTACACTATTTTCTATCTGTTCTTCATAAGTACGTTGTCACCAGTTGGTCATGTTATTTGAGAGATCAAATAGTATGGTCAGATGATTCTAAATACCTCACTTCAGTGTTTAATTCTTGAAGAGACAAAACCACTGCATATTTTTCCCTTTTATTGGCCACAATGGAAGTACCATCAGGTGTGAAAACAACACAGAAAATTCTGTTTTGAAATGGGTTATTAGGAAGACTTTGTAGGGTTCACAAATGTACCAAAATAGCTAAAGGGGAAAATATCACTTTAAAAAAATGACATCAACCTAGTTACTCACTAAACATAAAGCCAAGCAAAATTCCCTTAAAGGTGACAAGTAACCCTTGGAATTCCTTAATATGCTGTCAGTGGGAATATTTAACATACCATTTCTAGTGCAGCCTTGAAAGAAGTCATGGGGCTCTGAACAAGGGACAAAATTGGAGTGACCTAAGAAGAAATAGTTACCAACACATGGGAAACATGGAGACAGGGCTGGCTGATGGTCCACAAAGATTGTAAAATCAGCATAAGCTTGGCTTCAGAAATGAATAAACATTCAGATGTGTTGGTAGATATCATCACCAGCTCAATATTTCATTCATTCAAGTCAAACTTATAAAACAAAAATTCTTGCTGAATTCCTTTACTTGTTAAGAGCTCCAAACTAAATGTATTTTCATTACTCATTGTGGATTTCCTTAGTGACCACACACCACAGGCTGTATATTTGCTGACAGCTATGATTAAAAAATACATATCACTTTCAGTGAGTTGCGAATATATTTTAAAACAACTATCCTTTGGTACTAGAAAGCTGTCAGCAAACTGTCCAGAGACAGAGAGAACTCAAGACACTGCCATCTACACACCTTAAAACTTACAGCTTGAAAAGCCTGAGCTGGATCTCCAAAAAATAAAAATAAAAAAAAATAAAAATCACATGCAACAGATCAAGCATTTTCCAATTCGTAACATCTATTTCCTAATACAGGATATTTTTGCCATAATTATATTTTAGCTGATTTCTGAGTGAATGATATCCTGCTAGGGATCTGCATTCAGAAAATTTGTAAAATATTAAAAATTCTTCAGGGTAGAACAAAAATCAAAGGACTTTTTGAACATTTGAAAAATAATGCAGAAGGAGTGGAAATCAGAAAAAGCAGCAAAAGCAGCATGCCTGGAGGTAGTGGGAGAAGTGACTCTTCCCTCTGTTCTGGTTGATAAGTGAACGCGCTCAACTACAGCATTCATTCTACTCATTTAATGTTCGAGGCAACTTTCTGAGACAAAGAATAACACAGAGCTTTGAACTCTTCATTGCTGAGAGTCAGATACTGCTACACCAAAAAGGGCAAAGAGGTTCCTCGTAAAATGCTGCTACCAAGTCACAAATATCGGCAGCTGATTAATTGGGTGGGAGAGGTTAAGGAAGCAGAGCTCACACAGGAATTCCACTGCACAGCGAGAATGGTTGTTTCTTGTGTATGGTGTCTTACCCACAGAGTAGACAACGTTTGTTCAAATAAATGAAATCCACTTCTGTAGCAAGAGTCTTTCATGTCCTGGATGAAACTTCAACCTATTACCTCTAACTCAAGCTGCAATGGATTTTAGCTGACATGCAGCCCTGAAGAAACCATCTAGCACTGACATGTTTTCAAGAGCATATATTTAAGACCATTTTGCTTAACACATTACATTTAAAAGAAGTTCTACAAAGTATATGATTTATATTAGATTTTCGTTCTCATCATCTATGTTGTTACACAAGATCTGTGCTAAAGATGGAATTTTGGAGGCAGAGAGAGTGGGAGGTTGTGAGAATTTTATTAAAAAAATTAATTAGTTCTGAAATTTTTCAGCATTGTGAGTCAGATTTGACTAATACCTTGGTTTGCATTAGAAAACAAATTGGGGCTTAGGTGACCATTCACACAACTTGCAAGTTGGAGAAGGCTGTGCACTGACCACATCTCAGTAATGAAGATTCTCACTTCTAATGAACTGACATGTGGGTATTTCTCCTGCTTAGTTCAGAGCAAGGTTTCAGGAAGTGCAGTCTCCCACATTTCAGGTGAATGCATGAGCACTGGTCTATCAGATACATTAATGAGATCAGCAGTATTAAGGGATTAAAGTTTATATGACAAGAAAGAAAAACAAATGATGTCATTTGAAGTATTTAACTGACAAATGAGATTCCATTTTCTGGTTTTATTTGTTTCTGTTCAGGTAAGGCATTTTTCCCTTAAATTTATACCTTATACAGTACTTAACTTTGTAAGGTAAGCTTACTGATTTCAACAAACAGGTTTCTCATTTATGATGTTAAGTGGGAGTTATCTCACCTAGCTTTGGATGCATATAATTGAGAAAATATATTTGAATTGAATTCTCATGAGATCACTTTCATGGAGTCATTAATCTAAGATTTTCTGCTGTCCAAACAGATGAATCACATGTAGGTGGCCTATTGTCCTCCACAGAATATCAAGGGTGATGAGCAGGGAGTGCATTTACATGGTAGATATTAGTATTCGTTGGCATAAATCCTATCCTCAATAGGATACCTAGCAAATATAAAATCCTTTCATAATCCTGTAGCTTTGCTTGAATAGCAAGATACTCAAGAAAACAGACAAATGAGTAACTAGTTATTCTAGCCAGCCTTTTGATTTCATAAAAACAAATTAAGAATACTTATCTACTGTATAAGGAGTTGGCATGTTTAAATAACTATTATCATTTAAATATATTCCAGTGATGTAGGAATCATTATTCTAACAGATAGAATAGGCATTAAACCCACAGGGGAGTCATTAAAAGATGACTATTTCTCTCTGTTTGACCAAAGAAGCAGTTGTAATGTATTTATTCAGGATTTAGCAAATGGAATTCAATTAGAACTGAAATGGTGTTAAATTGACTAATTCCTATTGTATTTGTCTGATAGACAGGAGTGTCATGACCTGGAAAGTTAAAAGGAACAGTATGCAGGATCTCTGTGTTCAATAGCACTTGTTGACAGAACATCACTAAACAGTTATGTATCCTACTTAACTTCTTAATCTCTTGATTAACAGTAGCAGTAAAATAAGGATCAAACAACGTATATTACTGTTATGTGTCTATGTCACACCTTAATAGGAATAATCTGTTTTATTCACAGTGGATAAAATAGGGTTTAAATTCATTGCATTATGATCATGTTTGAATCAAATTCTGATTTAATTCCATTCTAGGCAAGAGGAAGAATGAAGTGTTATTTAGTATTTTGCTTCTCCAGAGCAGTTTTAATTCAGAGATCAGATTTAAAGGTATGCAGAAAATACTGTTTTTTTTGTTTTTAACATGGTATGCAGGCATATGTGTTTAACACCTTCTACAGAAGTGTGTACATCTACACAAATAAAATGTAGAATGCCACAGGGGCATGTGCAATGCATATGGAATGAAGAGGGTGAAATGTTGAGGACACTGTACATAAAAAAAAAGACATTGTGCATTATGTGGTATAATTAAGTGCCATAAAACAGGGCAGGTATACACTTCCTATTTTTGTAAACTCCCTATTTTTGTAAATGTGAACAGCTGTGGCTGAGGTGGCATTTCCAGGGGAATGCAGCCTGATGCCATTGAACACCAGACACAGCTACTCATGAATATAGCTACATTCATTAATACATTTGCTTGGCTGTCCCTCGTGTTGTGCATCTTTCACGCACATAAAATCAGTGTAGAAATGACATCTGTCACATCTTGAGCATACAAGAAACAAAGGAAAAATATGTGAGAATTGTGTAGTGAACTTAGGAGCCTTGCTAAGGAAATATATGTGCTAACAATCCACCCACATGCTTTAGCCACTGTCTCAGATCTTCTACAGTGCATTACACTGCATTAAATTAGTAATCACAAAAAAAGGACTTCATATAAGTTTGCCATATATATATTTGAACTGGGAAGTGCAACGGTCCTCATGTTTGAATTCTGAAACACAGGATGACTTCAGACGGGGAAAGTAATTTTATTTCATTTTTCTACTTGTTTCTATGGTTCAGATAATTCTAGTTTTAAGCATCTGCATGTTTTCATTCAGATTAGTACTCCCAGTATTTGCCAAATTTCAAATTCAACAAGATACTAAAGCACAAGCATCAACCAAGCATTTGCTTTACTGCTGGTGACTGAAAAGGATTGGGACATTGGTTCGATGTAAGGAAGTAAAATTTCAGTAGAATCCTCATCCATATCCTGTTGAGATCCTGATGAAAGATTTTTTCTCGTAATTAGCATGCAAGTAATGAATTTACACAGGAACAGAAGTTGCTCAATCAGGTCAATAGAACTCACAGTTGAATAAACCTGGATTTTGTTTGTTGTTTTAAAAATGTGATGGTGATATTAAAAAGAAATTTTTCAGAGTATTTCTCTGAGATTTTTTGAGGTCCAGATCCAAAGCTCCCATTTCAGAAAATGTGTCCATTTTTTGCCTAATTTATTTGCAATGGCTCTATTACTGAAAATTGCTTTTAATGAGTATATGCTAAATGTTCATTATTAAATTGTAAAGTATGAGATTTATAATAACTTTAACCTCAAGTATTTCCATGTGATTTTAATACATAAAGCAATGCACATGGTAGAAAGAAGAATTATGCCTTTATCTACTCTCTAAAATATTCAGATGTTCAGTAAAAGAGGAAAACATATGATAGAAATCCCGCTGGACACCACAGTCCTCTTTAGAGCACGGGAAAGCAGATGGTGTCTTTAAAAAACAAGACAGGATCAGTCTTACCAAAACAGAAATGCCATCCATTTTCCAGGAAAGATCACTTGCAACCAACAAATAAATTCACACAATAAACTTCTGCTGACTCAATAAAGTTATTAAAGATCTTACAATTAAAAAAAGAAAGAAAGAAAGAAAGAAAGAAAGAAAGAAAGAAAGAAAGAAAGAAAGAAAGAACAAACAAACAAAAAAAAAGCAAATAAAAACACCAATATTTCTAGGGGGAGTTTCAATAAGAATAGTTTTTTATGCCTGTGATAAGCTTCACATGAATTCAGAGATATTTCCAAGACACAAAATGTAACAATATAAGATCCAGAAGGTGAAATTATTCTCTAGAAATTTAAGAAAGTGAAACAATAGTGTTCTAAAGTTCTTAAAATTAAATCTGGAAGTATTAAAAAAAAAGGCATTAAGAAATTTTGCATGCACAAAATGGACATCAGTTATTCTTAAATCCATAAGGTTAAAAGCACAGAGCAGTTCCCAAAATAGTTGGTGAACACTATGTATGGCAACCATGCACCTTTTCTGTAGAATCATTCAACTCAGAAAGCAAGAGAACTAACATTATATTGCATGCATAGAGTCAGCGTGACATTTCTTTTTGTTCCAACATACAGTGAAAAATGATAACCATATTTTCATCTTTTTATTGAGAATATATGAGAATGTGGACCTCACTAAAGCAGGACGAAGCTCATGAAGTCGGGTTTTGGAGTTGGATTTTACAAGTGAGAGCAAAGAAAGAGAAACTATATAATGTAAATTTTAAAGATGATTAAGACATTTCTGCTTACACATTCAGAAGAAAAGAAGCTATAAGTGCTCCCATCTGAAGGTCATCTGATCACAGTGGGAATTTTCATTCTTTTTCTTCTATGTGCAGCACGGGAAAATTGACCATTGCAGAAGATGACTGTTCCTCCAGAACGTGAGATAAGGATCGATATGGAAAATCTCTCAAGTAAAACACTCCGCCGACATACTCTCTTGCAGTTCCATTAATTCTGATGCAACTATTATTATTTATGTAACTAAGAAAAGAATCTGCATTCTAAATTGGAAACAAAATAATATTCACGTCGCTGAGTTGTACATCTCTCTGGATCCGTCACTGAAATGTACCCAACGTTTGAAATCAATGTAACAAGGGTTAAAACAAGATGCAACACCTTTAGGAAGTGTTTACCATGTTGCAGACGTGTTAGAGAAGAGTAATTTTTAACTTGTGTGAAGTGTTCATAGAGCAGTTCCATGGGAGGGAACACTAAAAACAGGTATTTATCAGCCTGGACCATGAGGCAATTCATACATTGCGCAAACCAACAAAGGTAAAAAAGGGAAGAAGAAAAATGAATGGACTTCTCACTGAAACTTCCTGAATGCCACATTCTAATTTTGCAAAGGTAATTTAAACTGAAAATCATTTCCATTCTGAACCTTTCAGAGGCCTTTCACAGGGCTCGTTTTAGCTTCTTTCAGAACAATTCTGTGTTCGGTTCATTTACCTCTCCCTTCTTTCTTTTAAATCACAGTCAAACTTAGATAATAAAAGTTGAAAATAGAGAGATAAAGAGTTCCTGCCACATTTTTCTTATTCAAGTTAGAAGATAATTCTGTTTACTTAGTTCAGGTAATATTCTAGTTGCATCGCAAGCTGCCACAGAGGAATGAAAAATTGATTTTCTTGTTGTAAAGTACAGTGTACATGAACACCTATAATCTTTATACATTTACAGAGATACTTTTTTTTTTTTTTTTTTTTTTTTTTAAATCCTCCAAGCGCATAAGTGGGTTAAAACCATAAAACATTCTACAGGCTACACTGATGTTAGGATTTAAGTTGGGGCTATGGTCTCTGCATATGTGGAACACTCCTATGTGCACAGGTTGGTGCTGGTCTGTTCAACTGCATGCACTGCTTACACGTGCACACTGGTTGCAGACGTTACAGTTGCTTTCTTGGACACTCACTGAAAATCATAGGTTCACTATGAGTAGGTTCACATAGGTTCACTAAGAACACGCAGAAACACCTGCAAAGTCTAACTATCAACACTATTGCTGGTTTAACCTGTGTTGGTGCTTTTTTTCATGCATTACATCTGAAATTTCCCACTAAAATAGTTACTCTACGTTCATGAGAATGTGGATTTACAGATTCGTAGCCAAGAAAGTGAGGTGCTCACAGAAGAACTGCTAGATCTTTCCTTTTACCTCACCGCTCCCCAGTTAATTGGGTTTCAAGTTCAGCTTATCAAAACTTGAGTCATGAAAATTACCAACTCTTTAAGTTCATTGTTAAACTCTATATTCAAATGCCATTGAGGCATTATTTATCAACTTAATTATGGCACAGAGAACAACAGACTCTTATTTTTTTTCCTAGCAAGCAGGTTAGGGAATGTTAAAAAATTGTAGTACTACAATTGAAACAAATGTCATAGCAAAATATGTCAACAGGGGGTTTGTTTTATGCATTGTGAAACTGAATATATTTAAGTGATATTTACTGTATCAGCCTGCCACTTTACCATGTGATGCATTAGAGCACAAACAACAATATGATTCATCATTGGTTTTGCATGAATCCTACTCCAGCCTCATTTTGCCAGGCAGAGGTGAGCTGGGAACACCATCCAACCCTGCTGAAATGTGCTCCAAAAGGCTGCAGCCCAGTGCTCAGAGCACAGGGCCTGGTACACTTACCAAATGGGTTTAGGTCTTGTCTTCAAGGACAGGTTAACCATTGTAGCCACAGCAGCAGTTAGAGTTGCATAATGGCCCATATGGAGAATCTTACTCTGCAATCAGTGCCTTCTCTTTCTGTAGTTTATGTTGCTTTGAAAGGTATAATTACACCAATGTATTTACACTGATGAATTTTTCTTTGTAGACAAGTTCTTACATAATGCCAAGCTCATTTATTTCCAAATAATGTATTATTACTTTAAAAGCTCTCATTGTTTCATTTACTTGTTTGCCATTTACCTTCCTTTTGACGTTGATATTGCTTGGCACGTTGTTCAATTAATCGTTGGATACAACAATTATTCCTCTTAACTGCTATTAGAAATGCAATCTATTTTCTTTTGTTAACTTCTGAGTGTCAAAGTTATTAACTATCCAATCAACTTGTGTTGTAACTACTATACATTTCACTTCTGAATGATATATACTTGCACCAAAAGTAAAAGACAAACCCTAAATTTCCTTCCTAGAGACCAATTGTTCTTCTCACTGGTTAGAACTTTCTGTAGCTCTTGGTTATTCTATATCCACAAATAAATTAATTTAAATTATTTGCTGAGGTAAACATATTATCATTGGGTTCTGTCATTTTTTCTCATAAGATATCAAGCATGGATTCAAATGCATGAAAGAAAACCCTCCAAAAACCTTTGAATAATTTGTTTATAAACTATCCATGAAGACGTGCTCTGCAACTGGTAATGCACATTGCCTCTGGCAGAAGTTCCCTTTTGTTCTCATTTGTTTCAGGAAATAGGGATGGTAATATAAAAATCAGAGCTTGAATCTGAGCTTGCCAAGCCTTTGTAAGCCCTTTGGATGTTGTAAGAGCCTGATTGTTGCAAAAGATGTGAGGAGGATTGAACAGTTTATTAAAGGTCTTCAGTTTCTAAATACAAGCTGAATATGCTGCAAACTAAGACAAAAAATGAAGAAAAAATCCAAATTTTTGAAATAAATTAGAAGAAATGAATGCGATCTAACCCAGCAAGGGCACATTTCAAATTTTTTTTCTACTTAATTGAAGTGTTGGTAAGATGGATGTGTACTAATCAGTAATTAGTTCACATGTACTAATTTGATTTTACCAGTCTTAAATATTCTCTGTAAAGACCTGTAACTGTCTAAAAGCTAATGTTAAATGACTGATCTACGACAATTACTTCCTTACCTGTCTTCAACATTAGGGATATTGGTCAAGTGAATGGTCAGTGAAAGTAGAGCAGCACCACTTTTCCAGTAGAAGAATTGAACTTATTCTAATCATGGGTCAAATATCTGAAGCCTCCTTTTGCAGGTAGTGAAAGTAAGGTGCAAAGGGTGATTGCTCTGCCAGCAGCATTTATAAAGAAGGCAACCCAATAGGTCCGAGGTCTCCTATATTCCCTAGCTGATTTCTAATATTAAATATACAAAATACATGTGGAAAAATAGCAGAAAGATGGGGAAGAAAGAAGGAAAGATGACAAAGACAGAAGAAAAGGCAATCAGAAAAAATAGGAAGGATATAAATCATTGCATTTCCTGTTCCAGCTCACCTTCTGATCTATGATTTAATTATCAAATTCAGCAGCAAAAGTAAAAACGAAAGTCTCTATCTAGAAAGATGGTCAGCCCTGTCCAAGAACCAATTTCTGAATAAAGAACACCCAGTCCACTTCTTCTTTTTCAAGTGTGGCAGTTTCTTCAGCTAATGCAAGAAGCGTATTTGTCCCTAATATTTTTTCCCCTCTCACTTTGTCCCTCTCTCTTCTGTACACCTAATTGGCCTTTACACTTAAGCCCACCCCTGTTTCTCCAGCTGTAATACATACAGCTTTGCTATTTACCAGTTCTCAGGACTTCACGGAGTGCTAAGTTCCCCAGGAGCAAAGCTGTTTCATTTAGAAGCAACCAAGAACAAAGTCTGCTTTTTTCTACACTGGGAGGCAAAGAGGTCAAGTCACACTGTGCTGGAATATTCCTTGCCAAAGTGGCTAAACTGTGCTGGCCAGCTTTGTTAAAAGTAGCTGAGGCTTAAGATTAGCCTGTCTTCTCTTACAGCAAGATAAGGGTAAAGGAAAAGAGCATAAGAAAAGAAAAGGAAAATGAAATACATCTCCAAATCCCAAGTATGATTTCATGGGATTTTCCCAACTTCCTAACCAATTCTGCACTGTGGGCTTGACCTGCAATAAGAGCAGTACAGGAACATTTATTAACAGAAGTGGCAATGCAGTCACATGTTTATAATCAGATATCAAGTGGAAGCTTCATTACGGCAACACAAAGAACCAGTGATGGACAGCCAAGTATTTACTGATTTTCACTGCAAAAACTGTCTGCTCTCCATATCTCAAAAGGTACCTCGAGCACCTCAGAGAAGTAATTCTAGTTTTTGGGAAGCCCATTTCTATGTGACCTGGCCTTCCCCACCACTAATTGGATCATTCAATAAAAAGAAATGTCATATCCATACTACAGCTTCAGCAAGGTGAGAAGTAACATCTTATGATTTACTGTCTTCCATAGCAGTGTCACATAACACAAGTGCCATTCACCTCTGGCATATACACTGTAACTTTCACCCTAGAGTGAATATGAATTCATGACTTTTTCTATACATTGGATGTTAGGAGTTCTTGAAAGTTACTGCACTCTGTCAAAATAAAATCATCTCCCCATGGAAAGGGGACACTGTAAAGTAATATGGAAATGAAGTTGCTCAGCAACTTTCACAAGTGAGGATATGATGACCAAAATGCTGCTTCCAGAGGAGACAGCAAGGCAAAGTAATAGGCCTTTTGCATTCAAAGCATCGCTGTCATCAAACAATTACAGCTACTATAAACCTGACTCGTTGGGTGTTCTTTCAAAGCTCAGAAAACCTGCAACAGGCTTTGCTGTGAATTTATTTAACACCCTGGTCAGCCTGTTCTGATTTGCTTCTTATTTGTTACTGTAGGTGTTTCAACCTCAAACCGTTGGACATTTCACAAACTTTTCAAGGAATGTACCGGATTGCTAAACAATTCTAAACTAGCTTAGTTTATGACCATAAATTAAACCTACTTTTTCTCTCTCCAAGCAAAAACCAATCAAAGAAAACCAAGCTCAAACCTCATCCTGTGCCTGAAAACCTACTGGTGAATCCTGGGCAGCTTATTCAAACTAACTGCAGTTTATTGAGGTTTGCGTGCTCTAGGATGGATTCACTGCATGCTCGGCACTTCCCATCAACTCTCAATTTGGACATTATTGGACAAAAACCAAAAGGGGATGGCTCACACTGTACACTGAAATCTCAAATGAAGTGCTTCCATATTTTCCATCTAATACCCTTTTTTTTTTTTAAACTTAAATACACAACTTGCTAACCAGTTAGATAATTTGATTTAAAAATATTCTTGACTCTGATGAGATTAGATGTGGTGGTAGTGAAATCACTTTGAACTGCTGGTGGATTTGGGCACAGCTTCCTTCCAGTCCTGAGTTGGAGGGAGAAAATGGCAATTGCCCAAAGACAACAGATCTCTGGGAATGTGATGGAAAGGTCACAGTTATATGGAAAACACCAATTGACCTTAACAAACTCTGGATCCAGAAGGAGGTCCCTCTCTTCATAGAGCAGCTTGCTATTGAGTCACTGCTCTTCTGGTGTAGATTTTTTTTCTGTTTACTCTGCTTTAACTTGCACTTGACCTTTGAAATCCACATTGAGTGCTGGATTTTAGAGCAAGCAGCTCACACGGCTGACTGACTGGTAGAATGATTTACACAGCTTCCTATGGCAATATACAGTGATGATATATATAGCCAGCAAGGGTCAAAAAAGATATAGGCATGTAGCTAAACTTAACAGCCCTGATTAATGGCACATGTCATTAAGGAAGACCAGATGGTGGCATTAATATAAATTAATAAAAACACATAATATTTTTAGGAAAAAGGTGAGGTTAGGAATCATTTGAAAGAGATCTGTCTTTAGTTCTATCTGCACAACATTCAGTGCATCATTTTGCAAACCCCTGTCAGCTGGACAGCCTAAATTTTAGCCAGGTGAATGCAGATAAAGTGGCTTAGGGGTTGTCTGTATGTAGCTCAGTGTTGGTGAACCTACCAGGTGAAAGATGCCCATGCTGTGCCTGCAGTGTATACAGGCATTGCAGCAAAGTAATACATATCTGTGAGAATGGATAAAAAAAAGCTCAGCATTGCAGGGTTCAGAAAATTTCTATTATCCGTGACTGACAAATTTTTTTTGAAAGAACTCATCTTCCAGACAGACACCTGCAAAAGGGCTGTGTTTCTGAAAAGATATGCTTATCCAAATTTGGTACAGTTGAAAAAATTTACCAGGTATTCAAACTCCTTGAAAATTCAAGCCCTCATTTTGGTACCTAAGAGAAATACAAAGTATTTTGATAAATGTATTTCCTTTATCTTCCCTTCCAGTATACTTGAAGACATTTAAGTGAATAATCTCCCACAGTAGCCCTCAGCCACCAAGAGTGCATAATATCTGACAATGATCAGGTTTAATCTGATGGATACAAATGTCCTAGAGTATGCTCAAATTGTTTTAGTCTCAATATTTTCTAAGTGTCATGAACTGGCCCATATTTTGGGGAGATCAAGGTAGACTAGAACTGTTCAAATGACCCCCTCTTGTTTTTCAAATGTAATGAAGAAATTATAAAGTAGAAAAACTCACTTGTCATCTCTCCTCATCTGGAGGGTACTTGGTCTGGTACTAATTGTACATTAATGAAATCTAATTCTCTACTTTATCAGTGAACGATATAGAAATTTGTACTTCGCCTCCCACAGTCTTGTCAACAAATTCCCGGACAATGCTGCATATTTTCTGTGCAGTTCTTTTTTTTTTCTTTCTTTACTTTCAGGTGCTTCAGTACTGAAGTGCTGCAATGCTGCGTAAATTATAGCTTTCAAATTAACAGGGATTTGCACAGTGATTTATAAAACAATGTTTTTTTCTTATCCTGTGGAGAGAAGATGGAACACAGAAAGAAGACTGAAGGCCATATGAGGATGTAACCTCATATGTAACCAGAGGCTGAATGCTACTCTGAAGTTATCAATTTTGTGTACATGGAGGTTAAATATCACTGAAGCAAGGTGGTATAAAAGCTGCCCAATATAAAGAGCTCCAGGCAAAACCTGCCTCCTGCTTTGTTCATGTTGTTCAAATGTATTTTATAAATAAGAGGAAATACAACAATTTATGACTCTGTATACAATCAGAAATTTGAAAGAAAATCCAAACCCTAGCTGGTGCCACTGCTTTAAAGAAAGACATGTGGAAAGGAAGGCAATGACTCTTGTTTATGAAGATTTATGTGACAGGAGAACCAAGGAGAGGAGGCAGGAGAAAGCACTGCATTCAGCTTAGAAGAACTGGCAGGCTAAGAAAAACTTAATGAGCAATTTGGGGCCAATTAATGACTGGAAACAGACAGGAGTGATAAGCAAAAGAAGTTTTCAGTGGCTATCATGAACTGTGCTCTTTATGAAAAAGAAAAGCAGGACTGTATTAATATAGCCAACATTAATATATTTTTCTTGCAAAGTGAAATGATCTGTAGTATTCTGAATCCTGGTTAATCATTTAGGTCAAGCAAAGAGTGGTGTCTATGTAGCTCACCACAACTTTGACATATGACCTCTGTGCCACAACAAAATGGTTGTTTAAGACATGAATTATGTATGAATGTGAATACACATACATATATATGCATACGTATACAGGGCTATGACTTATTCATTGTTATTAGGCAATCTGGTTGAAACAAGTGGAAACCAGTACTAGAGGATATACTCACAGTGTCAGAGTTAAAGCTGATGCACGTTATTTATGAAGCCAGTTCTGACAAAGAACGTTGGTTTTGATGATCCTCTTTGAGTGAATTCCTCCCTTATCTGTCAAGTATGACACTCATCAACCCATTACTTCACTGAGGGAACAAAAAACTCTCATGAAAAACACACACAGCTTCTTATTATAAATATATTTTAAGGCACGACCAGATGAAAACATAAGCCTTGATATGTACATGCTCTTAATTGCTACCACACAAAGAAATGACATAGCATGTGTGCACACAGTCACATATACACAGAAAAGTATTAGCAGCTTTTAAATCAAGAGAGATTGTATATTTGCTGGGGCTGAAGAAAACAAAGAAACAACTGTCAGAGAACTGGAAAGCAGCAAAGGCAAAAATCAAAGATACTCTTCTTATTCATCAGAAAACAGAAATTCAGATGCATCTTGTCACTGAAACAGCTTTATGCCTAATGCTTCATTTTTCCTCCTTATAGCTAAAGACTGTTATAGAAATTAATAATTAATGTTATAGAAATTGTTATTGTTGTTATAGATTGTAAATTGTAAATTGTTGTTATAGAAATTAATTAGTAGGGGTCGGCAGCAGTCTGATTTTCTGTTGTAGGTGTCACTCTAAGCTTTTGACATAGTTTTTTGTAATGAAGCAAAACAAAACTAGAAAAGTTTATTGGGAAAGAGTATGTGATTTGTGGGTAGTTGAAATGTGTCATTCAGGTTTCAGGGGTATACATTTTAGAGCAGTGTAATCCATTTTGAATTTTTCACAAACAGAATGATCAGAACTTGTTTTCCTGTGAAATATGTTATTTTGACTAACCAGAAAAAAGAAGAAAAACATTTCACTGAAATATTTTTTGTTTAGAATTTCAATTCCACGTTATACAGGGACTCTGGCTCAAAGCATTGATATAAAGTATTACAAAAATGAAGAAAGCTACATGACAGCATTAATTCTGGCTTTACTCCAAAATAGCTGAGAGTAACATTTACCCCCAGAATTTTAATTTAAAAAAATGTGCACAAGGTACAAAATATCCTTAGAATCACCAATAAGAAGAACAAATAGCAGAATAAGACTTATAAATACTGCAGAAAGGCAGTACAAACAAACAGTAAAACTCCTTGAACATTATTCTTTTAAACAATCTTTCCCACAGCCTCCCAGAGAAAGAGCTCGTGGCAGGGTGCATGTGGAAATCCAAGTACCGTCTGTATTCAGTTGATTTTTTTTAAAGGGCTGTATAGACCTGTGATGAGAATACACAACATTGTTCAGAATTATAGAATCTGAAAGAATTAAGCAACTCAAAGCTCTCACCCCATTATTCCCACCAGCAAGAAATAGAGAACAATTTGTAGGTCACCCAGACTTCATGCAGCAGACTGTGAAAGCTCTACTGCAACCATGACACAAAAGTTCAGTAATGATGAGATGACATTTTTCAGCTAGGGTTGGAAATAAGTGCTGTGTGGGTGCTGGAAACAACACATTCAGCTACGACTTCCTTAATTACTCATTGCATTGAAAGCCATTTGTGAACAAACAGAAATGCATGAATTATTTCTCTATGGTTTGTAATGCCCTGTTTTAAGTCCATTCAGTAATGGCAAAAAGCAGTTTTTTTAGTGATTCATGTCGCAGATGTGTTGTAAATGAAGCTAGATCTTATTGACACAACCATTTTTCTTTTTTTCTTATAGACTTCAATCTCAATAGGTTGTTTTGCACTACAGCTAGTATTTATTCCGCATAAATTCCATTCAATTTAATAAAAAATTATGTTTCAATAAACATAAAGAAGCTGAAAAGTTGTTTTTTTTAAAGAAACTGAAAGCAAAGATTAGTGAGAATGGAAGCATTCAGGATTTCCATGTCTTTTAAAGCTATGATTGCCTAGAAATGCTTAAAAAAAAAAAACCAAACAACCATAGTAAAGATGGCGTTTATTTCTTTTTGTCAGAGATTTTTATTACCTCCTGACACAAAGATTTTTGCTTCAGTGACAGATTGTTCAGATCACTTCTGTCCTCACTGATCTTGAATTCTAAAATTTTATTTACTTGTTCTTTCATTACTGAAGGCAGGGGGCAAACAGCTAACTCTCAAAACACTTTTTATAACCAGAGAAAATTTTATCAGTGGCTTTCAATTACAAAAATATTTTATTTGCATCCTGGGACAAAGTGTAACTTTCTTTTTAAAGATATAAAAGAAAGATATCCAAGATATAAAAGATCTAAAAATCAACTCAAATCATATCTGATGAAACTGGAGAAATGGAGCAAATGCATCAGTGGGCTACATGACAAACTAAAAGTGTGAGCTGTGAATATGAACAGCAATTATCACCTCTGTATTGAATGGGGAGACAGAGAAAGGAAATTAAAAAAAACAACAGGACTTGGTTTTCCTGCCAATTTGTCAACAACGACATAATTCCAATACAGTAGCTTCCATGTATTTAGGAAACATTCTCAACCTTCACTCTAATGATTGCAATAACGTGTATGGATTCATTTTACTTTCAGCACAAACAACATCTTAAATTTCATACAGAACAGCTCAGGAGCATTCTTTCTATTTATAGTATTTTTCACATAGAATGTAAACAGGAAGCCAGCAATATTTTTTAAATTGCCAATACATGAGAAAAAATAATAGGGAGCAAGCATTAAGTATGAAAATGACAGATGTGAATTTCTTATAAAAAATACAAAAATGTTGAAAAAGAAAAAAAAATTTCTAGGAACAAATGTTGGGCTGGTGTCTGTTTGATAACTTGCACTAATGGAGACAACTGCCAATAAACCTTGTTTGAAAGCAAATGTATTGTAGGGGCTGCGAGAGAGTAAAATTTTGAAAAGCAATTCAGTGCCAGGTGCTACAGGTTAAGAGAATATGCTGCATCCATCAAGCAAGGCCAATAAAACACTCCTGATCTGAAGTCAGTTATGCTTAACAAAATGTCACTGAATTGCCCCAAAGTCAATACCACCTCCTCGCACTCACATTAACACAGCAAAGATCAGAAGCTGTTCTCATGTTCTAGTATCACAGTCAATAACGCGTACGTTATTTCACATTCCTAGTTTTAGATCACACAAGCTTCAAAACAAACAGAAGTAGTGACATTATTGGCTATGAACTGTATACCATATATTACTGTGAATGCTATTATCATGTGACAGTACTGAAAGCGTTGTTACAGTGAATAGCAGAGGAAATAAAAACAGACAATAGATGGAAAAATTGAATGGGACAATGGAGGATTAGCTGGAAATCTCTCATACAGCAACAGAAAATGAAGGGCATGCTTTACTGAAAGACATGGTGCCTGACATTAGTTGCGGAGCGTTTAACCAGCCTTTCATAGGCCTAGGAGTTGTATTAGCATTTGAAGTCCATAAAAATACGTCTGCAGAGACTTTTTTTTGTAATTGGGTTACCTAAAAATGCCATCATTATACTTGATGGGGTCTCGTTGGTAAGCCTGCTTGTTGAGTTCTGAGTATATTAGGTGTACTGAAAATAACAATTCTGATTTTAAGTTCTGATGTGATTTGAATTTCCTCCAGCCATCCCCTCCCCATTCAATCTCTTGGAGTAATCTAAGCACTGATTACTAATAACAAAAATGTTATTTTAGAACTAGCAACACTTCCTAAACTTTCAAATAACCCGGTTGGACTACATTTGTAGATGTCATGACTGAACCCCAAATTATGTATTCAAGTAAAATCATCATAAATGTTTACAAGTCAGATCACTTTTTTTTTTTTTTTTTTGTGTGTGTGTGTGTGTAGGAAACTGGGAGTAACGGGGGGAACACTGCTTTCACTAGGCCGATAGCAGAGCTAGGTCTGCATGGAGAATTCAGAATGAATGCCTCTATTTTGTATACATCTCAGTGCCTTGGAAAGCAATACTTTTCCCCTTAACTTCGTCCTTTTCTATTTGGAGAATATTGATCTCTACCTACTCTCCGTTTTTCATGGAGTTCAGCAAAGAGCGTAACATTTTATTTATCTCCCAGCTTCTAAGTTCCGTTTTTCTCCCAGAGTGGTCAATAAAGGACTTGGCTGTCTTTCTGTGAACCTCATCCAAACCTCTAATTGACCTCACTGGGTTGCCCAGTCCCATATCCTTGTAGGCTATCTTCATTTTTAAGTCATTGTTTTGGCACTGTATCCTCTAAACATATGTACAGGACTATGGCATCTTTACCAAGAAGATATTTCTCTTCTTTAAAAAAAAAAAATTAAAAAAAAAAAGAAAATCCTATGAAAAGTACTGGCTCTGTATTAAGCCCATAAGAGATACTCCTGAGTGAAAGAAGCATCAGTTTAAAAAAGGAATCACTGTAAGGATGTATGGAGGGATTTTCTTATTTTTGTATTGCATGTGATGTAGAAAAATGAACAAGGGACTGCACAGATACTCAAATGCACACTGCAGTCCCTTGAGACATAGCTGCTTATCTTTCTGAAATTGAAGAATCTGATGGACTTGATTCCTGATGTCTCCTCTAGCAAGCCTGCAGAAGGAGTGATTCCACCTACTGCTTGTAATGTTAAATGCAGATTACAGCAATGGCAGCGTAGGTTGCCATAAAGTGATACAAATTCTGTAGATTTCTTTAAAAAAGAAATAAGAAAAAAGAAGATAAAATCAGGCAAAAGCTTAGTACAGAGATTTAAAGTCACACACAGCAAATACATGCATGTCTAAAACCACTGTGGACGCTCTGGAGCAGTTTACACTGAGGCAGCTGTTTTGAGTGAAGATCAGTATGAGTAAGTTCATATTTTCAGATGTGTTCCTCTATAGCTTAATACTACTTCACATTTACTTGGTAACAGATAAGCAAAAATGCCAAGTTCTAATCAATGAAGAATTAAGCCCTGAGGCTTCAAACTACAGCCAGGACAGGGACAATCTCCTTATCTGACCCCAACAGGTATATGGTGGAAGGTCCGAAGCCAGAATAAGAGCTCAATGTAACACTGAATTTCATTGTATAGTAGCATATTTTCATACCATATAACATTTTAGCAATTCTACTCATCTTTTTTTACCATTGAAAGGCTTGGGATTTTTTTTCTATCTTGATGCCAGTGATAACTGCATTTTTCTTTCTTTCCTTTTTCTTTTTTTTTATTTTTATTATCCCAGCACGATAATTTTGCAGTAATCTTTCATAAATCTCAGCATGTTCTCAGAAAGTAAATGATGGCATAATTTATCACTATTGAAAATGCATTTTGTGCCATGACAGTATAATTAGACATTCTTTTCAGGAGACATATTAAGTATATACCAATGTATTAAAGTGACTGTAGGGCAGATCCATTTAGTTGATTTATTCCTTGTCTCTGGCTACCTTGCCTTATCATGATACCCATACAATCATGCATTCTCATTGCAGGAGGAAAAAAAAAAAAAAGGAAAAAACTCAAGCAGGAAAGAAACACATTGTAAGGAATAGCATCTCTAGTTAAGTAATTCAAGTGGGAGCCGGATGCAATTTGGCTGCATTTTTGTACCAATTCAGTACACATTAATTATGCAGTGATCAAAATAATTTCACATGCATAATGCTGACCTCATTCACTAGAGGGCAACAAAACCCCAGCTTAAAAAGCCTCCACCTTCTACTTTCAATGACAGAGCACTTTTAATAAGATGCTGCATGGATTTCATAATGAATACCCTATTAATTTTACATAAGTGCAAAGTTACTTCTGAAAAGACAGTTAGGCTGCTGAATATACATGACCTTGCCTCTCAACAGGTGCCAAGACGACGCCGTTCAAGTCATAGCCTCCCTTCTCTTCCTTCCCAGCACTGTATCCGTGTGCTCATTTGTTTGAGTATCATTGTTTGACTCAGGTTGCCCTACTGAGATTCATTTAATAAAGCCCTCTTGAACAGTCTACAGTTTTTGTAGATCAAAGCATGTGGGCTTATCAAGAGATCATAATACTACCAATGTTCAAGCTACTTAAACTGTAGTAAAGAAAAGCTCTTATCCATCTAACTTAGCTTTGCTTTTGATCAGCATGTTTTGGGGGGTTATTTTCTGTCTTCTTAGCTGCTTCGTATGACATCAGCTTTTCATTTTGACTAAAGAGGATGCATTCCTTCATATGGGTGTCTGCTTAACCAAAATGCAATTGAAAAACTTTACTTGCAGTATTTAAGAGCATTTGTTAGAAAGTCTGAAAGAACTGATACTATCTCTGCCACCAGACTAACAGCTAATTAGTTTACTATGGGCCACCATGTAAGCTAATTTAATTTTGAAAAGTTCACTCTGCATAATAGAATCCAGTTGCTGGATCTTCTCCTTGAGTTGTAAATAAGAAATAGCTATTACTGTTATGGTCTACTGAGAAAGGGTTTCATACATTGTGAAAAAATGATTACACAGACCCAACCAATTGAAAAATAATTACGTGAATTTGTCTTTTGTCCTTAATGGCTAACGCAAATAACCATCAGTGAAGTATTCTTCTATGCTTTTCGTAACACCAGTAAGAATATATTTATCATAGAACCATAGACTACCCTGAGTTGGCAGTGACCGCCATGGATCACTGAGTCCAACTCCTGGCTACACATGAGACCATTCAAAATCCTAACCCGTGCAAGGGATGCCAAAATGCTCCAGCATTTTGGGGCACGGAACAGGAATCCCATCACCCTTAAGGGCAGAACCTTTCCCTTGCTTCCATCTGGTCCTCCCCTGATGCAGCTCCATGCCATTCCCTCAGGTCCTTTCTCTGTTACCAGAGAGGACAGCCCAGCGCTATCCCTCTGCTCCCTGGGTGGACTTGCAGGTCATCATGAGTCCTCCCCTCAGCCTGCTATGCTCTGGGCCAAACAAACCAAAGGACCTTAGCTGCTCTTTATAAGTCTTACACTCCAGACTCTTCACCATCCCCATAGCCCTCCTTTGGACATTCTCTAATAGTTTGTGCCCTTCTAATATTGTTGCACCCAGTGCTCGAGGTGAGGTTCCACCAGCACAGAGCACGGTGGGTCAATCCCTCCCTCTGCCTGGCAGCAGTGCTGAGCCTGGTGCACCCAGAGGAACAATTTATCTGGGGCTGCTCTCCAGCAGACTTGCAGAGTTTTGATTAAAATCTGATTTATTGTTATTTCTCACTAGTTTTGATATAGATGATGATTATTAGGACCAGATTCAAATATCTATGTTCTAAAGCAATTGTTCCTAGACAAACACCCTTGGCCTCTCCCTTTAAATGGGTTCACTGCAAGAGGTGACCAGATAGGCATTCTTGTATTTCAGAAGCACTGCAGAGATTAGGAAGGAGGAGGGGGTCTCAAAAAGGGAGAGATGTACAAATACATTTTTCTATTACACAGTTGACAGCCCCTTGGGAAAACAAGTCTAAGAAATGTGCAACCTTGAAATGTGTGCATGCTGCAAGGGATATTTTCAATGTGAACCCTGTGTTCTTATTTTCAAAGTCCTTAATCATTTGGCTATGCTGTAAAAAGGGATATAACTGAAGCTCCTAAAACAAACTGAAAGGTTTGATTTTATTTCTATCTCCTTGCAGAGAAGCAGAGTATTCTATTGCTGCCACACCAACTTGGCAGTTCACCACAGCCTACACATTGCATGCCTAGTTAGCAATATTCTCCTCTCCAAACAGTACAGCATGACATGTCCCCCTTCCCACCAAAGCATTTAACAATTTCCTTTGAAATGCAACTCATTATTCAAAAGCAGAACTAAATAAAAAATACTCCAGAGAGAGAACAGATTGCTAGATATAGATTAGATGTGCAGTCTAATCCTTCACAAACATTAAATATTTAACATAATCACACCACAGGTGACAGGAAGATGTCTGCATTGTTTAATTAGACTTAATTAAACATAAGGAAAATCTAATACTATTTCAGAACTAGCTTTTAAATTGATTACAAAACACCCTTTTTAAAGTACTTTCATATCCAGAGAAATGTATTTTTTCTTTCATTAACTGGGGAATCCTTGCCATGCAATGCTCAAAACCCATGAAGAGACGATCTGTTGTGTTCAAAAGCCCATGGATGATACTAACTTTACTCTATGGGGTTAAGGACAAAGCCAAAGAACTTGTCACTTCTAGCAGGCTACAATGCTGTGATCTTTTGGCCATATTTTGTATAAACCATTACACTCAGGACATAATTTTTTTCTATTACCTCTTTTATAGTCTTATTGTTTACAAGAAAATAGATAGAGCATTTAATTATGAGATGGACTTAATGTTCTATAACAACTCCTGCATGCAATACATTGCCTCTGGAACTCACATTAATGCGACAGAAAAAAAAACAAGCACCACCACAAAAACATGTAACAGAGAAGATGTTTTGCAACAGGAGAATAATATCTAATGCCATAAATCATTCCCTGATAACGTTCTAACATACCTCCCAGTACAAGTAATGGTTCAGAACTGCTTTTAAGAATAGACAAATAGAACATGAATTGTCAAAGAACAAGAGACAAATTAGTTTCCCAATCATCTGAATTAATGACATTAAGTGGAATAACCTGATATGTCTCCAGCCTAAAAGGAGGATATACATGGACTGGATTAGAGTCTAAAATATTATACCTTCTACAAACTGGAAATTAGAAAGGATTAAAGCAGTCAAGCTATAATCTTCCTAGTAATAAATCAGTCAATTCAGTGAATCCCAGTTTTTCAGGACAGCCAGTTACTTCATTGTCAGAATCAGTTGCAAAGATTACCAGATTCAACGCAGCATGATAGTAGTAAGACATTACATATTACTGCCATACTTAAATGAAATTATCTATTCACGCAATATTGAAGCAGCTGCAGCTCTACATATTTTTTAAAATCGCTTTTCATTACCTGGTGCTGTAACCCTCTTCCATCTCCTTCCTGTTTCCTGTCTGAACACAAGAGCTGTAGCCACTGGAGCTACTTAGTCATTCAGTTTCACTGTGCTCATCTCACATACACAGAGGAGCGTTCTGTACTATGCATTCGCACTTGCATAACTTTTGTACGTGCATCCATAGAACAGAACTTTAAGCTTCCTTTAAAATAAGTAAAAAAGATTCTTATTGAAGTGTTGCTATAACTTTGGTAGAAAAAGGACATCTCTCTTATGAAATAGCAAAACACCAGTAAAAGGATTGCTAATATAAATACATTATATATATTATATACATATTATATATTATATATTATATATAATTCAGGTAAGTAACACAAATTCTTGCTCTGGTCACACACACACACAAAAAAAAGTCCTTTCCTATCTCTGACAGGAGGAATGTAAGACTTTTTTCTAGGGTAGCCTTTGTCATCATGCTCTACTTATCTTCTTGAGAGTCCTTAGTACACATGCTTGTCTGACATGTTTCTGTCTTCTTTGTTAGATAACACAGCTGATGAAAGCAATAACCACATTCATCGTGTAGTATCTTATTCACTACTGTCCCAGTCAAATTAGGATTTATCTACAGAGAATAATTGGGTATGGCTCTGGAAATTGCCACACATATAATGGAATGTAAGCTAATATGAAAAAAAAAAGAAATTAAACAATGAGCACTGACACAGGGCAGTTGCTTTTTAGCCATTTTTCTCCAGGTACAGGAAAAAATAATAGAAATAAAATTATGCAAACACATAGATAAAAATAAGGAGTGTCAGGAATGGAAAACAAGTAGAGGAGTGTATGGCAATGGGACACTATCAGAAAGACTGAAAATGAGTGACCGGCATGATTGTTCCATACAGAAAACAATCTCATTTATTCTAAACACAGGAGATGCAATTTTGTGAGTTAAGAACTATTTACTCTGTGAATTGTATAGAAATTGGGAACATTGCATCTAACAGAAGATATTTAGCACCTGAAGAAGGTGAATGAAACCATGGAGGTGATTAATTCCCAGTTACACAAACTCAGCTCAAGGTTGACACAGTGTATATGTTTTAGGGCTCTCCTCTGCAGAATGTACATTGATAAACTAGAGATACTACTGAGGAGAGCAATAAAAATGATGAAGTGGACACATTGCTTGTCCTAGGTAGGCAGGTTGAATGAAATGGATATGTGTCATATGGAAAAACAGTGACAAGAAGGAGAGAGGTTACTAGCACAGTAATAACTGAAGGTTAGCAGTTGATAGTCCAGCAAGACATTAGTGCATTTTAAGGAGTTAAGATAAAAAATCCAGAACATTGGATTCAGTAATAGCAGTCCCTAAGGGTGCTCAGGCCATCTGCAGAAATTCAAAAAGTAAGATAATTCATAAACATATCATAAACTAAACTCATACAATACAAACTAAATTCATACATGTCCTCACTCCCTAGAGAGAAAAAGAGTGGCAATAATTCTCCTCAGGATGAAATTCTGATTAATTCTCCTCTTCCCCAAGCTCACCATCAAGGCACCCCTGTACGAGGAGGCAGTGGGGAGCGATCTGCCCACCACACCTAGGTATGTGCAAACAGGCACTGAGCAACTCTGATCCTGTTGCCACAAGCTCAAAATGCCAAATGATGTCCACAGGTGGATACAGGTAGTAATGTTCCTGTCAGCCATTCCAGAAAATTACAGACATACTTTGGGTTGAGTTTTAAACTAGAAAAGAGATAAAGTCAACATAGTAATAGGAAAGTTCCTTGTTATTAGTCCTGCAACTGAAGAGGACAGAGTTTGTCCAAGCAAAACTCATGAACAATTAAAGTGAGTGGGCCATCAGCAGGACACAACATGTGCTGTATAAATGTCTACTGACAGCATACAATCTAGCTGAAAACAGGAAGAATTGTGTTTAGTCCCAGCAGCACATAGCATTTATGATAAAACCCTATAACCTTTTTGATTCTGAGTTTCCAATAAGGATATTTTAAGGCAAAAACCTCAGTGCACTAGAATTTATCACAAAAGTCTTATTATCATGGCAAGATATTTCGTCTGTTGATGAACTTTAAACTGTTGAACTTTGTGTTGGTGGCAAAACCAGATATAGATCCCCGTTCTAATTACTAAATCGCAGTCATCTAAACACTTGAAAAAGACCCTTTAGCTTTTGGCTGCAGTTCTGAGACAGATGTGATGCTCTGATGCCTTCAAGTAGAAGGCAGCGATGTGCAAACACATCAGACAGTCAAGTGCAGAGATGCTGCTTCTTGCCGGCATCCCATGCCAACTTTAGCAGCTGGTATTTTAACTGCTGCTATGTGATCCATAGTCCTGAGTAGAACAAGAGAAAGTGAGCAACATTTTACTTCTTCAGGTGCAACTCAGCTACTTATCGGGTATATAATTCCTACATGGATGATGAAATTTATCAACATCATTACTGCAAATAAAATGTAATCTAAAATCTTCCACAGTATAACATATTTCAGTGGATCTTAAACTACCTCAAGTTATTCTGAAGCTCCTAAAGATTCTGCATTTCCCTGCACGAGGCTTCTGGATCATAGGGAGAAATACTTGTACATATTCCACAGCATTCCTTTCTTCTTCAAGAAAAAATAGCACAAAAATATTTAGATACAAACAGCTGAAGTAGAGCGGCTTTTCTTGGTTAGTTTTCTCCATGGAACTAAGTGAACTTGAGTAAAGTGCCAAAGGAGCACAGCTTCCTGAAAATATTTAGCTTGAAAACAGTACAGATAATGGGCTCACTGAACAGACATCCAGATAATGCATTTACATGAAAACTGGACTGAATATAGAACAGCAAAATAGAGAGATAGATCATTGTTACCCATAGAAGGGTTTGGCTCCTTAAATCTCCATATTTCTTCATACTAAATCTGCAAAAATGATTTGCTGTGATACCACCAAGACAAGAAATTAAAGCCTCACCTCACATATCCAAGAGGTATCAAAACCCTCCAAAGCAACCAGATGCAAAGGGGTTGTAAAGCTCTACCATAAGTATGCTGACTCCAACAGAGATAGGAGAGAGCATACTGGTGAGAAGCTTTGTGCAGTCCTATTTTCCAGCACTTCTTTGTGACCAGCCAGGGTCTTTCTCAAAGCAGTGTTTTTTTTTTATCAGGGTCCTACACAAAGCAATTTTCTATTGTGACCTCATTTAAGTCAATGGGGCATAAAGGAGCAAAGTAAAGCAAATATATAGGAGCTGTATTTTTAGCAAGTTGAATTCAAACCTCCTTCAGCTAAGACAGTTTTGGAATTCAAGTTCAGCCCCATGAGATCCTATCCATGTGAGGACATTCTCTTAGGGAAAGAAAAGAATCCTGTACCATGTCTTGTGCTTACTGCACTGGCAAAAGGCATCCTGCTGCAGATGGCAACTATAATCATAAGTAATTATGAAATAGGTGAAAACAGTGTCACACAAAACCATGACACACAGAAAGCTTCATGGACCATTGGCAAAACGTGCAATTCATCCCCTTCATACCATAAAAATTTGATTAAATTTAGTACCAGTCTTATTCCTGACTTTCTCAAACACCGTATCTCATTATGGAAAATTAAAGGCTAGTTTTTCTGTACTGCCATGTATTGCCATGAGCAGCACTTCAACATTATCGGTATCATAGTGCACTACACGTCATGAATGCAGCACTGAAAACCAGCATACATGAACACATTTTGCTTTACATAGAACAAACTAAAATGGAACACCAAGCTATTTTCATTGACTAAATCAACCAACTTGACTAAACCAGAGCAGAGACTTTCTCACTGCCTGAAGAGAAATGATTCTGGCCGTGTCAGACACCAGGGCTCGTTTCTGCAGAGAATTGATGCAAGCTATTGATGCTTAGCAAAATGCAGAAATCAGCCCAAGGTCATAGAACATATTACTCCTCTTGCCCACTGAAAATGACATCTACTTACATTAAGTTCTATTGGCAAGAAAGAAACACTGAGACAGCTCTTTCCAGTTCAGGCCCATGGCCTACTCAAGAATAATGTCTCAATGAGCTTGCTCTCACTAGCCCTTTTTATGACAACAGTATTTCTCAGATCTTCCAGATTTCCCATGTTAAACAGTTAGAGTTTAACAGTCCAAGGTTATGCACATTCTATATATTTGCAGTAGAATTTGTGTACAGAAAAATGATTTTCATGCAGCCAACAAATACATATGGAAATCCAGAAAGGATAATTGAAAAAAGTATACGAAAAAGATAAATACAAATTTGGTATCTGCAAATAAATTTTGGAAATTAAAAATTGGACCACGATATCCTGCTTATTTATAGACACGAGCTTAAAGATATTAGTGTGTATAGAATATCATTAATACAAATCAGTTCATAATATTTTGGTAGTGATATTAGTATAATTTCCATTTTATAATCTGCAGTAGCACTGAATGTTGAGCTTGATTTTTTAAAAGTAATTAATGAGCTAAGTTACCTGAGAGAAAAACAAAATGATGACTGTAATTAGAAGTGTTCCATGACTGCTGCCGACTGTTTAGATGTACTTACAGGTAGCATTTCTAATTAAAGCCCTCCTGATGCTTAGACATCTCTCTGTTCATTCCTCATTAAAATAGTGGGATTTTTGCATTAAGGAATCCCTTCATGGAAGAATAATAGAAAAAGTTACTAGTAATTACATTCTCTGTGCTATTTGTGGAGAGCAGTCCCTAAGAGAAAATGAACTGCAGGTGTGTAAGTGTAAGATATACTGGCATTGATTTCATTTGTTCAGAGAATTCCACCTGGAAAGAGCTTACAATTTAGGCTGGGATTCTTAAAGGACCCAAAAAGAATTCAGGAATTTAAGGGAAACCCAGGCATCTAGCTTCCTGAGGGCTGGATGGAGACTGCATTACTTGGGGAGGAGGAGGAAAAATAATTCTGTTCTGCTTAGAAATATATAAAATCCCAGTAAGTTGCAAGCAATGGCCAAAATGAGCCGAGGTCACAGAAGTGTCTAACAAAGACTTCAGCTAAAATGCAGGCCTATCACCAATGAGGTTGGTCAATGTTTTCCCAGCCAAAATACATTTCAAGCCTCTGCTTTCAAACAAAAATTTCAGTCCTTCCAAAAATGGAATCTGTAATGTTGCAGCACTGTTCAGTTACCTTAGCTATCAGGCAAAACCCTCTGCTATTCAAATTTATGATATAAACAGAAATACTCTGTATACATGAAGAAAAAAAAACACTCAAATATCTGTAAGCAGATTTGCCAAATTTCAGAGCTGGCAGCAGAAGTTGCAGCAAGGAGGCTTCTTTCTAGTAATGCCCTAAGTGAGACTGAGTGTCTTTCCTTCTCCTATACTGTCTGCAACACTTAGATATGGATGGCTGTCGCTGATGCTCACATTACCAGTGTGGTTATATTTATGATCCTGAAAGTCATTAACTTGCAACCATAAAACGGACTAATGGAATAGCCCTGCTGCAGATGCAAACTGTCATACCTTTACTGACTTCACTAAACTGATGCTGTTTTATATCACATGAGAGTCTCATCACATAATTTGCATTATTACCTTTTGTGAGCAATAGCAGTGATGGTAATAAGCTCTAGCAGTAGTAAATTCAGCCTCCTACTTTACATCAATGGCAAAAGGTGAAGAGGAAGTTGAAATAAGGGATAGTTAAGTCCAAATCTGCATGCCTGAAAGAGCAAGCGTAAATTCAGATGATCTGAGGGGTTGGGAGATAATCCTTTTCCCCACCAAAATCTCTTTTCCAGACCAGAATTTGGCTCCAAATACAGAGGATACAAAACCAACCTTCCTTCGTTCTCCAGATCGTATCTTTATAAGACAGAATTTGTACACATTTAAAGAAGAAGTTCTAGAAATACATACATTTTGAAGAAAAGTCTTGAAAGATTCTTGGTACAACTGATATGGCTTTGAAGATGATTCACCTAGTGTAGGATGCATGCTCCCAGCTCCCAAACCACGGGAAACTTTGCAGCCAGAAAAAACAATATCACAGTGTGAAGCGAGGGGACCTGTTTGCTTTGATAGTAGATGCCTTGCTGTCCACAGCTTGCACACTGGAGAGCTTTGGGATGGGTTTCACATGTACCAGAGTGCCAGAAGAGTCAGTCAGAGAGAAGGGTAGGAAAAAGAGAAAGAAAATGAGGGAGAGGAAGAAGCAATATTACTCACTTTGAAGTGATAGTCTTCTGAAAAAGAGAAATGAATGAATAAAGTCACCCTGTTAAGTTTGAAGTGCTCTTTTGATATTAAGTATGCCACTCTTTCCTGTGGGAAGAAGAAGGAAAGACACAGCTCTGATGATATTTTTAATGATTTACAGAGGTGGATTTTGCAGCTTAATTATCATCAGTTTTTCTTCATAAATTACAGTATGTCAAAACTGTTCTCATCTGTGATCAGGAATTCTGCAGTTTTACTGCTTTGATCCAGATCAGTATAACTCAGAACTACCTAGATAGACTTTATCCTAGTTTCTCTAAAATGCTATGTTTTCTGCTATAGTAGATGTCATATCTGTAGGCAGGTGCTTAGATTTATGCTCTTATTGACCACGTTTGACCTTGATTTGGCTAGTGAAAACCCAAAATTCATATTGTGAAATCCTTGGCCTCATTTGTGAGATTCTCTCTCTTTTCAGTCACATGCAATATGCTTCCTTATTAATCTCGATCACAATAACACTCGGTTTGCAAACAAAGCAGGAAGTTGCTGACCTTCCAAGCGCTGCTGTGTTTGAGTTCTCATAGGTACTCACCCTCTTTCACACACGTAGCCCATGATACAGGACTCCATTCTTTGACAAGGAATGCTGGAGTTAAACAAGACTAAAAATCAAATGTTTATTCTATTTATTTTAAATCAAAATGAATCAAATCTGATGCGTAAAAAAGATGTTTCATTTCAAATATACTGTTGAGCAAAATGGTCTCCCTGTCATTTACATACCGAACAATACATGCCCTTTAAAGAAATTAATTAGCTGTGTATGACATTTATCTACTGATGTGCATATTATAACATCACGATGCAGATAAGACAACTTTGTAGTAAACTAAACTAAAGTCTCATGCACAGCTGGTGAGTCAATGAAACACACCAGTGATTTACTGCTCTTTGACACCCATCAGCTTCCTGCTAGGAATTAGCTATGCAGCCTAAGCAGCCTTTGCAGTCTTATTAAAGCATCACACTATGTGTAACAACAGAACTGATCTTTAATCTTTACACAGTTCTTCAACCAGTGCTCCATATCAAGTTGGTGGCTTAAAAAAACAGGAGGGATATAGGCAAATTAGCATGTTAGAAAAAAAAGAGAGAAACCTTTTTATGCTGTAATTGCATAAGTAAATCTTTCACGAATCTAAGGTCATGTAATACACCCATCAGGAAGTGTCTACATTTTTAAGTATTAGATGGGAGACATAAAGAAAGGGAATGCCTATTTCTGCGTCTGATTATGAGAGAGAGCTGCAGCTTTTTTTCACTCATGCCAAAGAAAATTTCACAGACACCTACATGCAACAAAGCTAAATGTGGGGCAGTCATCTTCTATGTCTTTTAATGTGTTTTTCCTTCCCCATTTATCAATGAAATTAAAAAAGAAGAAGGAAGAAAAAAAAAGAGGGAAGGAGATCTGAGCAACAAAGTGGGACTTCAGATCCAAGGCTTCTTCAAGCACAAGGATTCATCCTAGTTTATTGTATAGGCCAAAAGTCATAAAATTTGAATAGACTCCAAGGTTAGAAGATGTTAGGGTTTAGGCCAATCTTGAGTGAAAATGTTTCAGAGTCATGGAGGGAGATTATGAAATAGTGGGCAGCGGGTGAAGGAGAAGCTACTGTTTTATCTGCTATTCTATTGCCAATTCCTGTCCATCTAACTCTACTTTTTCTCTTGAAGCCCCTTAACGTCCAAGGGCTGATTGCGAGCAGTGCCAAAATGTACAATGGCAGCTGCAACTGGGAGTGCCAAGAATTACCAGAATTTCACTCATCACTTCACAGAGTGCACTGGACTACTCATGCACAGAAGTCTCTGTGAAATTGAATTCTCTTCTAAAATTCACTAGATAAAAAGGAGATTTATTCCCCAGCCCTCAACATCACAGTCTTATCTCCACTATGCATGAAATCCAAGGAAGCACATTGCTTTATTCGGACCAAAACTACAGCAAACTATGCTTACGTTATCGTTATCACTGCGATAGTCATACAGAGTCTCACAATAAATAGTCCCAGATTCCGTATTTTAGACAACGTGCGTTTTAGCAAACAGCTAGGTTTAAATCCAGGTCCATAACATGAAAGCAATGCCAGATGTAAAACATATTCTGCCTCCTTTTAATATTTTGTCATTACAGGAAATGTATGCACCTTGTCCTGAATTTCAGATCTAATTTTGTGAGTGTGTTTGAGTGCAGAGAGCTAAAAACACAGTAGACATTCTAGAGTTATTAAAAATATAACATAAAAATACAATTCTCTATAGTAAGCCATTATTTTTTACAACTAATAATTTAAATTCTGGATAAATTATACCTATAATCTCAACTACTCAATCAAGGTTATTATTCTGATAAACTGGGTGCAAGGCCAAGGTTAAAGCAGTTCATTGATCTTGTGTTCTTCTGAGCAAGCTAAAATTCACGAACAGACCCGAAGAAGCGTCTGAAAGTGACACTGGAACAGGTTGCCCAGTGAGGTTGTGGATACCCCCTTCTGGAAGCATTCAAGGCCAGGCTGGACAGGGCTGTGAGAAGCCTGGTCAAGTGGGAGGTGCCCCTGCCTACAAAAGGGTTTTGGAACCAGATGATCTTAAAAGTGCCTTTCAACCCAAACCATTCTATGACTCTGAGATTCTAAGTCAGCAAGAGAAACTTCTCTTTGAAAATATTTTTCATCTGAGGCAGGGCTGAATTATATCTTCCATTACACCACACAGCTGTGCTAATAACAATTCAGTGTAAGCTTCCTACACTGCTCATTTACTAGAGAGCTGCTTTTAGTGAGCATCAAGGTCTGAGCAGCAACAAAAAGGGAGCATAAGCTTCTTTTGTGTTTCAGATAATAAAACCTAGAAACTATGCACTGTGAATTTAAGTGGATTTCTAGGATATACTGAAAAGTTCTTGGAGAATAAACGAGGCATGTAGCAAGTTAGCCATTATGGTGATAGCCACTAGAACAGATACCACAGCCAGACATCAGATATTCATGGAGATGATAGAATTTGAAAGACAAGGCATTCATATGACATTCTTGTAGGGAAGGTGGACTGAGATATAAAATAGTTAATTATGCAGTAATGAAGCAAAGTTTCTGTCATTCCCATGACAGCTGATGACAAAGACATTGGTGAACTTGCCTGCAATTTTCCAGAGTCATTACTGTTGTTGAAGATGTTTGCAGTGAGATAAAGCATTGCTTGGTCTGTTAATGTTTGTACAAAGTTGTCCACAAGATGAACAATGGGCAAAAAAATCAGTGCATGTATGAGTAATGTCAGACTTGTGCACTCAGTTAAGCACATATAGGCTCCAGGCTTCTTCCTATGAAGAAATAAAAGCGTGAATAACTCCCCCAAGGAAGAACACCACAGCTAGTACTGTAGCCAGACAAGTCTTACTGCCAGAAGTATTACTCTTTTATTAGACAAAATGTGAGAAAAGGGGAGTGGAAGAGGAGATGTTCCTGGAATGTTAAAGTCCTTTTTCATGTTCGATCTCGTAGGCCTTAACACTTGCCTATTTTTTTCTCCCCTAACTACTGGTTGAACTAACAAAAGATTTTACCATTTCCTACAAGAGCAGAAATATGTTACCCAAATCTCATATTCTTGGCTTATATTCTGCCACATGTCATCCCCTAAATTCTCAGTTCATATATGACCAATAAAAACTTGGTAGAGTTTGGCATCTAGAATCTCTTATAATTCTTTCTGCACTGGTTTTGATCAATGCAGCAAGGTGCTAAGGTCTTTCCTTCTCCTGTCTGCCAGGGACTACAGCACTGCATAACATCAGATCTGAGCAAAAAAATTCCTCTGGCAGAGCCCAAGCAACACAGGCAAAAGAAGGAAACAGACGCAGTAGAATGCTTAGGGATGGGGAAGAGAGAGAGATTAGGACCTCAGGGGAAAAGGATAGGCTCAGATGTTGATTTCACTGAATAATTGTTCAATAAAACTTTGCAAGCCGTTTGGGAACAAGACCTAAATGTAAAATAATATGGCACTCTGGAAACAAAGATTATCATTTCAAATAGCAATTGTAACCATGCTGGAGGAGGTATTTTTCATACTAGAGTACAGTATGGATCTGCTATATATGGGTGCTGTGGGTGAGATAAGTAACATTTCTAGAGGATCCAGTAAGACTTTCACGAATGCCATTTTATCACTACCACCATCTGTATTAGTTCCCAAAGGCTATAGTCATAGATCACATACTCAAAGTGCAAAGCGTTGCACAAAGCGCACATGACAAACCTGTGCCTGTGCCTCACACAGCTTATAACCTCTGTTTCAGATAAACTCCTTTTCTCAGCTTTAATCTGTTTTGTAGACATTTTTACAGGACTTTGACAAAGGATAGAAAAAAGATACAGGGAACTTTCTGCAACAATACCAGGAACCACGCTACTGTGGTCCAGAGCCACTGTGAAAGAGTTCACATTACGAGTCGATTGTACAATACAGCATACATAAAAATCACAGAAGCTATAGAGGGGGATGCTATACGTAGCACATCCATCAGTGACAGAGACCAGAACAAGCAGATTACTGGCAACAGCAGGATATATTGAAACATATCTCTCCTCTTTGTCACTAAGCCATATGAAGCATTTGCTGTAGAATTATTCTTACATCTCTTCTGTTGATAAGCTACTTAGCAAGGTAGAGTTGAAGCTAATCTGAGCGCTGTACGAGAAACGTGATGTGCTGTTTCACTCTGCCACTCTTTGATATTTGATCACCTCTTTTCAGGCACTTTTGGTAAATTGCAGCTGCTATCTTAAAGTGAAATCCTTTGGCCCATACAAAGGTCATAAAAAGGGCCTGAATACAGAAGAGTCTCCTGAAAGAGGGAAGATAGCACACTTTCTCTTAGTTTGCATCTGAGAGCCAGGGAAAGAATTTTGATAACTTTAAACAAATTCCTTCTCCACTGCACAATGAAGCAATAAGATTCTGCTGTTCTGAAGTTAGATAAATGACTTATTAATACAATTGAATCTCCTACATTAGATCCATTCCTGAAGAATTTCATGTAAATACACCAGGCACTATTCCAATGGCCATATGACAGATATTCCACTCTGCAGCCAGTATCTTGCAATTATTTTCTCCTGTAAATCTTTTGACAGTTTAAAATAACTCAATCAGAGGTTTTCAACCGCTGAGTTTATAATTTCAAGGTTTCCCTCCCCCCTCTAATCAGCAGTTTTATAACCTACTGATCTTCCTTCTAAAAGAGCTGGTGATGTTCAGTGTTTATTCCAAACCATTTAAGAAGGCAGCTGTTTATTAAAGTGCCAACAGCAATGATTGATTTCTGATGCTCATGAGTGCATCTGTTTTCTAGTTAATGACATCATTGCAAGCAAAGACATATTGCAAGCTGGGGCTCTAATATAGAACTGAAACAGCCAGGCCTTCTCTATTTAAAAAAATAAAAATAAAAAATAGCACAACAACAAGAAAAAGTCCACTATTTCCCTCAGAAAGAAATCTAGTAATATATCAACTGTTCCAGTTACATTCATGCCAATTGGCATTCTTATATGCAACTGGCATTTCGTCGGAAAGAATTTGTGGGTTAACAGTGTTTATATTAAAATCTCTAAAGATGACATCTGTTAGCTGAAATTCCAAAAGTAGTGACTGATTTATGATCTAGTAAATCACATCTGTACAGGAAAAAATAGGACTGAATGGCAGTGAAACTAACATCTGTCAACTGGCAAATGCAGTCCACAATAGTGAATGAAAAATGGAAGTATTTCAGGTTAGGTTCTCCTCCTTTTTAAGGTATTTGAGATAAGGAATAAAAATGAATATACTCCAAGCTCCACTGAAATATGTTAAAGTAATAGCAGTTTAAATCTCATTTCTTAGGACCAAATTCCCAGCAGGTATGGTGGTCTTCCCAGCTCAACCTTCTCCCGCCTTCTAAGCAATGCACCATAGCCCATAGCACCACCCAGAGAGCACTTCTGTTATCTCCTTTTGAAGTCTTTTTAAAATATAAATACTATGTAAATATAAAACGTTTATATAAATAAATAAATAAATAAATAAATAAACCATAAAGAAAGGAAATAAGCAATGCCCTTGCAATTCCTTGTATGCATCAAAAAGGGATATGGAGCTGAGTGCACTGCTGCCTACTCTTGGAAATCCATAGAAAATGCTTTATATTTCATAACAAACGTTGCTTGCTGTGCTCAGAGAGCAAGGCCATGACTCAAAAACACAAGACCATGAATAGCTTTAGCTGTCCCTCTGTAAGGATGTGTCAGGAGCCAGAGGAGTGGATTAGTCCATGAGACAAGTTCCACCTCCCACTGCTACATCCTTGGCATTGCCCATCTCAGCTTTCTGGTATTGCCAGTAGAAGCTACTTAGGTGTCAATTCCTTAAGTATATGCTTCTTTTGTTATGCATGTGGTTTGCCTTGCTCTGCAATACTGCATACTGTCAAGAGAGAACTGCACAAGAGGCATAGAATCTTTAAAAAAAAAATTCAAAATTCTGCACAACTCTGTAAAAAAAGTTATTAAAAAAATCAGAAAAAATGCAATCACAGTTTGAGGTCTGAAATTGAGCCTGCACATTTCTTGGCTTTGCTCCTCTTCCTTGGTTCTTGACTCAAGTAATAGAAAATTCTGAGTTAGAAATATTATTCGATAGCAATGCCTCCTTTCTTGCTGTTATTTCATTGTCTATGATTTTCTTTCCACTTGCATTCTTTGACAGGAGCACCAGGGAACATCTCTGCTCTCTTTACAGGAAGCAGGAGATGACCCATTCAAAGCCTAATGAGTTCCCTCCTTCAGTTTTGAATCTTTAGCTTTAAGACTAACCTTAACCCTTCCCAGCCATTTTCATTCTTTTAAAAATTTATTTTCTAACTTTTCACTCATATAATAGCTCTACATCTCATACCTTCTTCATGTTTCGCTCACAAATTCAATCCAACTACTGAGTGTGTTGTTCCCCTTTTTATCTCCTTGCATCTTGAAATAATTAGCAAAACATAGTAGAGACCATTGAAGGCACTGGAGAGGCACTTGGCTGCAATAATCTTTACCCTGCAGCATGTCAGTGTTAGCTTTTTCAGTTTACATTGTAAACCTCTACATCTTAACCTACAGAGACATCCTATAGCACAGTTTGATCCAAAGCTGGCAGAAGAACCAGATGCTTATGGGCACCAGAGAGTTTGGAATCAGCTCTCAATATTGCTCTGCATAATGATTTGAAATCTGTAGGCACCTTTGACAGCTCCACAATGTCATTCACAAGTAAGAGGAATAGTGAAACTCTATTTGTTCTATAAAGAGATTTTGTATAGCATTATTAATACTAAATGTAACTCACCAATGTGTAAAAACCATCATAACTCTTAGAATGAAATGCTTTCCCGTAGACCACATGCCTGACACTTGTAAGTCTGACTGCTTATTTTAGCTTTCAAATAGGCCACCAAGCCAAGGGAATTGCTTGAGAAATCTAGCTCTGTGCCTGCAGGGAATTTCAAGTCTTGAAATATTCCTTCCTATGATTATAGAGGAAACATTTGAAATGGAGGGGAAATAAATATTTTACAGTAGATTTTGATAATTCATATTATCAAATCAGTATACTCACAATTTTTGATACCATTTCATTATATTAACTAAACAAACTTAAAGAAAACAAGCTTCTTACAGCTTTGAATACATACAAAATTTGTGTTTCTTTCGTGTGATTTTTTTAGTTGTTGCTAATTTGCCCTTAGTAAAAGACACTGGAGAAATTCTAAATGCTGACGTTTTCTGCAACAGCTCAGTGCATTACGTTGCCCTTATTCCTTGGCTAAGTACTTTTCTAGGCATTCCTGATTCTGAATTTGATATCCTAAACATTTTCATTAAAATCATTCTTTTGGGCATGCGTTATCACTTCAGGTAGCAAAGCAGCAAGTGAACTTCCCACTGTGACCGCATGCAGTAAACCATCCAACACAGTCATGATACATGCAGCAATTATGCAAACTGAGCCACACCAAGGCAGACCCCTCTTATAGGTGGTTTGAGGGAACATGCTGAATGACTCATGACTGGAGAATCGTCTACCAGCAGAAATGGGACTAGCACTAGTGCTGCGCTGTTGAGAGATAGGTACAGTTTTAAAATCTTTAAATTTCACTCCCATCATTTACCACTGAAACTAAGATAAAAGAGCACAGGTCTGTGAGCAACACACACAACACACACACGTACAGGTTGCCATGAAGCAGGAAGTTGCTATGAGTAAGGGCATCTGCACAGGACGCTTCTGCAGAGCAGATAACAGACATTACACTGTTTGGGTTTACTCAATGGAAAGCAGCAGAATTAAAATACCAGAGGAGCTGAAATGACTTCGGGGGACTGCAGGTACTAAGCTATAGGAAATCATGTTCCATTAATTCTGTGGCTGAGAGAACAACTGAGGGTTTTCATTTATTTTTTTGTCTCATTCTCAGATGACATATGGCTTTGTTTCCTAAATACAGCTGGCATTTAAATACTATGTGAAGATTATTTTATTATTATATTATTTCAAAGCTTAAGGGAGGATAATTTTGCTGCCCAGTTTCCTCCAATTTTGTGATGGAGAATTGCCAACTGTCCTTAAGCAGCTGACCAGGGGATCCAAACAGATGCATTCAGCATTAGCACATTATGCTCTTTAAGGGCTGTGACTTGAATAAGAGAGTAAGAATGATATACTATTTCTGCAGCTGAGCAATTATTAGTAGGTTGCTGTAGCTTTTTATTTCTTTCCTTATTTTTAATTCCTTGTAAGGAGAACATGCAAGTTCATGATGAGAAGAAAAATGTACAACAAGGTAAATGTATTAGCTTGATCCCTAAAGCGCCCAGCACCATATGCACATGTTTGTGAGGGATTCTGCTTCACTGAACAACTCGAACAACACATAATTTCTCTGATTCTGTTTGATCCCTGGAGAAACACTCGCAGGTTGCTGTTTAAATGACGAGAAAATTGGTGGTAAATCAATTTAATTTCAAATGTATTAATCCAAACAGAGCCCTATTTTCTGTGAGATGGCAGCATTTAGAAAAGAGCAAAAGAAAATCTCAGGAAGACAAGCACTTTGATTTTAACTAGCATCCAAATTTTAAGCTAGGATGATATGATATGTCTCATTTTTCAATTCTCCAAATTTCAGCAGTGATACAGAACATGGAGGCATAATGAGTCATAAACAAATGATTTGCAATTTTTGCACAGGTAAGTACAATGGGATGCCCTTTTCTGTGTAACACTGGGATACAATGCAGCCTAATGAGTAATTGTTACTTGCAATTTCTGAGCTCCTGTATTTCTTCTGAAAAGAAATGGTTTAAAGTCAGAGCAAAGCAAGATGTTTGCATTAGTACTATAATTTTTAACCTGCAAAAATAAAGATTTGAATTTAATGAAAGCCCACTCTCTCTGTTCTTCCATGTTGTTCCATTCTCCTGCTCTGTTCTTTACAAATGAAAAACAAACTTGCAATTGTGTCCTATGCTGGTACCCAACAAGGAATCCTCACACTCCTACTCCAATCCTTCTTTCCAAGGAACTCAATTACAATTGTATATCTAAGTGCCTTTTGCTGACTTCACAAAACTACTACACAATTCATCACAATCCAGCTGTGTTCAAGAGAAAATTTGCTGCTTTGATATGCCTTCAGAGCTTCTCCTTTCCCTATCTTTCTCTGACTTAAGAGGAGAAGGAGTAGAATAAATTTTTCAGCTAAAATCCGATATTTGTGCATTTTGTTACTGGTAGAATATTTTCACAAGCAAATGCACTGAAGGGGCTAATCCTGCAAAGCTCTATCTCTAGTCAAGTAGAGGGAGCTTGCCAGAGATGCTCAGCATCTCGCAGACTATACTCCAACTGACAGCACAAAACCAAAATGACTTCAAGGTCAGAGAAATGCACGGAACTTAAATCTCTGCATGTTCCAGACATCAGCTGTGCAGTGTCTATATTTCATGTTAGAAGGTGCCACATCATTTTTGTAGCATTTTTTGGAAAATATAGAAGAAAATCTCAGCAAAAATACAAAGTAAATAAGCTTCAAAGGCAAGAAACTCAGGATTCCAGTAAATACATTGTGCACCATGAAATATATATTAAAACATAGACTGTTCAGACTACATGGCTTTCTCATTAGCTGGAGGAGAAATTCTCCTCTCTTACGCTGATGCAGCTGTTACCAAGTTAATGAGTAAGGTCTGGTCCAGCTGGCTTACTGAAGCCAGATTTTTTTTATGCCAATATGCGACATGCTGGTACTTAGTGATGTGCATTTAATCTCTAAATACAGCAACATCTTAAAAACATTTGTAAGTGAACAAACCAACCAACCCAAAATAAAAATCCAAACATTACTCCATGATGCACACTTGAAACCATCAGCCATCTTGTCTTCCTCAAGTCAGACACAAGAGTTCTTAAGTCTGACAGCCCTCTGCTGCCTGCCCCTTATTTTAAGTGATAATTATAGTGCTTGACACTACCTTTTTTTTTTTTTTTTTTTTTTTTTTTTTAATAAGAGTATGGTAAGGGAAATGCTATTGCTATGTTTCTCTAGCTCACACAAATTGTGAGAACCAATTATCATTTGTGAGATGCTGTGAATACACATTATCTGAGTAGAACTAAGGAGAAGAATGGTAATTATTCATAGCTTTCATTTTCTGGCACATTGAAAACGATTTTCTGCGTTTGAACTGAGGTGATCACACCCAAACCTGATCTCCTCCAAACCTCCTCTCTCAACATGAAAATATTACCATGCAAATGTGTAAAACAAACCAGACAAATCTGAGAGTCTTTAGTAAATATGTTGCCTGTTAGATAAGATGAATCACAAAGTTATTTTACTGAACATTTGCATTTACAACACTTTCGTCTAATTCAAACCATTCAAATTCAGAATTCAGATTCTCTAACATCCTTCAGATAACGTCTACCAAAGCACACTAAATACTTAAAAAGGCAAGATTTTTCTTAAAGAAATGAAGAATGTACCTACATATACATTCCTATGTATAAATTCATACACGTAGTACTCATTCATGTGTACAAAATATGTACACAGATATATGTAAATAACTAAAAACCTGAGTGTTGTAAAGAAATCAGGTATCTATAGTAACGACATGCTGTTATTCTAATGGCACTGTGCTTTCTCATAATGGAACCATTAGCGAAACAGTTGTTTGATGTTCCATTGCATAACGATAACTTTCTGCACTGTAAGTAGACAGCTATATGGATGCATGCAGATACACTGTTTCTGAAAAAAACAAAACAAAACAAAAACCAAAAACACAACAAACAAACCAACAACAACAACAACAAAAACCTAACCAAATCCATTACAAAAAACCCTAACCAAACCCATTACAAAAAGATCCATCATTCTATTCTTGCTTACTTTGATACAGAGTTAAAATATTTCCAGTGAACATTCAATTATGGCTTTCTTTATGCTGCAATATAATATTAATAATGTATTTTTAAAAAGGAATCAGTATTGCTGGATGAGGATAGTAACATGCTATCACATTCTGGAAGTCAGCATGTGCAAACTTGGTGATCCTAGAATTCTCTCTTACTCCTCAAGAAGCCTGATTATCACTGGAATTATTTCTATAGGTTATAAAATACAATTATTTCTATAGGTTCTTATCTGATAGGAGATTTGGGATTATTCACAACTGTTGTGTTGTTTTGTTGTTTTTTTTTCAAATTTATTTCTTTATTTGTTACTATTTTTCTTGCTACTTCTTCCTCATCTATTTCTTCTTTATTCTTCAGTAAATAACTCAAAATCATTACATATTTGGACAAATATTCTCGGTTGGCCAGACTGTCAAGTCCATCACTGACAGGAACTTATAAGTTGCAGCACCAAGATCTTTCTCTCTTGCTTTTAGCAGTAAAGCAGAAAGACAAGATTTAAAAAAGTTTCAAAGTTCCAGATGTGAAGGCAGAGTAAGGCTCTCTGCGGTTCATTTGCATCAACATACATTAACAAAGTGTTTAAGTCTAGACTCATTTTCACTTTTCTTCACTCCAAGGGCTAATACTATCATTTTTCACAGGGAAGGAGATTCCTGCTGTTCTCAAGCCCTACTGCTGAGGAACAGATCAGCTCATTAGGCATTACGACAGCTATTCTGACATGCAAAGTGTGTCAGCATCTCTTCTTCTCATGTAGGCTTAGAACTTCTGTGACAACCAGCGACTTGTTTGGAAATATTACTACAACTATTTCAAATGTTTTATGTTCTACAGAAATTAAAAGCTTGGAAATGGTGTTTACTGCAGATGGTGAAACACAAAGGGTCATGCACATGATATAACATACCATTTTTAACAAATAACAGATTTGTGTTCTGTTTTCCACTGAAATTTGTTATAAGCATTTCACTCTGGCTCTGAAATTTCTCTGCGACTTTTAAAGTAATAATTCTCCCCAAGACTAAAACTTCCAAAAACATAACAGCACTTTGAAAACAAAGGCCAGTCTATTCAGATATCAGAGTAAAGATGTAAACAAGAACCTTAGAGAGAGAACAAAATCAGACTAATTGCATACAATTCATGTAATCTCAATCCAAGGAAAATAGTATTTAAACAAATTGTGATATGCATGCTATCCCTTTCAGTCTCAAGCTAATACATCCTTGGAAATGCCACTCTTCTCCTTACAATTTCTAAGTATTGCTCTTCCTAACCCACACAGTAAGTGCCAGCAGATTTTTCAGTAGTATGGCTCTTAAATTTAGTGCACTGAATACACTGATCAGCTCTTCTAGCAATGAAGAGTACTAAAACATCTCCAGTTTACAAATAATAAAATAAAACCAAGAGAGATCCAGTCCATGTGAGAACAGATGGTGCAACCCAGCCTCAAACAGGAGACTTTCACTCTGCCTTATCTCCAGGAGGCAGCAAAGAGGACAGCCAGCATCAGAACCTAAACTAGCAGCCTTTCATTGACCATGCCTGTTGACATTACATGCTTTCTGGATACTTTGTAGGCAACTGCCTTCTGGTACTGGAATGAAAAAAGTTCCTCTCTACTTTGCGTTTTGTCTTCAAGGCTGGAATAAGAGTCACACGGCACAGCAGAAAAGCAAACATTATATTAATCACTGTTAACCAATGGGCTCCTCGTGGCTACCAATGTAAAGGATTCTTACTGTGCTTATTGTGCGTACTCTTTTGGAGCTACCCCAATTAATTTTCTAGCTAATAAAAGAGTGTAAAGAAGAAAATGCTTTATTAAAAAAAATTGACCAACTGCACATGTTTAAATAAAATAAAAGGAAGTGACCATTTTGCCAAAGCAAAAATATATGCAGAGCTCTTCTAACAAAATGAAAAGTGGACACCTGACTCTGTTAGATACATCTTTACAAAGGACATTTTCACCTTGAATCCCATCAGCCATCACTTTCAGTTGGATTCTGTTATTGTCTGCATACACTCAAACAGCAAAGGATGTTTTACACAGCTACAGTTTTGTAACAGTTTGCCCTTGGCCTAGGCCCACTGGAATGAACAGAAGTAGTAAACAACCTACACAAACACTGCATTTCTTTTGTGATCTGAATTTAAGATGAAATGAGTTGTTTCTTTCTTGGGTAATTACAAAACATTCTATGTTTTCAAACCTTTATGACATACAGCAAAATATGACTTACAGCACAGAAATAATAATAAAAAGCTCTCTAAAAATTTATAGCCTCCTGCATGTTGTAAAAATGCCTTGCACATTCATTATATCACCCACTAGAAAATTATTTTCACGGTATGCTTTTAATGAATCTGGTGATGGTTTTAACACCTGGTTTGTTGGGATGCAAAAGTACTCTTTTCCCTTTTGATATACTGGGACAACTTTTAGGCTTTCATCCATCCAGTAGTCAGAACTGTTTCAGACACAAAATTAAATACCATACTTTTCTTATAAAGAAAAAAAGAAAATTAAATACATTGCTTGCACAGGGTGATAAATTTAAATTTCTTGGACATGGGTAATGAAAAGAAAAGGTGAAGAAGTAGGGAAGGAAGAGTAAAGAAAAACAACAATTCAAAGTACTGAATTTGGGACACAGACTCATAGGGAACGCAAATAACCACAACTGATTTTGGCCCAGCTTAAAACTTCTTTATGACTGGGCAGACAGCAATAAATAGTATTTGGTCTGTAACCTGAAAAATCATAGTGTAGATCCGGCTTAGTCAAAAACAACTCAAATCTAATTCTCTGAAAAGTATCTAATACAGGTATAGATATTTTCCTATCTGTATGTATGAGGGGACGTACCTCTGTCAAAAGCAATCTCTGGGTGTCCTTGAGGAATGAAGAATGACACAGCATAGAAGTGGGTCATCTCCAAGTGGTGCTGGGCTTGGTGCACTTGTGAGTGTCTGAGTAAGTGAATAGCCAGCTGCCAGCCTTGCTGAACTGAACTGGAAGAAAAGGAAAGTCAGAAGTCAGAGTGACCTCTTGCTGTATCAGTCTAACTGTGATCACAGGTGACTGTAGTAGAGTTCCCTGAGCAGCAGCCCAGCTTATCAGATTTTGTCTTTCATGCTCCCAGCGTTATAAGCCTGCACTTAGGTGAGGGTCCATGCTGTTCTAGAGAGATTACCAGCATAGTGTTTATAGTTAGTGTCATAGCTTATAGATAGAGAATTCTACTGCCTGGAATAACAGTAAAAGTAGACAGAAAGTAGCAAAATAACAATGAAATATTGTGTTGATCTTTCATCTACATTTGCAAAAATTTTCAATTATTCTTATGTGTCATGAGGAAAAAATATTAAGATGCCCAAAGGGTAACTCCTCTGCTACGCTTTTACTGCATAATGATGGATTCCAGATTAATAACTTTTCATCAGCACTAAGATCAGTTTATTTCCTTATGCATTTTTCTAAAAGTCTAAACACAGAAAATAGGTACTGTAAGTATCTCTGTGGAGATTAATTGTTATTATGACTTTACTCAGCTCTGTCATGAAATGCAAAGATTTTCTTTGAGCTAGAACAAAAATAGATCACAAGCATTACATTTGATGTAATTTCAGCCAGGATTTTGTGATATCTCTGAATTCCATGCGGGATATGAGAGTGAGATGTTGTCTGAGAGTAATTTATTGTTGAAAAGATCCCTTTATGCATCTTTGTTTTGTGTTTCTACACATTTCTTTCTTTCTTTCCTTTTTTTCCCCCAGACCATTAAATAAAGTGGTATCAAGAACACTGCAATTCAGCTTTTCAAACAGTGCTACTCCTGGGCCCATGCACATTCTTTTGGAAATCCGTTTTAAAACAGAAAACACTTCTTGCACTATTCCCAACCAAACTAGCATAATTCAGATTCTTTGTCCAAATCAAGTTTTTTATTTCGCAGGTTCATGCCAGATAAGCCCAAATATATGCAAGTCTACACTGAGTATATATAGCTCACAGAAAGCAATGAAGAACTGAGCTCCTGCAAGGGAACCGGCAGTAGCCTACTTTCCTAAGGCTATCATCTCAAACAAATGATATTTCTCCCCATCAACATTATTAAAGCCATTGTGTCTTGTGATCAATTTATCACTGTCTTTCTCCCTTTCCTCATATCACACATCTTGGTCTAACCAAATTCCAAACATCAAGCATCTCTCACGAGGCAGTGCTTACTGCCTTCTTGTCTTCTCCAGCAATACACACATAATTAATAATAATAATAATAATAAATAACTGTGCACAGCAGGATGAATTATTCATAAGCGAATATACCAGACTTCTTGACGTTATCTTCATCTTCATATATATCCAAGAAGGATGACTATGTCTCTTTCAAAGTAATTTTTCTGTTAGATAGAAAAGTAAGGTCTTCGATGTGTGCAGAGTTGGGTACAGTTAAGTGTGCATAAAGCAAAATGTTACCTAAATCCCACAAAGTTTTTGCCAAAATTGTCAGTTTCCTGTGCAAAAAGAAGCCTTTGCACATACCACCAAAGGAATTATGCATGCGTATTGCACACAAACATAAATTAATTGGTAAAGCTATGTGAATTTGCACACTTTCATTTCATTCCTTTCGCAGATGTTACTTTGTCTAACAATCTACAAATGCTTTTATATAAAAGCTACTCCTATCCTTCCTTTCTGCAGAACTGCAATTTAGGAAGCTGCCTGAGTGATTTTCTTTCTGTTGCCATCATTATACCGGGATCCTTTTAATGGGATAGAAGAAAATGTTATATAACATATCCTTCTCCACACTTTAAAATACAGTTATTGTCCAAAAGTGATTCTAAAATGGACTCATGGGACCGAAGTCTTAAAGGCTGTAAAGTGGCACAGATTCATTCACTTCAGCAGAACCAGAGTCTTCTGCAAAGTATCATTTCCACAGAAAACTTTTTCCCACTTACCATCCTGAAAAACAAATTTGTATATTAGATATCAACACACTTGTTATTGTGTCAGCAGCTATAAACAATTCCATAAAGGAACACAGTAAACAATTCTATTACTGATACACAAGCCAGGCTCAGAGACGACTACGCTTCTGAGATCTGCCCCCCATATTTGCAAAACTCTGTTTTGCAAAGTCATGCATATACAATGCTAAAGTGATATAAGTACAATGCTATAAATATAATGTAAATACAAACTGCTAAGGCGTTTTTTTGCTTGTTTGTTTTTTGGCTTTAATGCTGAAAATGTATTTTATCATTACTGTTACAGACTTGATTCCAGAGCATAACTGTACTTCCTCAGCTTCTATCTCCCAGTTCTCTGGACTTAAAGAGACATTTATTCCTGTCCTGAAAACCTCCTGCAAAATTCATGGTTGTCTTTCAGGAAAGACTCTAAGGGAAACATATCTCTAACAAGCAGCAGTGTGAAAGTTTGTGGTAAAGAAAACAAAGATGGAGAATACACTGCGGGACACAGTCCTCTAAAAAGTTAATGAAGACCTTGTTTAGATCTGCTGGCCCAGTGGATAAACCAGACTGGCAACCAGAACAAGTAACCTCATGGCAAGAGACAGCCCAAGATTACTGCGGGGCTTGTGGCTCTGATGACAACTTTGAGCTAATCTCTTCAGTCATAGTATTGAAGCACCATGTATGCCAATACCTGATAAATTAGAGCCATCTGCTTTTACTCAATGTTTCAGACTTTCACACACAGTGAGTCTCTATCTCCTCTGTAAAAAGGACATTCACAGCAATTTATGTTAAGTAAAGCAAACTTTGAACTTAGTCAATATGTCTCATTGCCACAAAATGAGATCTACCTAAAGCTCTAATATCTCTAGACATCTAAGAACAGACCTCTATTATCAATAGACCGTAAAAGCAGGCAGAAGTATCTGGGTCAAAATACATTTCAGGATATTTAAAACATGCTGTTGATATCCATAAGTGATAGAAGCCAGTGCAGCCCCATTCATGGCAGCAGTTCCAAGTGAAGATGAGGGCTGTATAACACTGACTGCTAACAGACAGGAGGATGTGCTATCATTTAGAAATGGAACTCAGTAACTTCCTTGGAGACCTACTTATTGCAATTATTTTTATTTCAGAGGCTCTCCTAACATGACTTACCAGAACAAAATGTTCTGTTTATTAATAATTACTATTGTTACTATAGAAACAAGGAAAACAAACAGAAATTACCTATAATTTTTCTTTGCTGAAGTTCACATGCATGATTTTGCTACAGAAGCAAATTCTTAGGAATATTTGAAAAATATGCAATTATCTCTAAAATGTGGTATTAACCCTGAAGCAAATGGCTTTTTATTGCATTTGTTTCTTGTGACCTCTTAGCTTAATAATTCAGGAGAAGGTGACTGCAACCACTTTCATACTAAAGGAAGGGGTAAATGCAGTTTGATTTGTGGTTATTTCTGGCAATCTCAAATAATTAACTATCTAAACCAGACAAAGTGATAGAAGATAGAAAGATGCATAGCCCAAGTCTTGTACAGCCACAGAAAAATATGTTGCTTTGCTTTGCTATAGCAAAGTAAACACTTTGCAAAGTAACTAGCAAACTGGTCACTAGCAAAGTAACAACACAGTATGAAAAAGGACTTAGCATATTTCTATGAAAGGAGAAAGTCTGCATGAAAGCATTAAGAATTAATAATCAATATGTGATACATCAATTTTGTCACCAGTTTGATAGAACGAAATTTAGCAACCAACCCTACTTAGTTTTACTTGACTGTAATCAAATCCAAGCACAACATTTTGTACAGCTCCCAAAACAGACATAAACCAGCATCATTGCCAAACAGTCTCAGATCTCCTCGTGCTGAAACATGTAAATTATAGGACATACAAATTCTAAAAATAAGAAACACAAACTGTGCTGTAAAAACAAAATTCACCAGTAATGAGAATTTGTGCTGGGGCAGTATGAATTTATATATGTAAAGCCACATACTTCTGTACACAGTGCCAACAGAAAGTCCAAGATATCTTCCTTTGCAGCGTATTTTCTTTGTCTTCAGCAATTTTTATTAAAAAATTCACTGATGGGGGAATGAACACATAAGAAATTCAGTTTAGAATTCATCTTTAAGTGCTCTTTTTATTCTTTTTTTTTTTTTTTTTCCCCCTTCTTTGTTCTTCTAATGAGAGCATAGCATTGTCTGAGGACAGAACCAGTGAACTTCAGAGAGAAGTCATACCGTAGGAGAGTTGTCTGTGTGTTCTAAAAACTTCAAAGTTTATTAAATAAAGCATTTGATGAAAACTTTTCATGGAAACTCATTTGTCAGTACAAAAAAAACCCACCAAACATGCATACCAAAAAAAAAAAAAAAAAAAAAAGGATTTATATTTAAGAATTCTTGTAGGGCATGAGTTAGGATGGGCTTTACATCTCTGCTGGCTAGCAGGTCAAATGCTATACTGTAGCAGCGCTGTGGACTTGTATAAAAGCTTTTTCAGCCCTATGAACAAGCTGATATAAAACATTAAATCTGACCCTGCAATTATGTTTCATTGAATAGGATTAGCACAGTTATTGCCTCTTTCAATCTTGGTTGGTTCAAACACAAATAGCACTGATAAAAATTAACGGCAACCAAGTCGTAGACAAGCTTCAGTGTTCATTTTTAACCTTGCTATTTCAGTGAATAAGTCGAGGGACAACCACATAAAGATAACGAGACAATAGTCAATGGCACGGACGTTATATAATGGTGCAAAACTACAAGGAAGACAGAGAAATCAGAAGAATGTTTGAGCTAATTTTATAAAGGACCCAGTGCCCAAAATTATGTTTAAAAAGCCGCATGTGAACCACTTTTTTCCCCTCTCGTGCAGCACAAATAAAGAAATACAAGATGTAGGTCTTTCCATCATAAAGATCAACTTGGGTTTGTATTTTCAGATAAAGTTCAGTAAGTGTACGTGTTAGTAAATGTATGTGAAAGGAAGTTTCCCTTCACAGTGGAACATTTACCCAGAGAATCATCAACACACCTTTGTCAGAAGAAACCCTTCTGTGCTGCAGGGAAAAAAAGCCTGACCTGGCCCAGTCAGCATCACCCCTGCTCCTGCTGAACTTAATGGAAGCATAGAGAACTCAGTAGTGCTGTCCCAAACCAGTCTTCAGCAACTGAATGGTAGTTTCACAACGACACCTAGAATGTTCCATAAAAACCAAAGTAATGCCACAGCTTCAGAGTAACCAAAGCTGGTTTTTATTCTCTAGAGAACTTGCAGCAATTAGTGATAGCCGGTCAAAATATGCACAACAAATTACATGCACCATGAATTTTGGAATGTTTTACTTTAAAAAAGAAATAAAATCATTAACAGCTAGTTCCAATCCATAAGAATGTATTTTTGAATTGAAACACTAGAATTAATTTTCTGGTTTGTTTATTAGCCAAACACTTCAGATATCATATCTATAAAGTGTATGATAAATATTACAATTGTATCCAAATTAAGTCTTCCAGAATCAAAGAGGCACTGGATGTCATTCCCCTCAAAGCACAATATTTCTCTGAATGTCACTTATTTTGCTTCATGTTTGCAGTTTCTATGTCTCCTCTCCAGAAGCATAGATCTGCACAGAGCAGAAATGTGGGGACCTCACTGAGGAGCAATCACTCAGTATTACCTCAATTTTATCTGCTTTTCAATAAGATTTTTATCTGTACTCATATACTCTCATTTTATTCAAGATAACACTTCATACAGTGTTTTTAAACAGAAAGTACATGCTTTGGAAAATTGTTTCTCAAGGCACTACACCTTCAATCTCCCACATTCTGTGTTAAGGTACACCCTTTCTACACATGGATCTGCATCATGCACATAACATTACCTGCTTTCATATTTATCAACACCTTCATGTTTGCAAGTTTGATCATTTCACTTCAGGTGGTTAAGATATAGTTTAGATTTCATTAATCTAAAATTCAAAAGGACATTAAAGCACCTTGCAGTTGTGATGAATAAGATCTAAAGCAGAAATTAACAGAGAACTTAAAGCTGATTAGAAAATTAGAAAAATGTCCTGTGGCTGCTGATATATTACAGATCATTCTTGTAACTTCAAAATCAGTTGTCGCCATAGGTTTGCTGGTCAATAAGCATGTTTTTTCACACTGGAAGTGCAGCTGCTGAAGTGAGTTCTGTGTTGAATTCTTGAGCTTTTTCTTTAAGGTAATTATCACAAAAAAAAGTAGGGAACAAATACAGTTCCTAGGATACTTTCACCATTCAGGCTGATACATATCTAGCACAAGCCAGCCCTCTGCCAGACAGGTACACTGGTACATCGTCACTTAGCATGCAGTTAATCATCTTGACAAGTTAAAACATCTTCCCCTTGTGAACAGGGCCAGTATCACCACGTATGGCCTATTGCCAATCCAAAAATGACTTAGCCCCAAAAAGACCACATCTTCCTTCTGTCACGTCTTCAAGCCTGAGTAGGAAACAAAGGCCCTAAGTTACAGTTTATGCAGACCAGTAGACTTTATGCAGACCAGGTAGGCTATTTCTCAGAGTACTTTTCAACTTAAATGAGTGTAAATAAATTTAAATCATGACTATTGTGTAACTTGAGAGTTCCAAATTATTATATTATCTGCCTTATGCACTGTGTTTTATCCATGTCAGCGAAAATGCACAGGGAGCCAAAAACTCCTGCTATAACTGATGGGAATTGTAGGTACAAACACAAACCAGTTTTACTCTTTAATATATACAACATATGGGTAGGTCAGGAAAATTACTTGTCACTGTTCTGTGGGTAGATTTCTGAGAGCAGTTTTATTCTTCAGTGTTGCAACTCTTTGAAAGTGTTATGATGTTATTGCTTCTTTGTCAACTGCCTTGATTAAGATCAAAGGTCAAGGCTTGCATTGTTCCCCAAACATTGCTTTGCTACTGTTATTTTTAAAGAATTACATGGATCCGTACTGAAATGCTTAAGAAATGGTAAGCCTTGACTTCATTCTTTCTAGTACTAAGAAAAATCAGGAATAGAACAGCGAAACAATTAAGCTTGTGTAAAAGAGAAAAAACTCCAACCCACACTTTTTTTTCCTCCCGTTGTTTCTCTACTTTGTTATTTTCAAAGGGTCTAAAAAGATATTGATAGAAAGATGCAACTTGTTTCAAACTGTTTTCATTGTTATATATTCTTTCAGTGCTCTCGCTTTTTAGGCCAAAGATGTCCAGAGTAGTTCTGTCTTCAATGCCCTTTTTACTTATCATATAGCTCCACAAGGGAGCTATTATATGCAGTGGATAATTAAGCATCTTTGCTGATGGTGGTCTATGGCAAGATTCTTATAGTACTGGACTTATTTTCTGAACAACTTTGTCATTCTCTAATTAGAATCTGGCCTCAAGGTCTTCCTAGAAATATTATCCTGAACCCATTTTATTATGCAAAGCTTTTCTGTGTGTTTTTTGCCATCATACAGCAGCTAATTGCTGATATATATATATATGTGTGCAAAGTTGAAGTCTCTTGCACTGAGTACAACAGAGAGGGGTTTTTTGTTTGTTTGCTGTTGTTGTTTGTGTGTGTGTTTGTGAAATGGAGCAATATTTCATTGCTATTGCAGAGGATATAAACTTAATCCAGACAGTGTTGCATGTGAGAATTCCACATACAACTAGGCAGGAGCCACTGGAAATCAAAGTTTCTGCAGTCAAGTTGATGTATGCTATGAAATGCAAGATCACTCCAAGGTGGAATCACCACTTTGGATATAGGGAACAAAATTCAATGAACTGGAGCAAGCTTTAGAGCTTAATAATATGAAGATTGTATTTAGTTGTACTTCATATACACTAATTTTCCCTGTAAAGCTGAAGCACTACTTAACTATTCACAATCAAACACACAATAAAAGGTTTTTCTAGATTCTAGTCAGACTGTTCTGACTCTGCTCTGCAGAGTAATTAGTTTTTCTTTTGAAAGCCAATTTGTCCACCCTGAGTGAATCACTTCTTGCCTGTGCCTTGTGTTTTATTAGTTTTTAACCTACGTTTTTTGAGATAAAATTACCATCCTGTCATCTTTCAAACACTTTGGACAATTTAAATATTCAACACAGGGTAGCATTGAATCCAAATTCATGGCAGAGTTAAGATTCATAAAATTACCTCAGGATTACCAAGTATGAAGTGCATAATCAAGCAGCCTTTACCAAACTTGAACAGAAAACATAAACACAAAATCACAACTCAGGAAGATGAAAAAGGAAGCAAGTCAGGTACCATCTCAACTTCACCACAATGCAGTGTTTCTGTTCTGCTCTACAAAAAAGTCAAGAGAAAGAGTCAAGAGAAAGAGTCAAAAGTCTTTTCTACAGAAAAGTCAAGAGAATATGAAGAAAAAACATCACTAACATGTTTATATACTTTATAAACTTTGATACTTTGAGAACTGCAGCTCTGCAAACAATCTGCCTATGATTGAGAAAACATTTATTAAATCAAATGAGATGCTCTTGGTAGATCTAAAACTACTGAAATGGGGGGAGAATAAAAGAAGTTAGGCACTTGGACCTCCTGAAACTATCTGAAGCAGACGTATACGTACATACATAAAAAAGGCAAAGTGTCCTTTAATGTTATTTTTTCTTGCTGTCTAGCAAAGAATTTTTATTGAAGACAGGCATAAAAATTCATGACAGCCCTACTCTCTTACCCACTAATTATTTCTTAGGATAAAAAAACACACTGTACATTTCTTGGTTCACCCCTTCCCATCCTCACTTTAGTAAAACTAAAGTGTTTGACAGTTACAAGCGATACCAATGCATTCATAGGAGGAAAAAGAAAAGTTTAGACAAACTTAAAAAAAGCCTTTACAGCTAGTAACTACCTACAAATTCAACCTATCTGGAGCTCAGGCATGGCCCTCAAATGCCACAGAACAATAGAAAAGCACTCAAAATCCTGCCCCAGTGAAGTTGGAAAATCCCTTCTAGCAATTTCCCTTACTAGCTATACCTTGCCCAGCAAAGACTGCATTTGAGATGCTGGTGATAGTGCACCCTGTCTGACCAGAGCAACGGCAGAGGCCCAAGCAGCCTAAAAGACACACATGGAAATAGCAGGAAGAAGGAATCATGATATGCGTGGGATTTTTTAAGAGCTAAAATAGTCCCTCTATCTGATTTTAAAGGAGGACTGGTAATCCTCAACAATTGTTGGTTTTATACCTCTAGTTCCCCTATCTGATTTTATCAGAATGATAAAACAGATGAGAAGCACTCAGCACTCATCTGGCTTTTACACATTAATGGCTGAGCAGCCAAGGCAGTCTAGTACATGGATGATGTCACAGTTCCATATCTTTTAGCTCGTTAAAAAAAAAAATGCCTTTTGGCTTTCTATGATGTAATTTTACTACAACACATTTTTTGGGAGAAGCATGCTAAGCCTATGGTAGCAATGCACATCCTGTCGAAACAAGGAAACATTTTGCTTGCATTACAGCAGCTAAACTTACTGAAATACCATACGAAGCACAAGGTTCCAGCTCATCAAATGTACTGTATATTGATTACGTGCACAAGTACTTCTCATGAATATCAAAAATCTGTCCATGACTACAAGGAAAGTATAAAGTAGCAAGGCAGAGCAGATTTTATGCTCTTACTTGCTAACTGACCTGTGATGGAAAGACAAAGCAGTTGTTGTAAAGACCACGAGAGACCACACACCATGCACAGAAGTACTGAAGACACAGATGAAGACTGTCTAGAGTATATTTCCCTGTTTAAGGCAACAATTGGATAAATTTGGTCACTTCCAAGATCTTTACTTCTGAAAGCCCTTTGGGATTAGCAGCACTAGGCATGCTACTGTGGGAGCATTCATAACTGAAATGGATACTATAACACTGAATGACATTTTATATTTGTGGCACAAAACCAGCACTCAGTTATTTTAAGTTGTCACATTGCACTGCGCAATGGCAAAAGGAGTCAAAATGATACAATATCACCTACAGATTTCTAAGGCCTATTCTCTCCATCTATTTATAGGTATTCAAGTTGCTATCAGCTCCTTTACCATTGCTAGGAGAAATAGCATGGCATACCAATAACTCATTGGAGGGACTTAGTGCAGGCTGTCAAGCTCTAGCTGTCATAAAGACCCAGTTCATTGGTACTTAAATTACTGGAAAGCTGGATGACCTGGGTGCAGCTCAAAGGCAAAAAAGTAGTCATCTGCCTTAATAAACAAAGAAAAATCACCAGAGAGGTGGGTAGCAAAACTGTTGATACTGAACTACCTTCAGTTAACAAATCAAAAAAATGAAGTAATAACCTGGTTATTGAATACAACAAGATATATATCTGTGCAGACTTCCCTCACATGGAGAAAAAATTGCTGAAAATGACTCCGGAATTTATTTCAGTAAATTAGCCAGTATCATTACTGGAACTTTGATATCTATTGTAACTTGCAGGAAATCGTGAAAACACAAACATTTTTTAGGACACCTGAAGAAAATTTTTCAGACATTAGCAGCAAAACAAAGAAAAGAAATGGTTCTCAATCTACATTAAGACTATTTAAAAGTCCTATCTATACATCAGAACAAATACATGTAATATCTTTAAAACCTTTATCATTAAGAATTGCCAGTTAGTAAAGTGCTATTATTTACTAGATAGATTATTTAATAGATAGGGAAGAGTATACAGGGAGCTTGACTAACTTGTTCAGTATCATAAACAGATCAGTAAACAAACAGTACAAACAGTAGAGCCAAGAATTAAACTTTATTCTGGTAAGTCTCAAATAAATGGCATAGTTCGTGAGTTCTTTAAATAATCATTTAACAGGGAAAAAGAGGAGGCAAAAAAAAAAATGAATATTTTATCACTGGAGATAAAGAATTGGAAGTGTTAGCAGAAACAAAACTCAATGCAACTTAATGCAAGTGCTATCAGAGACTTTTAATAAAGAAATTAATATGGCCACAGTGATACTAAGAGGGAGGAATATTTTTAATTCTAAATGGGAAGTCAGATTACATTTTTAATATGATACAGAAAAGCAAATATTATTCATTCTCAGCTATAGTTAGAAGCAATATAGGAATGTATCATAAGGTCTTCATAGCATTTAAAGAACAAAGGAGAATTATTTTGACTCATTATCCATTCTACAATATTCAAAAAAGATCAGCAAATTCCAACATACCTACATACATATCTCTTGTTATCCTTTATGAAATGATAAAAGCTTATCAGTTAGAAGCTATCCTGCAAGAATACAAATATAAAAAGGGCGGATTTCAACATGAAATAGTCAATAATTTGTTTTTGAATTCTAATTTCCATGCAAATCAACTCCGTAATCCTGGTCCATTTATTAACTAAAGTCCAAACTGAATAAACTTGATCACACAAATTTAGGCCTCTAAAGTGACATAAAAATGAAAAAATTACTCGATATTCAAAACCCGATAGATGGACTCATTTGGTTATGTTCCATAAAACTGAAGAACAGGAAGGTTTCAAGAAATCCAAAAGGAAACCATAAAAGCACAGCGGGTGACATGCTTCTGATATCTTGAGCATTTCTTTCAAAAGATATACTCCATAATATGGTAATTTCCATGAGAATACCATTACACTTTTTTATTTACTCATACCACATATTCATGCTTGTCAGGAGATGGCTGCATTACCATTTACTTTAGCAGATATACTATGATACTCCTCCAAACAATATCTCTTAATTGTTATGAAACACGAACAGCATACACTCTTTAAAATTATGCCCATTAGCATGACCTGCTTGAACTGCTCATTTCAGTTCTTTGATACATCTGTGGCATGGTTGGTGTACGGCTTAAGGAAAACGTATTACAGAAACCTTCAATCTGGCCAGTTTCCAGTTTTCCCCTCCAGCAAATATTTTCTGTTTGATTCCTTATAATTTTTCAGCTATATTCTCTGCTGTAACATAATTCACATTGAACAGTTTATGTTGTTGTCTAGGATGACTACAGTTTAATTCTTTTCTTGCCACTAAACATAGCCTTTGTTGTGTGTTCACTAAATAAGCATTGTGGATGAGCAATGAAAAAGGGAGCACACATACTCTTGCAGCAGAGAAAATAACACAGTAGAAATCCTATGCAATTTTCCTCCTTCAGTCAATGAAACATCATAAACTACCTCCCCTTCTCCCTCTCCCCTCTCTCTTCCCCCCCCCCAAGAAAAAAAGGAATGATTGTAGAATAGCTCAAAGCTCACACTAAAAAATGGATGAAATCTTCCTTCTGGTGCTTCTAGTTTTTTGTAAGCCAGCTTGGAATACATTCTCCCAATACACATTTAAATGGGTACAACACAAGAGAAAAGAACCTGTTAAGAAATAAGCTGAGTGTAAATCAGCGTTGTTAAAGAATTTCTCCAAGCAGTGTTATGACTGCATATCGCCATGTGAGAAACTCTCTTCATCATCCAAATGACTGTAATTAATTGGGGAAAAAAGAACTGAAGGCTATTACTGAGAAACACATGGGAGGTGAGATAGATTATTAAATTTATTTCCAAGAGGAGATTTAGAAAGCGTTACATTTCCCTGTCCAAATAACCATAGTTAATATACATTGATCAACTACTATTTCAATGATGGCTTCTCAGTTTATCAACATCTCAAGCCTTTGTGCCAATTGTTCTGACATGTTCTCGATAAATATAATAATAGCAAAAGGACAAAAAATAAATGGGGAGATCCATCTTTCACTGACTACTAGCACCTCAGTAGATCAATACATGTCATAACGTTCTTATCACTGGGGAAAGGGAAATCTTTTTATGGCAATAAAGCTTTAGCATTTTACTTATTAATTTAGATTAACTGTGACAGCTCCAGGAAATTTCACATTGGAACGTGAAAAACACAATATTTGTCCAAAATAATTGTGAAAAAACTTTTGTGATCTCAAGTGAAAACGTCTGCGTGTTACATGGGCTTGATTGGTTAAGGTGGGAGATTCCATTTTCATGGCATGATGGGATTCTACAAAATAAATGTTTTATATTAATACTGAGAGAATAATCAAATACTGTTTTCTGTAATTGGAACACAAGAATTCCCATGCCAAATAATGCAATACTGCCAAATGTAGGCTGGAACCCAGTTGCTGTAGGTAGTGGGCAATAGTATGTGCTTCAACAGAAGGTGCTGAAGTTTTTGTCAGGTGCAGTGTTCTCATTGGAATGTTTGGGATTTTTTTCAAGAGCTGACAATTGCAATTATGGGTATATCTAATGGCACTCATTATCTCCAGAAGTTACCAATTGTTAATTTTTACAACCTACTTGAGAAGGAAGTTACTAATCTCTTTTGGAATCTGTGCAAACTAAGAAAGGTAAGGGCTAAATAAGATTCCCATTATACATCAGTGGCAAGTAAAATCCACACCATCTCAACTTTTAATACTGTGGTTCAGTCTGTACTTTTATAGAGGATAAGGGAAACATCTTTTCCTGCAAAGACAAATTCAGCTCATTTTCCTGATTAGAGTAAATATTGATAGGTAATACTTGGTCATTCTGAATAATGATACAGACATCCCTGTTATTAATTGCCAATTAACAAGATTATCAGCTGGGACTTAAAAACTAAATATGTGTATTTTGCTTTGAACCTATGAGCTATTGCTTAGACTGTGAAGGTTTGAAGGCAGCTCAGATATAAAAAGTGTATATAGATTGTGTACGTTCATGAAAAAAAGATGATATCAGATATAGTCAACTTTTTGCTCAGCCAAGGACTGGAATTTATATAGGGCATATTTCAGGAAAAGGCTATGGCTGTATTTTACATTTGGCTGTGCTGCCACAGTGGCAATACTAATATTTGGCACAAGGGAACACTGTCATGTCAGACAAACTCCAGCTGTCCTCTCCGCCTGTCACTGCCCTCATCATCATTTGTAGCAGAAGAGTGGGTGGGCAGATGAATGTCAAAGTGGGCAGAGGAATTCCTCATGGAGGAACGTCTGTGAACACATTAGTGAGGATTTGGGAGCATGGGCCCAGGGGAGAGGAGGAAGACTGGAACTGGAATGTGGAAAAGGGGACAAATAAATCAGATAGAAGGTAAGAATTAGAAGGGAGTAGGATGGGAAGGAAAATACGATACTGTACAGGGAAAAGAAAGGAAATGAAAGGATGAAGAATTAAAAGCCATTGGGCCTCCTAAGGTATATTTGCTTTTTGGAAAGAAAAAAAATGCACATTTAGTTTAAAAATGTCCTCAGTGGAAAGGTTCTTTTAAGGTAATTCTAGATGTCACTCGGCTGGCTGCCATGTCAGTCTGAAATGATTCTCCCCCTGCTCCCCTCTCCTCCCACTGAGTAATGACATCAAGGCATGCATGATGGACTCCACCTGATGTCATCATCTGCGGCTCAGCCATGTGGCTCTCAAAAACAAAGCTATAAGGCTATTCAGAGTGAAGAGCAGAGGGAGATTCAGCAAGAGACTTTTACCTCTTGAATGAGAGACATCATTTTCTTCAAATTTCGTCACGCAAGTTTCAAGGTGAATAAAAGGTGAATAAAATAAAATAAAGGTTTCTCTAGCTAGATATCATTATTGTGAAGAGAAAGAAAATGGCCTGAAAATGGAGATGAAAGTGCTGATGAAAAAAGAATCCTTATACACCGCATGATCTTGCTCTTACATGCAATGAACTCTGGAAGGGAACAACAGATCAAAGGTGACACGTACAATACATTGACATGGTAAGGGTTAGTTAACAGACTACACTAGCAAATAGATTAGAGTCTCTTACACTGGTCAGCAATGGGCCTCTGTGCTGACCTCAGGTGATCACCTTGCTCACCTTAGCAAGGTAATCTGGTGCCCTCAGTGAAGGCACAGTCATGATGAACAACAAATATGCATTTTGAGTCAATAGAGAATGACTTGGAGCATTTTCATGATCATAGATATGCATCTATAGTTGAGAAAGTCAGGAAAGATCTTTGAGATGAGTTTTCCTACGCTTTGTTTAGGATTAAACATCAGTACTACCTCAAAGACACTAATTCCCTGTTACATGAAAAAAAAATTGCACGTTCACTCATTATTCAGCCTAACATATTTCTGAAAAATACTTTCCTTATCTTCAGATAGAGGTGAATATAACAACTATCCACAATCGAGGGCATCTTCATCCAAGTGCAATGAAGGAAGTAGTCCAAATAATGCATTTCCCTGCATTTGTCATCTCTGACCCTATAGCAGGTCTTGAGAAACAAACCAACAAAACAAAATGCCATAACAACTTTGCTCTGCTTCAAGTATTGACATGTGAAATATAAAGCTGCAAAAAATGTTCAGTCTAGTACATTCTATTTCTCTTAGTTTATTAAAACTTTGGTCTATAGATAAGCACCTCCCAGCATTATCCCAGTTTTTTGAGGTTTGGAATATGATGGTGCATGCCTTTTTGGGAAATGTTAACTTGCCTTCCAATCTTTTGCCATAAGTAGTATGTCCTATAACTTTGAAGAGATTTTCTTTTCAGTGTAAAAGATTATTTTTTAGAACATAAGGGTCTACAATGTCATTTAATTTTCTTTCAAGAAGAGTTGTCCCCTTCAGTTTAGCTTTTATTTAACTTTTGAAAACTGTTCTTTAAGCTTTTTAGATATTCAGACACACAATTTTGAAAAGATGGTTCATTATTTTTTTCCAATTATTTCATCAACTATCATACAATATAGGAGAATGAAATTCCAGGGAACTGTTGACATAAACCTACAAAAACACGAGAATGTCAATCAAAAAGACAAATAAATCTTAATCATGCTTTTCCTTTCAAAGGAAAACACTATTATGTGCATTTATATTACTGTATTTCTGTTTTCTCTGCTAACAGACAGGATGTTAATCTTAACAGATCTAATGACCAGCCTCCATAGCCTATTCTGTGAAATGGCACAACTGAATAATACTTGGAAAAAGACCCACAAATGGAAAGCAGAACCGAATCTACTTCATTCAAATTAGTGGAGGCAGACTACAGGAATGTGTTACAATCACACATTTTTTTTCCAAAGATAATGACAAGTAACTCTCAATTCTTTTTTCATTCCTCTAGGAATTTGCCTCTGCAGTTACTTGTCAGTAATTCCATAAAATCCAAAGCTAACTGGCTCCTTTCAGTGGTGTTTTAATTAAAATATCAGGATCACATGCAGAATATTTTAGCTATTTTTAGGACATGTTCACAGTGCTTTTATAGAATGTTATTAAAACTCACTGCAGGTGCAGTAAAATCTGCAATTTTGTTTTTGACTATTTGTCTTCTGTGAGTGATGTTTCAAGGGCACATCAGAAACATGCTAAATCATGAAAGACTCTATTCAGCAAAATTAAGCTTTTCCAGTGCTGAGTAATTAAAGCTCTGCAGGCTTCTGTACAGAGCTTAATCCTCACTGAAATTAAAAAAATAAATAAAACACCTGTTTATCACTATTAAAGAAATTCTTTAGTATCTTTGCATTCTTGACCCTTTCCCCAAAAAGCTGTGAGAAATCTGTATGCTGCTACATAATGGGGGTAGAGAGTCTCATAGCTAGAGTGCTGCACTGATGTTCAGATGATAATGGTTCCATTTCAAGGGGCTGCCATGTACTTTGAGTACAACCCTTCCTCTCTAAGTCCCAGTTGTCAAAATGAGAATGATAACATATCATTAAGACATGGGAGATATAGAATGCCAGAAGATCTGCATCCCGTGGTCAAACCAAACCAAACCCATAGCTTTAATATACTTTTACCTGAAAACAACTGTAAATTTGCAAAAAGGATTTTTGCAAATCCGAGTTCTAGTACAAATAAATAAATGTTGAAAAATATGAATAGTTAATCATTATCCTGGGAAGCTAGATGTAGTAAGGTGACTGCATCATTGATGACTTTCTAGAGCTATTTCCTAGGTAGGCTCGGTGTTGTCAGTTCCACAAAACGAATCCACAGGTTGAACAAAGGTCATTGCATAAAGTTAATATAGAGTCTTGCAGAAGACGAAAAAACCCACAAGTTTTCTTTTGCAGTATTTCATTTCTCCCAGTCTAAATTAAACTTCAAAAATCATACACTGCATAGAGCCTGGAGCTTCCCTTAATATACCTGTTTCCACAGCAAGAAGCAATTGTTTCTTAAGACACGATGGTGAAAACAACAGAGAGCGAGCAGTGACAAATTTAGTAAAGATAGCAAATGTAGCACCCTGCCATTCTTGCATGCTGCATCCTGCTTTGTATTCTTGTGTCATATACAATGCCCATAATCCACAGATGTTGACAAAAATGTAGAGCTATGACAAAGAAAAAGATAACCTTGCTTCTAGCATGTGCATTAGGTCTCAGCAAAATCCATAGCAAGTATTGAAAAAAAATTCTAATCTACCTTTGGATATTTTGCCACTTGTAGTCATTTCTACCACAGAAGTCACACCTGTCCCTTCTTGGAACGTTGGCAAAGCAAACTACAGATTCTTCACTGGTAATTTCTGAAGTTACCAAAAGCTACCATACAGAGGATAAAGCAGACACATCATTGCATCTAATTGCCTGCAGGTGGGGCTTGGACAGCCATTTTGGATCCACTGACGAAGACTGGATGCAGACTGACATCAACAAGCTCAGAAGTAGGACTACTGACAGCAAAGGCAAAAATCCAAATGACACAGAGTAGAACTGATGATGCATAGGTTGGCTGGTAAAGCAGCAAAGTAATGTGGCCATGAGACTGCAGCACCCAAACACTTTGCCTGCGCTCGTGTGAAGATGGACAAGAAATCACTGAACCAGCAACCTTTCCTCCCTCAGAGCACTAGCTGCTGGAATAGCAAGTTGAGTGGAAGCACAGCTGACAAACAATACTCTGCAGAGTAGAGCAGAATTCACCCAGCACACTCATGGGAGCACAAACACGTGACAATGGAAATCAGCATTCTCACCCTTGCTGCATTTTGGCATGCCACTGACACCCTGCTCATCCAGTGGTGACATTGACTACAGGAACGGCTGGGTAAACAAAATGTTAAAACATGTTTGAATTTGATCCAGCAGAAAAAGGAAGATTGTGTCCAGACAATAAAGGAATATACGGATTAGTCACACACTTTGTTCATACGATGCCTCTGTTCAGCTAAACTTGCCCTTCCTGACCTGCCTTCAAGATGTGTTATCATATTTTCTCCGAGTATTATTTTGGAAAAAAACAAGACAAGCAATTCTTTTTTATTGATTTCTTCTGTCAGGTTTCTTGATGTAGAAGCACATTTTATGATCAAACTTCAGTCCTTACTTTTATGGTGGTAAACAACACAGTGTGTATCTTTTTTATTTTTATTTTTTTAGAAGAGTACATGCACTTGTGATAAAGGAGATAGAATAAATGGGTTACTTCAAATCATTCAAAGTTCATTCTCCATATATTTCCTGTTCTTCTATTTCAACTACTTGAAAATAACCTTCACTAGGAGTTAACAGAATAGCATTGCCCAGAAGGTAATATAAAAAAGCAGAAATGATCTTAACACTTTCTTTCCTAATTGCCAATTAAATGTGAATTAAATCTTACTTAATTCGTATATCTGCATTGAAGTTAAATACTACCAGAGCATGAGTTGCAGCTCTCTGATAACTGGCTAATGAAGTCACCACTAGGCAGGCATGCATGCACATTCATGTAGAAACATAAATACTGAATTTAATCCATGCTGCATTTTTTGCTTCTGAAGAAAAAGGCTTTCTATCCTGCTCTCTAGAACACACCTGCACATTATATCACTAATACAAAACCAAAGTACTGTCTCTGCATGGAGGCATTAGGAAAGGCCAGACAGCTTCTTGCATGACTTCGAAAGAAAAGGACAGGCTGCAAAACATAAAGCTGCAGCAGGTGTGTACACTGTCACCTCTAACTAGAAATAGTTTTGATGTCTCCCAAAAAAAACATTCAGGAAAGTTCTGTAAAGAAACGAAAAAAGACATCTGCACTCCTTTTAAGAGATGATCATATGTAAAGTTATTGACAATAGTTAGCATCTACTAGGCATATTTACACAATAAGCCTAAAAGAGAGTGGTTATATTGGAACTCAATATTTTATTTTCTAAGAGAATAGGTAACGATGGAAGAAAGAAACACACGCAGCACCTGACTGCTACAGAATGTGAAATCACAGCATTCATCTATAATTTACAGGTTACTCCAAAGGTTTGTATACGGTTGGATCATAGAGTTTTCACCCCAAAAGCTAGGGTAACTCCAACAGAAAGTTTCCCATTCTTCATAAGATGATGTGGATAATTATTTACATTTCTCAAAATTGTCAATAGGAATACAGAGATATGCAACCCTACAGTTCCTTGAATGAAATGACCAGCTACTCACATGCTGGGCTCTTTTTTCTGACCTCAACTGAATATTGATAAATAACTGACTGCACAATCACACAGAGCTGGGTGCACTCCATCTCAGGAAGACACATATGAAGTGTGTTAATGCTTTTCATTGTGGATGAAAAAGCATACTTTATTACAAATACTATGGGAAAAGAAGCTTGTCAATTATTGATTACTTAATCAATAGGCAGCAGCTAAGAAAGAAGTCAAAAATATCATACCTCAGCAGGTCTGAAAAACAAGAGTTCAGCCCTACAGGATTTTCAGTGTAAGGGAGTACAGGCTTTTTTTCTTTCCAGGAAAAGACAGTCATAATAATAACTGATCTCAGTAGAAGCCCTTATACACATAACATTTAGAAACATTCCCATTTGTTTTGATATTTCCAGCAAATTTCAGGGAGTTCACAACAGTATTTTTCTTGGTTAGTTTTCTCAGGTCTGCATTCCTGGCTCTTCTGTTATTACGGTAGCACATCTGCAGGTTATTACTTTGTTAGGAACAAGAAAGCATCTTTCCTGACTTTTGGTCCTGCTGCTAAAAGGCAGAACTCAGCTTAATTTTGATTTTGACTTTGCCACTTCTTCACGCATTTACAGTATAACGAGATCCCCCAAAGTACTTGCTCTGTATCCTTTCTGGATGAACAGGCAGAGATATACGCTTTCTGCTGTAGTGAAGGTGTAAGTTCTATTCCTTCCCACTGCATCAGTGGACAAGCAGCAAGACCGCATTCAGCACACATGAAACTTTTTTTTGTAGGATGCTATCTCTAGACAGAATTAACAACAAAAACCTGAGGAACTAGCAAATTATTCAACAACAGAGTGACTACAGAGACAAGAAGGTACACTGATGCTTCCAGATGTCTCACAGAATCAACTGCTTTCCAAAAAACTGCTGATGCGTCTATGTGCAAATAAGCTCTTTCTCTAAGCCAAACACAACAGTTCTGAGATCAGTATATACTTCTAAAAGACCATTTTAGTGCTCCACAGGCTAATAGAACGTGGCAAAACACAACATGTGGTGTTACAGCTCAAGATCATTTTACCAGCTGCCACAGGTGCCATTCTGATACTGGAGGAGTCTGCTACAGGCTTCCTGCCTTTTAGTCAAGGTACAGGCAGGCTCTATTGTCAACAGATGCATATGGTACATTTTCAAAACCAATTTTAAGTTAGCTTGGAGGCCAGTTGACCTACCCTCCAACCAAATTATTTGTTGGTGAAAATTAAGATCCAGATCACTAGAGACTGCCAAATGGAAGGTACAACTCCCCACACATCATTTTTTCAAGGCAGAAAACAAGCCAAATGTAAACTGAGGTTAATGCAATATATACAAGAAAGAGAAATAAGATTAGATGTGATGTGTGTGCCAAAAGGCCTTCTGCAGGCAAGGGAAAAAAGAGAATAAGGTTAACATCTTTGATTTTTCCCCTCCTCCTCTTCTAGAGCCGAGAGGAGTCCTCATAGCAGCAAGGTCAATTCTAATCTTATTTCCTTATTTCTCACAGTTATTTCATTACCTTCATTCCCATTTTTTAAACTTCACAGCAAAAAGATTTTTCTAGACATATTTGCAATAAGGGATCATTTTAAATAATTAACATGAGAAATAAAAATAAATAAACCTTATTGAAACAATAGCCACCTGCAACAAATATTGTAAGCAAATGCGCCCTTTTCTTCTTCTGAATGGTTGCTGCCTCTCTCACAGAAACATTAACATTTTGAACACACAAAAAAAATGATGTAATTAGCAAGAATTTTCTCTATTTCTGTTCTCATTATTGCTGATTACCAGAAATTATCAGTCAAATAATAGCTTTCTCTTTTCATGATCAATTTATTCACCCTCCATCTGATTGCTGTGGTGATGAACTGAAATTTAGGTTCTTGTGTCTATGGCACTTTGAGAGAGAGAGAGAAAAAAGAAATGGGGACAGGGAGAAATTAAACACAGTATGTGTAAAGTGTCAGAAAGCATCTAAATTATTACTGCCAACTTATAATTTTTCTTCAAATTTTTTACAGTTTTCTTAACATCACAGCTTCTAGAATCATCTGATTCATCTATACTTCATCTAACTATAACAATAAATTAAAATAGCCTCTCAAAATTGAAAAGGTTAAATGTATGCTTTCCAAAGAAGCTTGAAATATCTGAAACTGCAGAAAAATAAAATATTTTCCCAAAAATATTTAAAAAGAGACTACAAATCTCATCTCATTTCAAAGTCACACTCATCCTTTTGGGGTGATAATTCTGATTTTCCAATAGTAGGGCAAGGCTTTGTTACCATAGCAGCTGGGAAGAAGTGGGGATGGTGGGGATTGCTTCCACTTCTGTGCCAAAGCACAGCCAAGGTTGAGCAGTTGCAGCAAAAGCCAACTGGGAACACTGCTTTGAAAGAAAAAAGAAAAGCAACCAAACACCTGTGCTGAGTTCTGTATTGCCAGAGCTACACTTCTATTACTATCCAGCCACCTAATTCACATCTATGTGGCATACATCTTCACAAGCTGCATTCAATCTTTAGATTATTTGATAGATACCCCTTTTGTTCCTAGGAAGGTCAGGAAGACTCAGAGCACTTAACTACTCGCTGTTGAGTTTACAGTTGAGCAGGTTCACCTACTGCCTGGGAGAACACCCCCACCCCAGCACCCTCCAGGGAGCTCTTCCCTGCAGGCACAACTGCAGCTCCCATACTTAAGACCAGGCAAAATGATTTGCTTTTCAAAATGGAGAAAAAAATACTATTCTCAGCCTGAGACTTTGCATTTTAAGCTTTAGCCTGAAGCAAATTATTAAGGCAGAGTTACTGTCTAAATCCCTGGAAATAGGGGTTTATAGTGAAAATACTGACAGATCCATAACTATAGCCATGCAAATAGAGCAGATAAAAATATGTATAAATGATAATGTAATTTAATGGCTTAAAGAATTTTTACTGGGGAGGAGGGTAATGTCTGTTTTATTTTGACAGTGTAAAATGTCAGAGCAGAATCCAAGGATGTAGCAGAGTCATACTCTATACTTCTTGGAGATTATTTGACAAGAACAATTTCAGTGTTCTATTTAATGCACTTACGACAAATTTAAGTGATGAATTGATGCCTGAGAGACAGTGTGGCTAGAATTAGGAGAACAAATTTTCTTGTTATGGGAGCAGCTACAGACCAGCTCAGTGCTGATAGGCATACTAAAGTTAGGTAAAGGGAATCTGAAAAGAGTATTTCTGTCAGTGGCAGTGATAGTGGAAAGCCATATATTTATTAAGCCATAATGTCACCAGGTTATACTTTCAAGTACCTCAGAGGCAGCAACTCCTTAAAGTCTGTGGGTACAAGGAAAGGATCAGAGTATTTCTGGAAAGGTTGGCTTGCAGAGAAAACCAAATATTACAACACAACTCCAGATGTCAATTTCAGTCAGATAACACATTATTTCATTGATTTTCTCTAATATGGAGCAAAACTGAACAAATAATTTAGTAAAACTGAACCCTCACTTAATAACAGTGGAATGAAGTCAGGAATTATTCTAGAAATCTGATATTTCTATTGTCTTCCATGCTCCATAAATAGCTACAGCCATATTGAATGGTGCAGTTCCCAGAGGTCTAATCTCACCAATGTTCCACAAACAGGATTTTAGGGGAAGATGTATATCCATAAAGAACACTGCTCTAGATATTTTGAAAACACAATGGCTCAGGAAAGCCACATGCAACAAATGTCTCATAGAACAACCTTAAAGTGAATCACTGCAGCTCCCAAAGATTTTCTGGGCAGAAGTCTGGTGCAGGCTTCCTGTTCACCAACATCATGAAAAACACAAGAAATTTCTCACTGGTTTTCAGCAGAGGTGAAGAGGTGACGTACTGCTAGAGACTCACAAGCTGAGAAAACACATTTGTTTTATAGAATATAAAAAAAAATCTTAGAGATCACTGTAAGTCAGCCAGAAGGGAAAGACCTGCATCCAAGGCTTTCCAGAATGATCAGAATTTGGAGGACAGTGAGTTTTTAATGAAATGCTTTAAATTATTATCCATTAGAGATGAAATATTTTTACTCATAGCACTGAAAGATGTGCAGCTAAATGATTAGTTCAGCATGCTGTATCTGAGATACATCACAAAACTGACATCAGCAGGGATTTAAATTAGGATATATTCTGACACAGAAGGAGAACAGAGATGCATGCTGCCATTTCCCAGGCCTTTCAAAGATTGAAGAAAGGAGTAACACTTGCCATCAGAAGGACATCCTGCTATTAACCACAGAATAGTACACACACAAAAAAAAAAAACCTTTGTAGCAGATTTCATCATTAATGGCTTGGAATTCAGCAAAATATTTACACTGCTCCACTAAAAACCTTCAAAAAACAGCAAAGTTATTTTTTTGGAATTGAAGATATATGACTGAAATATAGGTGTAACTTCCCTCTAACTTGACATTTGACAAATGGGATCCATGAAATCTGGATAGAAAACTCGATCCTGTTCATTTGGGAAGACTGATCCTCACCAAGCAGATAGGAAGCATCAGTACTTTATTACACACTGATTACAGCTATTGCCTGTTGTCCTGATACATCGTGGTATCATAATTTGTGCAATTACCACCTCAGGCAGATCACGTAGCGCACTCTAGGGAAGGATGATTTAGGGAGATGAGACACATGGCTGATAAATACTAAGGGTAGAGCAATCTAAAATGCGGGAGTTGTAAAGTTCTGCCTGATAAATATGCTCAAAATAGTCCACATAATATATTACACTTTTTTTTTTTTAATCCATTTGCAAAACAGAAATAATTTTTCTTCCCAGAGTTTGGAGAAATATGCAAATGCAAGTGCAAGAGACCACTTACTCTGCACAGGCATACCTAAATTAAATACTTATGACTGCAAATCTTAAGAGGTGATAACCCTAAGAATATTGGATGTGTAAACTAGAGGTGAAGCTATGAGTGCATATTCAGACTGAGGATCATACTAAAAGAAGTGTAAGGGGAATGTAGCAGAACCTACTGCTGTTATTGCTTCTAAGCTCTATGCATTAATGAATTTAGAAGATGGGGTGAAAAAGATTATATATGTTTGAAAACGCAGATGATGTATATATATTTTTCCCAAATTCTTCATATGTAGAGTTCAGTAGAATTACACCAGAAAGAATTAAATACAAATATAAAAATTCTCTTAATCAAGAGGAAATGTAATCAATAATTTGGGTGGCATGATGATAAAATCATGCTGTTGAGGCTACGAACTCATGTGCCTATGCCTGTGGACATCATGAAGTCCTCAGACCAAAGATCCTTGACAGCTTACTGAACTCTCTCTCTCTCCCTCTCCCTCTCCCTCTCTCTCTCTCTCTCTCTCTCATAAAAGTTGTTATCACTGGCATTTAGCACTACCTTCTATGATTGTAGTCAATATTTTTGCTTATCAAAAAGAATACAGTAAATTTCTAGCCCTTTAAATGAAAGTCAAAATAGAAATTATCCCCTGCCATATTAATTCTTATGGATCTGAAGTCAATAATTCAAGCAAGAAAAAATTACCACTGCTACATGGTTTAATTCCCTTATTTTTCTGTTTTATCAAAAGCAACAATCCTTTGGAGTCACAAAGGAGAATCCTTTCTCCCTTTGGTGATGAAATTGATCTGAAGCATTTAGAGTAGGAACCCAATGGTAGCTTGCAAAGCATTGATTGTTCAACAATTTGGGTATGCAGGCAGCCAAATGACTGCTAACAAACATGGTTATTTATTTCCACTAACCATGCACTAATATTGGCTGTTTGCTCCTTTATAAATGCATCAAGCGTCTAAAAGAAAAGGAACCACAAGTGCATGGAAGGAAGAGAGGAAAGAAGGAAGGAAGGAAAAACAAACTGCCCAATACAGCATGTAGAATCACTAGCATACTGAATACCAAAGTGGTTTGCTAGATTTTTTTTTTCAGTTTCACTCAGCAAATCCCCAAAGACCGTCTCAAGCTCTCTCAAAAGGAGGCAATACTTTTGATAGGTAGTCGAAAAAACTGAACATA